>NC_133795.1:4753264-5072153 GCF_043250625.1 Sebastes fasciatus
CGCTGCAGCAGCCACAGCTGCTTACCTTTCAGTTCATGTAATAGTAGTTCACGTTAATGTAAATTATACAATAAATCAGGGAAATTTATACCTGGAGTTGAAGCTCGGGGTTTCTTCTTTCCTCTGTCATCCACCGATATGCATTACACTGGATTATGGAAGAATAGTGCACTTTCGAATAAAGGAATGTGAGTTCTAACATGCATACACCTATCTATATTAGCCATTATGTCTTTATTCATGTCCAGAAATGTGTGTGCAGTATTTAAGTTACTTTATTTTTAGTGTATGATCATGCTGTAAACTACTAGAGTTTATTTTCTCTCTCTTATTGTAATGAAAAATTTACAGCATGAGTCAAGAACAGTGTAATACAGAAGTGTTCTTTATTTATTAGAATAAAAGTAGTTTACCAAAGTTGCCAGTGGGCAAAATGCTGCCTCAGTCCCCAGATGGAGGGTTGTGTCTGTCTTTGACACTGACTGTTCAAAAGAATCCTTAAGAACTTGTTTTTTTTCCCCGCTGTACAGATTTTGCACCCAACTGTGACTCCTAAACCGGGGTATGAACCGAACAACGACGACAACACAAGCTGTCAAACTTTCCTCAAACTTACGGTCATTATTTACTTATATTGTAGCCTATTGAAAAGACAAAACCAGATCAACCATCAAATAAAAAAACAGCTGTTCGTACGTGTCCCGTGTTCACAACATCAAGTCACATTTTCACTGGACAAACGTAGTAATATTAAGTCCAATCATGTTGTTTTTCCTTAAACCTAACTAAGTGTTTTTGTTGGCTAATCCTAAACAAGTGTTTTTGTTTAATTCACAACATTAAGCACGTGTTTACTGCCAGCGAAAAGTGACGCCGAGGGGTCTGACAAAGCGTCAGTATGTGAGAACGTGTCGGACACACACATCCTCTACACACAATAAACAGCGCTATCCGTCTTTTTCATGGGCTATTTAGGGTTTTTGGGGTAATGCATATACAGTGTCATCATAATAAAAAGGAAAACTGATGCATTTGCATACTGATTTGGACGTGGATTACCATGGCAACGGTCAAAGCTTCAGCCTAATAAAAGACTAGTAGGTCTTGAGATCAGTCAGAGTCTGCACTGTCACAGAAAGAAACACACATGGTGCAGTTGCTAGGTGGCTAGCTAGCTAGCTATGGTTAATGTCTGTACAGTTTGCGGCAAATAAGCACGAACTTCAGAAAAACACACCTTTACAGTAACATTTTGGCACCACATTTTCCCAATTTCACAAAAAACATTAGCTCAGATATATCCTTTGTCCAGATGAAACAATAAAAATGACAGTATGTAAAACCATCCATGTTGGAAGAGGAGCTACACTTACAAAAAAAGATTGTCTATACTTCAAGTTTATTTTATGAAGTAAACTTAAGGATAGTTCAAGTATAATCCCAAGTATACTTTATGTAATAAGTATACTAATATCAATGTACTAGTAGTATACTTGTAAATATACTTAAATACTTCTTGGGACTAAATTAGCCCACTTTTTAGTTTATAAAACTATACTTTTAGGTATACTTTAAATGTAAGACTACTAGTTTACATTAACTAGTTTACATCCAAGTTGTATTTTGTACTGCAACTATAGTATGAACTACAAGTGGACTTATAGGTAGTAGTTTACTAGTTCTATACTTGCAGCCCACTTTTTAGTTTTAGTTTTTAGTTGACTTTAAAGTATACTCTCCATAAAGGACTAGTTTAATAGATTTTACTGCAAGTATACTTGTAAGTTTTCTTTAAGTGAACTTATAGTACTTAGGCAATTATACTTTTCCGTAAACTTTTCAGTATAAGCCAAGTATACTTGGACTTTTCTGTATACTTGCTAAGTACACTTAGACTTTTTTGTATACTTGTCGGTATAAGCCAAGTGTACTTGTTCTAAAAAGTATACCAATAGCATACTTGAACCAATTTCTTTTTTGTAAGAGTACTTAAGAGAGTACGGGTGTCTACAACCTACAGTGCAGTTTTGACCCCTATTTTTATAAGTCTTTACATTTTATGGATTTATTATTAAATTACAAGAAATTCTGAGTCATAAATAAAACTGGACTGTCATTTTCTCTGATGTCCGTTGGGTCCAAATCTTTTTATTGTTAAAGCCACATATAACTTCCCTGCTATGACAGCGAGCCAACTCTTGTTATCATGAGAGAATCAAAAGTTTGCATGTCTTTTTAACGAGAAAAGTTTCTTTTTATGATGAAATACTATGGTGTGTCTCTAAAATAATAAGAAAAATATGTCATTATAACATGAAAGTACTGTATCTTGTTATGATGGGGTGTGGGAGGGGGGAGGAGAAAAAAAAGATCTCGATATAACAAGATTTTTTTCTGTTGAGGTTAAGTCTTCTGTGACATCCTCTTGAGGAAATGTCAAGGAATAAAAGGGAGTGTGATCACTGCGCTTTTTCCTTCTTGATACTACCCACTCGAACAACAAACACCCTGAGTAAAAAAAAATAATAAAAAAGGCATATTCCGTGTTTGCTTCCTGAGTTTTAAACTTGCCAGTGTCCTTTTAGGTGGAAGCTCTTATGGATTTGTGGTCACCTCAAGGGCTTGAGCCATTCCTCGCTAACAGGGAAGCGATAGTCACAATGCAGCAATATGTACTTGTTGCCGGGCAAGATCCTCGAAGCTCGGCGCTGATTTGAATCCATTCAGCGCTACAATATAATTCAGCTTTCATGGAGACTTAAGGTATTGAAGCGTGTACATTTCAGATGGAGCTCATGTGAGGTTATTATTACAATATGGGCTTTTTTTTTATTGGAGTTTGAGAGCAGACTGTTCTCTCCATCTCCTTTTTTTCTTTTCTTTTTTAATCTTGACTTCATGTTACAGATGACAAATTCTCTGGCGCCTGTTTCTTTTTGTCCTATCTCAGGTTTACTGAGAATAATAACAGCTGTCATCCTTTTCAGCAGAGCCCTTTCAGCAAAGCGACTTCACATTTCGGGACGGTGAAGGTCCTTGACTGAGTGAGACTGGAGAGATACGGTGATGAAATGGTTCAGTTGTAGAACATTAATGTCCCACACAAACTTGTGTTGTACATAGTGGATACAATCAAGCCCTCATTAGCGTTTTATTTGTATCATAAACACTAAAGGTGTCCTTACTGCAGCCTTAGCCATCGCCATCCTTTTCACATGATGCGTCCATTGTGCAATTTTTCATCCAGCTAGCCTATTGATGGCCCATCTACCATCCAACTCTATCTTTTCAGTGTGCCTGCCTTTAGTGCTCTCCATCCTGATAAAGTCTAGATGACATCTTAATAAAGGCAAGATGACCTTTCCCTCGTAGCCTGGAATCTATCATCTACACACCTGACCGTCGTGCGGAGGACCACACAATGCTTCGGTCTTTGTGAGGAAGCTTTATTTGCCCTTGATTGGGTTGGAAAACAAAGCATCCGTGTAAATGCGTTGGCCTGTTTCAACACGACGTGTGTCGTGCTTGATGCAATAAATTCAATGGTATACAGCCTGTGTATAGGCTTAAGTGCAAGCTATTAAAATAACATTACTGTGAATGTTTCATAAGCACTTATAGTATACTGAATGTGTATTATAGTAGAAACAGCCTACTTTCCTGAGAAAGTGTTAAATCTAATAAATAATGTCCAGTGTGGGGGACCACAGGACGGGGCTTTACTAATAAAAAAAACACTTTTAAAGAGGACCTATTATGCTTATTTTCAGGTTCACACTTCTATTTTGGTTTCTGTCTGTAATGCTCTGTTTGAGCTCTCTCCTGAAAATCCCAGTCTGCTCTGATTGGTCAGCTGGCCCACTGTTTGGTCAACCAAACCAAACTCTTCGGACTCTGCTCCAGCTCCGCTCTAACTAGCTTTGTTTGAGGGTGTGCCAAACTAGCCGTTATGCAAAAGTTGTTACTTGGTGACATCACCACATTATGAAAGAAAAGGCGGGACTTCAATCAAGGCGTTTCAGGCAGTTCAGGAGAGGCTGTAACTTTGGCGTGGACTTTGGGCTTTGTAACTTCGCAGACCTTTTGCACGCACAAAAAAAACATATATAACACACTAAAGGAAAGGGAAAGAGCATATAAGGTCCCCTTTAAATAAATAATTAGGAACCCTTCTAATTTTAGCCCGAGGTATTATAACATATGGGCTGTCAAACATTATAAAGAAATGTATGCAGGAACATTTTGTCAATATTGGTGATTTAGGCCCTGTCCACACATATACAGATATTTTTAAAAACGGATATTTTTCTCTACATTTTGGCCTCTTGTCCGCACGCAAACAGAGTTTTTGGTCACAAAAGCAAATATTTTTGAAAACGCCTTCGAATGTGCAGTTTTTAAAAACACTGGCTTCTTTGTATCTGTGTGGACATTTAAAATGGAGCATTTGGGAAACGATGACATGTAGAAACATGAATTCAGCCAGCACAAACCCCAGTGCCAGGGTCTATCCAGGGGGACTGCTCTGACTCCCCATTGGATCAACAAACGTTCTGTTGCTGCTGAATGCTAATTGTTACAGCTAATTGAGAACTGAAGGCCCGTCTCCCGGAACCGTCGCCCGCCCTACTACCGGCGAAGTCGTCTTCTGGTGGCGGCGAGGATGAAATGAAAATACAAGTTGTTTTCTCACATCTGCCAATTTGGATTTAATCCAATAAACCACCTATCAAAAGGCTAGATGGACACTATACCTTCAACGTGTCAAGCCCTTTGGGCAGACTGGACGCTACAGTGACCCACTATCGCCTGTAAAGGTGGTATTACAAGACAAGACGGGTCGAGGCTAGCCGGTAGCTCATTTCAGTAGATATCTCTGCAACACAATACCTAGATATCTTTGACTTAACGTCTACACTGTAACCTCTTCACATTCTGTTGATGGTGTTAGTTCATTTTTTTAATGTTGTAAACATAAATTCTGGCCAGATCTTTGACATTGCGAGGACGGGGAAACTTGTGTCCATGTTCACGAATCAACTAGATACAATTTCACAAACTGCTGTGAGACTGTGTTTCGATACACAAGACAGCAGTGTTTTCATGATACATCACTTCTTCTGAATCAATTCAGGTCCAAGTTTTCAACATCCAGCAGCAGAGCAAAGGCGTGTAGTAGAAAGTGAACATTTTAATGGACAAGTTTGATATACCATCCTGAACATGTGATTAAACACAACGTTTAAAAAAAAAAAATGGGCACACACCCAGCTAGGTGTGAAGTTAATATCTCAGGTTCACTGAAGAAATCTCCACTTATTGAATTCATAATAGCGCTCGGGTTGTTGTTTACACATCACATCCGCTGTAGTTAGGAGGATAAAATGCATCCCTGCTTTTATGATGATAATTATTCCTTTTTTTCTGTTGTCAGAAAAAAATTGCCTGCTCTCAAAATCATGTTGAAAGCCGTGGCAACATTCGGCACAATATAAACATATTTATGCTAAAATGCAATCAGGATTGTGAATGTGTTGTGATCTGACAGAAGCCAAGCCTGTCAATAACACAAGATTGTTTATCAGAATGATTTATTGTGAATTTCTTTACTCTCATGTTTCTTGAAGTAAAATTAAACAACATTATTATTACCTGTTTTGCCTTTTTCACATGGTGTGTCAGACTATTATTATTATTGATATTAATATGATCATAACGAGGGTTGAAAATGACATCATACAAATTATTTTTAAAAACATAAGAGTGTTCTTGCATTTGTGACGTCCACACACCCTTACTTTTCGCCATGCTCCTTCTTCCCTGGCACTAATTATTGGCATTAGACATAAATCGCATCCTTCAGAAAAGCCTTAACATGTTGTGGAAGGACTGGGCTGACTACTTCTGAATCACTTCCAACTCCTTTATTCAACTTTAACGTTTTCCACCTTAAAACTTTCCGACCATTGTTTTCTTTTGTTCCTTTCCAAGTATTTTATTTGATCTCTTTTCCTCTGCGTCTGCCGGTACCAACACGGTATAACAACAATCTTCCATTATTGAACCGCTTCTTTTTTTCCCAGCCTAACAAAAGCCGTAGAGGTTGTTTGAATGTTTATTTCTCCTTTCAAATAGTTCCCTCCGAAATGCGATTCTTTGTTAAATTTTTCTAAATCTTGTGTTGTTGCCAGAGAGGGCTGCAGACACACTGGTGCTACGCTGGTGTTGCCATGGCTGCTTCTTTTCACCAGGGTTGCCACATTGTGATGACAAAACACCGCCTATTCAGTGCTGAGAAATCTGCCAAGCTGCTTACAAATTAGCCCAAATACAAAAGCTTTAGGACACCTTATACACTCCATGCATCATTAACACACCCTGGGCCAGGTTTAGTAAGGCGCTTTACAGTGGCTATAGATCTGATGCATTCTCTTAAGACATACGTGGTGTATTTATCAAACAGACACACCAGGCTGGAGTTGCATTTGTGCGAGTGTTTGCAGGGCGCTTATATCTCCTTATTGCATCCTGGTCCAACCATATAACAGGACGCAATAACTTATATAAGATACAGACTATAACTAAATCTTAGAAAGAAAGTTTGAACAACTACTTATTAATGAACGTGTGTCATTATTTTTTAACAAATAAGGAGGCCAGTGAGGCCAGAAACCCTGGAATGCAGTCTCCTCACTCCCACACCTTAAACTACATCATGTGTATCTAAAGGGAAGTATAAATGAGGGTGTTTTGGTCTTCAATCAGTGCGTCAGTCCTCTAATTGGATTTTATTTAATTTCAGGATCTATTTCAAAATTACGACATTGTGACAGTTCACAACCAAAATCAAAACGACATATTTTTCCTCTTACCTGTAGTGCCATTTGTCAGTCTAGATTGCGTTGGTGTGAGTTCCCGATTATTAGAGATATCGGCCGTAGAGATGTCTGCCTTTTTTTCCAATATAATGGAACTAGATGACACTCGGCTTGTGGTGCTCAAAGCAACAAAAAAAATATATCTGAAAAAACTCAACAATGATGTCTCTTTCCAGAAATCATGACCCGGTTAGTCTATAATCCACAGACCTTGTTGGGAAAGAGACATTGCTGATGAGTTTTTCAAAAGTATTTTTTTCGATGGCCATACAGTTCCATTATATTGGAGAGAAGGCAGACATCTCTACAGCTGATATCTCCAACTCTCGGTAACTCACACCAAAACAATCTAGACTGATAAATAGCTCTACATTTTCTCTAATATTAAATTACAGTGAATACAATAAGGATACACCATACATCAGTCTTGTTGGAGACATTTTTTTTCTGTGTATCATCCGTCTGTAGTCAAACAGTGATAAGGTTTTGAGGCCTCAACACAAGGACACCGCCAATCTGTATGAAAGTAGAAAAAGAAACAGAAGAGCTGTTCTATATCTATCCAACTTCCCGTACATCTTCTTTCCAGGTTATCTCAGAAGGCCGGCTGCTGTTTCAAGGCAGACAGCTCATCAAGATGAGTGAAGTGTTGGGGCAGGAACTTGTCCACTCACGAGCAGAGGGGGGGCTAACAACACACTTCCTGTCTTAAAAAAGGGTCTAAGAGAAGAGTATCAGACAATGGAATATATACAGAACATATAGTGATAGACTTATAGTGCTTTTAATGCATTTTTTAGTCACAATCATACTCCGCTAAATTATGTACTTTTATCGTGTTTTAAAGTGGCACTAGGCAGAATGTTTTTGGCATCATTGGGCAAAAATTCCATAATAACCTTTCAGCAACCTGAAAACCTAAAGTCCTGCACCTCCTCATGGCTCTGTTTCAGGCTTTAAAAAATCTAGCCCGTGACGGGAGACTTTGACCAATCACAGGTCATTTCAGAGAGAGAGCTTTCCTATTGGCTGTGCTCCGGTCATGTGACCGGTGTTTGGCGTTCCTTCAACAGATTTTACAATGGCGGACGTGTCCCAGACTATCTCATTTTACAGCTAAACGGTGCACCACAAGATGATTCTTAACACATTTGAGGAGAGAAATAGGCATTAACATAACATAATATTGATTAATATTTGATCAACGTTGCCTAGTTTGACCGTTTGGTCGGAGTTCGCAAGTGATTGACAGCCGGCTCTCATAGACAGCTGATGGACAGCAGATCCAAGATCAGCTCTTACTGCTTGTTTTCTTCCGGTCTGTGAAATCTTGCAGATGCCGTTAGGAGCACCGGAGGACACAGAGGCACATGATTTTTTTCAGGTTACCTGTTTCAACTACTGTCACGATATAGCGACCGTTTTATAAAAATAACTTTTTTTAATCATATTTGCTGCAATCTCGCCTACTTCAGCTTTAATATATGACAATAAATTATCTTAAAATTTAGAATTTTGTGTCGGGTTTGTCTAGCATTGAACAACTGGTCCTTTTTTTGTTTTCTGTCTGGTACCTTCCATGTGTGCTGCTTGATTACCTTTAGCTCTGAAAGCGGGGGGCTGTGAAGTCTGGGCAGGGCTTTAATCAGGGTACCAAAAAATCCTGATGAGTTCCTGATGATGCAGGAGAGGCCTGGCAGTCTGCCTCTCTGGCTAAGTGGAGCAGGAGGAGCAACAGCTGCAGCCCACAGACTGGGGTCAAGCTGATGGAGACTGAGATGTCTGAAAAGTCTGGCTGTTGCGGTTCTGGACGCACAGTCCTGAGGTCTTGACCTTGAAACCAAAGATCTGACCTCGCCCAGGTGTCGCCCAGGCCTCGGAAGCTAATGGATCATATATCTGTTAAGTTAAGACCACCGGTATCTACTGATGCGGAGGCTTTTAAGCGTCCTAATGGAGGTCTCCAGCTATGGCATCGAATAATGGTATTACTGAAGTTGTCAGCGGTCTCTCTGGGTCACTCTGAAACAGATCCCAAAATTAAGGAGAAGTGCCTATGCAGCACAAACCGCTGCTGGCAAGATACCGTGATGAATTGGTGAGCTATTTTCAGCCGCGATCCCAGCAGTGCAGCTGGCGCCGTGCCACGGAGGGGTCGGCCTGACAACTTCAGATGAGGCCCCGGGGGCGGGAGGGACGGGTCGGGCAGGGCGCTGGGCTTGCACTGGGCCTCGGCCAGCTCTCTGAAGTGGTTCCTCCAGGACGGCAGATGGAGGACTATGGTGAGCTCGAGCCGCGTTCCCACAGCTCAGTCAGCCGCTCCAGAGGAATCAACCAGCTGGGCTTTGAATCATCCCCGAATCATCTGGCTTCCGTCTCTGCAGGTCCCACCAGTGAAATCAAAACTTGCTCTTCCAGATGGAAAGACAGACAATGCACAATATGTCCTGGTGCACTCGGCGTGACAGACTCGTGCCTGCCACAAATGAAGCAGCAGGACTGCAGATACGGAGCGCCAGTGCAGCGCTGTAGTTCCTTTTACTTTCTTGGCATCTAATGCGGTGTAATTACTTTACTGTAACGTGTCAGTGCACACTTGCATGATTTATTTGACAGCGTTTCCTCAAATATCTCACTTTAGTCACACCGGGATCAAACTGGCGCCCTTAAAGTGTGCAGTTAGCGAGCAGTAATAATTAATGTCCATAAATGAATCCCCCGCTTCACAGTTTAAGTGCAGTGACAGTCCTGATGTTATGAATTCCACTGAGTCCTCTCTCTCAGTAGCGTTCACCAGCTAGTCAAGGGCAGCACGCACTTCACACCATACCTGACATGCTGTGTATCTGTATGTGTGTGTGTGTGTGTGTGTGTGTTTTGGCATTAGAGGGCCCAGATTTAATGAGGCACACCTGGCCCTCATTCATAATGGAAGGCAGATTTCATATTAATTAGGTGGCGGTCTCAGTGTCCAGGGTGATGTCGAACAGCTGTAGAGATCCAGTTAACGCTGCATAATGTATGATATCTCGCATTTATTTAAAATTAAGGGAGTGAAGTCTTCATTGTTTAAGCAGTAAACAACCCGACTGATTCCCTAAATGCAGAATTTAAAGTCTTAATGAAGCAAAAAAAAATAAAAAAAGAAAGAAATGCCTTTGAAACCTCCAAGTTCTCACAAAGCATCTTTTTTTATCTCCCACTGAAGCATCTGGTGGGTGGCTGGGTGAGTGTCGGTGTAGGTGTACTGTAAGTGCAGACTGCAGGTATCATGTGTCCCTTGTGTGAGCATGTGCACAGATCATGTGTGTTACTCGGTGCAGGAAGTTAAACTGCTCCCGGAAATGAAATAGTCTGGCACATAACTCTTTGTGAAATCACAACTTGATTGTTTTTTGTCCAGATGAAACACGAGATGTAACGTGTTAATTAGTGAACTTTATTGAGAGATGCTGTGGGCAGATTTTGTTACCACTGGACAAAGCCAGGCTAGCTCTTCCCCCCGTTTCCAGTCTTTGTGCTAAGCTAAGCTAAGCAGCTGCTGGTAATAGCTTTTTTCTAAAGCAGAGGGGTCAATGGCCCTTTCGCCCGCCCTTGCATTGTAACTCAACCTTCATTTTGATCTCAACTACACAGCTGTAAAGTTTCGTGACTGCACCTTGCACGGTTGTGACGCTATCACGCTGAAAAAATCTGTCCGCAAAAATATAAACACATTGAGAAGTACTCAAATGCAATTTTTTTTCTAACCTTAACTAAGTGGTTTTGTTGCTTAAACCTAAACAATTGTTTCATAACGTAACCACGTGTTATTGTGCGTTTCTGCCATGGACCGTATATAAGAAGTGGAGGTAGTCACTGTGACGTCACCTATTGGTTCGTGGACTGCAGTTTTGAAGCCTTGAATTCTGCATTTTGGCCGTCGCCATCTTTACTTTTTGCAATCAGAAATGACACGAGCGGGTGGAGCGAAGTGCAGCCGAACGCTGAAAAATAAATTTTTAGACGAACAAAAGGGTTATAATTAACTTTCATGAATTGAAAACACACTGTGAAAGGGTTAAAGTTGTAAGACCAAAACACAGGCAACTCCCAGACAACGCCGTGGTAGCGACCTGTCAATCACAAGGTAGCCACGCCCTAAAGCATCCCCTGCTTTATGGTCTATTTGACTCTAAATGGGACCATAATTTACTAAATGAATTGAAGAAGACTTGAAACTAGTGATTGAGACAATAAACTCATGTTTACAATGTTTACTGAGGTAATAAATCAAGTGAGAAGTAGGCTCATTTTCTCAGAGACTTCTATACATTCAGACTTCTTTTTGCAACCAGAGGAGTCGCCCCCTGCTGGCTGTTAGAAAGAATGCACGTTTAAGGCACTTCAGCATTGGCTTCATTGGAGTTGCCCTCTGGTTTCTGCAAGTGTGATACGAAGCTGATATTAAACGTATCTATGAAACGCTGTTTTGGTTCAGAACACACAACATATCCAGTGGTTTGCAGAAACATAGAATGCCAACAATTGTACTGACTGCTGTGTTTAACCGGGAGCCAGTGGAGGTCATGGAGGACCGGGGTGAGCGAGTACTGGTAAGAAGACAGGCAGCAGAGTTCTGTTGCTCTCTCCATGGTGAAAAAACTAAAACAAAATAATATCAGCCTTATCCTTATTAGAACTAATATATTATAATTGTCTTTGCATGTTGTTGCACAAAGTGGGCAAATAGAGATTGCTGTATTAGTTAGAACATTTTGGATGATGTCATTATGATCACAATGCTTACAGTTAATGACATAACACTGTGGACTTATGTGACTTATATAAGTCCACAGTGTTATGTCATCAACTGTAAGCATTGTACAGACAGAAGCCTTGAAAGCAATGTAAAAAAAAAGTAGTATCCACATAAGTGGATAAGATGAAACAGATTGAACATAAATCTCATCCACAGATTTGAGTTACTAAATGTAACAGGTTGATAATACATGAATATCGGCTGCAATTTTATTTTTTTCATCTTGCCTTCGAAGGATTCTGTAACGAACAAGAAATATAATTATATCAAAGTACTAAGTTGAATAGCACCTGAGAGTCTGTCCTTGATCATCGAGAAAGGGAATTGCATGAACATGAGATGACTTATTGACAATGAAGGTTATCTTATAAAATCATTTTAGCAGAGTTATAAAGTGTGATATGTTCAATATGCCACATTCGGTTCATTATTCGTCTGAGAACGCCCATTATAAGATGATTAAAAGTGTTTTTGTAGCAAATCACCTCTGACCCCAGTGGAATTTGAATCTGCAGCAAACCACCTGGGCATCTGGGTGTGAATATGTTTTTGTCTCACATTCACTGCAGCGCGTGTGGAAAAAAAAATAAGAGCGAACTTCACAACTTTGATGAGATTTGAGAGGCTGCAGTGAGATTGGAGAAGGTGTGATATTTGAGTTTTTGTGTTGCAGAAAATCTACATTCTTACAGCTCCTCAAACAAAGTTCTTTGTGGCCTCAACTGTATATGCATGTGTGAATACTTTGCCTTTGAGCTCAGATAGTTTTTGTTGCAGATACAAATTCCATTGCGCAGGTAGTTACGCATTCAGATTCTGGATGATTCATCATCAAGCAGCTTGATTCAGGGTGTGATGGGAATCTGAGCAGCAGGTCATCACAACACACAGATTTCACCTCAATTAAAGACCTCCCACGACCGGAGACTGTGATATGTGGGAAAAAAGAGAAGAGAAAGGAAAGTAAATTTACATTTTAAAACAAGAATATGACTAGAATGCGACGCCCCGGCGCCTGTGACGCCCCTCCTACATGGTGTGACTCCTACACACCATGTAGGAGTCAGCCCTTGATATTAAGGTTAACATCATTTTGTAGTAGTATTCATGCTGCTTTACAAAGATTTCAGATTAAAGGCCTTGGACACCCACACAGGTATTTTCAGTTATTCTGCCTAGCAGGGTCAAATATGGCAGAGCTTTGCTGGACCTTATTAAAGGAGGTCTCTAAAAATTATGACAAATGTGTAAATGGTCCCTCATTTCTGGTTCGATTCCAGGTGAGGATTGAACAAGATAAAAGGCCCAAACATATATAGGTCAATGCACTGCAACTAAAGAAAACACATGCAGATGCATGTAGAGAAAACACAAAAGGAAGAAAACATCTTCCTAAATATGTGTCATGGTCCTGGGTTTTGGTTGTAGTATGTTTCCTGTTTTATTTTGTAGGTTCCCTCCTCATGTATCATGTTTTGTTTTACTTCCTGCCTTTGTGTTTTCCAACCTTTCAGATTGTCTGCCGCCATGATCAGTTTCACCTGTCCCTAATTGGTTCTGCACTCACCTCACCTGTTCTAACTATTTATACCACCTCCGTTTCTTTGTCATCATGCATCGAGTTTTGTTTGCCAGTTACCCGTGTGCATTTTGGATTCTCAGTTTTGTAAGCGTTTTGTTTATTAAGTCTTTTACTGCACCAGTCAGCCTGCTGTTGTCTGTGTTTGGGTCCTCCCTGCTTGTTCTGCTCTCCAAATCATGACAATATGACCGTATATATGCAGCATTACGGAACGTGCTGCAAACATAAAATACCAACCCCTTCTCACTCCCAACTTATCAAGTACCACTGCTCGGTCAGTGCCACTCGGCGTCTGATACCGAGGCACCGAGGCACCCTTAAGCGCCTGTATGAGACGCACCAGGCTTTCAACTAACTCCAATGCAAATCCACCCGCATCATTATTAGATGGTCAAAGCAACAGATGTAGCATAAAGGGTGAGAAAGTCCGCGTAGGGCAGGTGGGAGATGGAGGTTGGATAGTTAAAACACACACAGGACTTTCACCCAGGAGACCGCTGTCCACGTCCCGTGTGAAACCAAGACAACGATGACTCATTTTACCTCAGTTTTGTTACGTAACTTCTGTACTTTACTAACACCAGTTATGTAACAAGCGTACTTATTTTAACCCAAACCACAAGCTTTTCCTGACCAAGTATGTTTGTTACCTAAAACTAACAGAGCAGTTTTGAAGTAAACCTATGTTGTAAGTTTATTTTGAAAAGAGACTATGTATGTAACAAGCGGATATTGACATGCCGTCCCTGACACGTCCAAAAGTGATGCTAGAGGGGCACCTAGAGCATCATAGTTTGAAGCATATGGCAAGTTACAAGTTGAGTGTAAGAACGGGTTGAGAGTACACAACCAAATTCAGAAACCTGCTGCATAGTCAGACATCACAACCAAATACAGAAACACAGAAGGAATGTAAGTCAGGTCAGGTCTGTTCATTCCCTCACAGACGTCTAACCAGGGCAGTAAGTGAAAACAGCTGTGTGGGTGGACCCTTAACATTTTAGTCCTGGTTTATTTTGGCAAAACCTGTGGTTATTGGTGGTAAAGGAGAGTGAGAGAGAACTAATGGTAGTAGTGAATCCTGCCCAAACTTTGATAGTAACAAGGAAAACTGTATGTAGAGGTACTTACAGAATGTTAATACATTGTTTGGCTGTTGCAGAAAAAAATATGCAAAGAAAGAAAATTAGTTGATCAGGTTATAATTAGCAGTAGGCGTATTTGATAATTTCAGTAACAACATTTTTAACAGCAGACGTGTTTTCCTGCCATAGGAAGGAAACCGCAAGTGAAACTAATAACATTAATAGCAACAGCACTCCATTTAGGTGAGACAATTAACCGTTTGCTAAACTCGGCAGAGCTGCCAAGCTTTGGATTTCTCTGCATGATGGAGTTTTGTGTGCGTGCGGCTGCAGTGAGAGTGATTCGGATGGTGGTGTCTTTTGTTAGCTTTTTCAAAACCAAATGTACGAGAGATAGAGGAATGAATTAAACTGCATATTATACTGTACATCCATGCTCCTACTAAACAACTTACGGTGATTCGCCCGCAACCACTGGAAGTTAAAACACAATCAGAAGTACTCCGATGACACCCAGGTTATCCCGGAACATAAGGTGAATATCCAGCGACCGTTATTGAAAGTTATGCGGTATAATAACGAGTATAACAGGTGAGAAAGTCAACGGTTGGGAAAGGTGCGGGTTTGGTCAAACAAACACAGGACTTTCACTCAGGAAACTGCTGTCCGTGTCCCGTCTGAAACCAAAAGTCATCGTTTACTTTACACTTGTTACGTAACATTGCTACACTTGTTTATATTTTTTATTCAACCTTTACTTAACCAGATAAGTCATTAAGAGCAAATTCTTTTTTTGCATTGGCTGCCTGGCAAAAACTGTTATGTAATGTTTACGCAAGAAAGTTTACTAAGGGCGGTTATTTATTTATTTACGCTAGTTACGTCCGTTGTTACGTTATGTTGTTACATTATTATTTGAACAACATGCCAACATTTTTCTGGCGATTTGGATGTCAGATGTCCCCAGCCATTTAGTGTGTTCAAGCTTTAACATATTTCAGCTTGTTGTCATTCCTAGGTCGTAAAATGCCGATGCTTTGTCACGGCCGTCGACGTTAGATGTCGACGCACAAGGCACCTTTTAGTGTCGGTATGAGAAACACCGAGCTTTCCATTAACTACAATGTAAACCCATCTGCGTCCAACACTCATGCAAAGTGCACTTGGAGTGTGGTGATGTAGCTTTAAAAGCGAAAAGAGACACACCAGATGGGCGGGAGGGCAGGTGGATGGGTCCAACAAACACAGGGCTTTCATCCAGCAGACCGCTGTTTGTGTCCTGTGCGTTCACGTGTTTACTACGACGAAAATGAGTGACGCCGAGGGGTCTGACAAGGCTTCAGTACATGATGAGTTGGGATGAGAACGCGTTGCATACTTTGGTAGCAACTGCTGCCTTAAGCTCTTTTTAAAAACAGACACAGATAAAGACATTTTTGTAGTGTTATCCATACCCGTGGACTTCTGCAAACCACACTAAAGCTCGTACATTTAAGTTTACATTCTTTACCTTCAGAAGATTATTTTTCCTTGTATGCGACGGAAGTCGGAAAATAAAGTCAGAGTTTGTCGTGGGGCATATATACAACATTATTATACAGGCATTGTGAAAGATATTACATTCATTACGCTTCAGAACACTGTAGCTGTGGAAAACAAGGTCAGTGGGGGCGTTTACCTTGGACATATGACTTTCTTCAATACAAATAAAATCTGCTTGCAACAGTTGTGATTTCAGAAATCCGCAGTTGCCAGCTAGAAATGAGAAGCCTGCTTTTGTCTGACACCAAGGACCCATTATTTCAAAAACTACAAATAATTTCAACTAGTAAATCGGCCCCCAGTTATCAGTTTATCATAAACTGCATAATGTGCTGTCCAAGAACGGGAAATCTCGACAGGCATAGCAACAGTAGCTAGGACGGGCAGGGGTTAGTGAATGGTGAGTCCCAAGGTCCTTATGTCGCACATGCTGGCTCACTATGGATTACTGGATGGAACTGAACAATCGTCTGCTGCGAGGAAGGTCTATTATCTTCATCAATTAGGTTTGCACACGCAGAGCGGTTAATGTTCCAGGCAAGGCCAAGTTGTTGTACTGACTGAAATGCCAGATGAGAAATATCATTACCCAGCAGTCCCAGGCACCTCCCACTTCCCCCACCTTGTGGCCGCTCACTAATAATTCTCTCCTGACTTATTATCCTTTGGGCACACAGGAGAATTTGATTCATCGCATACTGTCACATAACAGGTAAAGTATTTATTTTGTTGGTTTTGCTCTCGGTTTCTGCTGCCAGGGAAGGTTGATGTATTATACAAGGGGGCTTCGCAGAAGCAATGCATGGCAGTGTACAACAAACGCTTTATGTCTCAAAGTGAAATATGATATTGATTGATACTGTGGCGTGTTCACCTGACAGCGTGCCATAGGGCTGAATATGAGAGGGCTTCTCCTGTCAAAAGAACGGTAACCCAGAGAGACTCGCAGTCAACAAACACAAACTTGCAAACACATTTCCATATGAACTCTAAAATACTTTGCAAAATAGAATATCCATTAACATTACTGAAAACTGAGCCACTTATAGAAATACGTCGGATGCAGTTATTGACGTGTCATTTAATGCTTCCAGTGTGATGCATTGCAACTGGCAGCACAGGACTCTTTATCTATCACAATGAGTTGTGTTACTGGATCATATTTTCTTGTCGATAGCCTCCTCAGCAGGTCGATTCATGTGTTTAGAGACCTGCTAGTGGAGCACTGAACTGTACGGGCCTTTTTCAAACCAGCCTCTACACCCTCTTCATACCTACTTCACTCCATTTGCGTGTTCGCGTGGAGGGTCCGCCATATCAAGTGCCATCCCAAACCGCGATACCTGGGCTTTGGGTATCAATTTATACCGAGTTCCGATCCAATACCGGTGTTTAATTATTAATAAGCTGTATGCCTCACTGTGTGGAAGAGACTGGGATCTTTCTTTTATGTGTAAGACAACATCAGGCTTGATTTAAACATTGCTTTCCTAACTTTGTAAAACTTAACAGATAAATACATATATAACATAACATAAATTGAATTAAGGATTATTTATTATTAAAATAATAAATTGTAAACCAACAACTTGGCAAAAAACAAATCTTCAAAATTAACAGGAATTACAGTTTAGGCGTAAATTGATTGAATGCAGCAACAAACTGGTCAAAGCATAAACAGGAATTACATTTCTAGAATGTAATGTATATAGCATATAAACATAGAACTGAATTTAATAGATCGGCCCCACTGTCACCGATATCCGATCCAGCTATTTGAGTCAGTATCTGCCCGATATCTGATCTGGTATCGGTGCATCCCTTATTATATAACCCCTCCAACAGCGAGCCTGCGTCGATGCCGACTTCCCGACCACGTGCAACGGCGTTTTGTGTGCGTTATGGAACGCGCTCCGTACAAATGTTAAGTTCCGTGCAACTACAAACGTAAACTGCTCAAACAAAGATAGGGATTTAATATTGTCATACAGACGTTAACAAGGTTACATTGTTTTTAGCATCAAATGTCTGGTCTAGAAAACGTGTTTATTTGATTATAAAGTGTTGTATATTTACAGTGACTGTTGCAAAAATCAAGCAGCTCCACCACAGACGCATGGGAGTTTATTTTTTATTTTTACTTTCTCTGTATATTGCATATTATTTTTATTCCTAATACTGTGAACCTTTGCACATCCGCTAGAATCTATCTTTGTACATCTCCTCCGCTTGATAGAAAACCATATTAGGACAGTTTCCGTCGGAGGGAGGGAAGTTCGTCCCAAAGCTTGCCGCTGTATTTTCAATTCCATTACATTTTCTATATAGCGTCAAATCATAACAGAAGTTATCTCAAGACACTTTTCATATAGAGCAGGTCTAGACTCTATAGGGAATTTATACCCTCCACCTTATAGAAGGGTGCTTCATTCAGCTGTGACTATACAAACAGAGTTCACTCCGTCACAGAGTGGGAGTCGGGAGATTCTGGTTTGAGAATAACCTCTGATTACTATTTTATCTATGCATCAGACATTGTGGCGGGCCCAGGACCTCTGCCAGGGCTTGTATGTGTTCCTGTGTGTGTTTTTCAGTGTTCCTGGTTGATTGGAGCTGCAGGTCGTTAAGTTAAAGAATTGGAGGCAGCTGGCCACTCTCTCTCCTGGTTGCTTAAAACCCGCCCCGTCCTGGTAGTCTCCCCTGGCACCAACTCGTGCTATGTTGGACTTTTGAGTTGCTGCATAATTTATTTATCATTGCCTTAGTTAACCTGGCAGCATGTTTTCCTGCCAGTATCGTCTGTTA
Source organism: Sebastes fasciatus (assembly GCF_043250625.1). Lineage (NCBI taxonomy): Eukaryota > Metazoa > Chordata > Actinopteri > Perciformes > Sebastidae > Sebastes > Sebastes fasciatus. The sequence goes on from NC_133795.1 coordinate 4,771,958, forward strand.
GAATTCATATTTTGTTACATTTGTTTGAACTAATTCAACTTCTGTAAAATAAAACTCCTTTCTATTAGCGAATCCCTCGCGTGTGCTTCCCTTACTTGCTGTGTTCTCAGGCCACGACACTATGTATAGCACCAATATGCAGTCTATTGCAGATGGCTATTATCAGCTATTTTCATATTCCTCTTCTGGGTTATCTGAGGCTGGAGCCTCTCCAAGCATGCCTTATGGGTGGAATCGGGAGAATCGAGAGGAAACTTAAGCAACACACAGAGAGAGAGAGAGAGAGAGAGGGCCACTGGGCTGGGAGTTGAGCCCATGCAAGCCCTTTCTGCTGGGAGGCAACAGTGCAAACCACTGAGCCACACTGTGCTACCTCTGGACATTTTTTGATTTTGTTAATTAGCTTTTCTTCATCCGTGTTTTGGCACGCTGTGGCCTACTTACCATAATTCTGAAGATGCACTGTGCCACGAAATACAGTAGTTCACCACATAATATCCTCCCAAAAAGTAGCTGTTTTTCTATTAATGCTCCAAAATTAAATTAAAACTCATGTTGTAAGCGACAGTCAAAGCTAATTTCTTTTAAAACAATTACATTCATGCTGCTCCACCGCACAAACTGACCAGGATACGCAGTATTTGTTTCAAAATTGACTCCGCAGGCCTGCCGATCAATCCGAGTGACTAAATGATTACTTTGTCAGTCGCTGAGACTTCTGGTTTTAAAATTGCACTTCGTGCTTTAGATCAAACTTTTTCCTCCCAATGGAGTTACAACATCCCAATCCACCACCGCCCACCACCCTGGCATTTGCTCAATGATGGAGGCACTACACTGTGGCACTGCAAACAAGGCTAACATTCCTTGTTCTCAAGCCAACAAAGCAGAAGCAATATTATGATTAGATTGGTTTACTTTATCACAATCTACTGCTCCTTCATGAATTTCCGCAGCTCTACTACAGAGGAATTATTTTCATATTGGATGATTCCATAGGGCGTGATTTATAAACAGTGCCAATGCATGAAATAGTGTGTCCTTTATACAGCAAGTTTAATGTAATTTCATATTTTGTTTTGTTTTATTTTTAACCATTAATATGTTTATTGAGATATCATGTTTATCCCTCGAGGGCTCCTCCTTAGCAACCCAGTTGGAGTCAGGAGTGTTCGGTTTCTTTTCCTGAAACCTGTTATGTCTCTCCTGATGTTGTGTGTTTGTATAAGGCTCCACCCTGGATACTCAGCTTTTCTGATATTTAGACTTTGTTGATGAAATTCTTTCATCAAACTGTTTTGCTAATGTGGTCTGTGAGCAATGGACCAATATTAGCATTAATTCAGAGTTATGTTTTTTTTATACTTGATGAATACTCAGTGGGTTCATCACTATGAGGGACCCCTTTCACATACACCTAGTCATTCAATCCAGTATTAGATGCCATACGCAGATATTATAGAAATATTTTTTAAATGTAAGGCATTGGACATATAAAATTGTTAATGAAAGAAATCTGTATTTTAAGATGTCCGGTATAAACAACCCGATCGCATGGGAAGGCATAGAAGTAGCACTACATTACAAGGATTTTCCGTTTGGCATTTTAGGCTTTTCACATGTCATTTGTACGCCGCATTTTGTGTGTCATTTGTATGCCACGCAACTAAACTTCGAAAGTTAGGTTTAGGCAACAAAACCACTCACTTAAGTACATAAACTAAGTAAAATATGTACGGAAACAACGTAATATACTGCAGGTGCGGTGTTACATGCCGTGTTGTGTTGCGTGTGTTTTTGTGCCCTCTCCTGTGTCTCCTCAGGTTTAAATTATCAAATTATCGTGTCATTCACACACCTTTTCGTTTTTGTGCGACCGGGCTGATATAAATGTTCTGTTTGGCGATAAGATCAATCTGTGGTGCCTCTCTGATTTAAACACTTTAGCGCCATAAAAAACTAGAAAGTGCACCCTGTGAGCGCAGACCTCCGCCAAGACTGGTTTCATGTACTTTGCTGCCCCGTCATGAACGCATCATCAGTTACACTGCGCATGTCTTAAAGCCTGTGATGTTAATGCACAGGCTGAGCGGAGTTATTAAAAAAACAATCCTGTAGCCGGATCATGATCCGGATCGCAACCAAAATCTAATGGATTGTTCATTGTGCCACACCCCACCCCTCCAAAAACTGTCATTCAAATCCATCACGGACTTTTGTAGTTATCCTCCAAACAGACAAACCAACAAACCAACGCCGGTGAAAACATAACCTCCTTCCTAGACCTTCGGCCTTGGCGGAGGTAAATGGAGATTTGTAACGGCATGAATCCCAATGTAGAGCGACCGGTCAGGATTTAGGCAAAAACAGCCATTGGCTCCAATGCAAGAGGACATCATGGCATTGAAATGCGTCTACCAAATCCCACTCTAACTTCTAGGAGGAGTCTAAATTCTCGTAGGACAGTTGCCTCTGTGCTGAGGGGCTCAGAACTGGATCCAGGACACCCCGGTGCCGTCTGACAGTCGACGGTGCTTATTCAGCACCCAGAGACCAGTAAATCAATGATCCTTTAACTGTTAATCAATCACAACTCACTGCTATTCTCATAAGACCACTGTAGCTTCATTACTGTTCAACAATTAACACTGCCAGGAGAGTGATTGGTACACTGACTTCCATGATTAATGTGCCTATAAAATGGGAGGGGGGTCCAATGAATAAAAATGTAGATGTTAATTAATTACAAGATAGTCATTAATTAATTATAGGATAAGGTTATAGTGTTTGGTTGCTTCCACATATCAACATGACTTGGACTGACAGCCGCAGGGTAAAATAAAGTTCATTAAAGATTATGCAAAATTCACTCTTTTTTTGTGTATAACTTTAACTGTGTATCGACAGGTGAAGCCGTCTGTCTTTTTTATGTTACTTGGCCTTTGCAAAGACTCGAAAATCACAATAGTGCTGGATCCGTCTTTTTTCGCCCTAAATCTTGTTAAAGTCTGTCACAAATCAGTGAGCCTGGTAATTGCTATTTGTACTCTCTCATGCCGGGTATCAAACTGTTTTCAAGCCATACACCTTTGGAAGCCCTGGACTGTTGCAATTGATTTTTTTTAGTAATCAGCTGTTTATAACCAAACACGTGTACGGCTCCGAATGAGATCCTAATTGAAAAAGATTATTGGAATGAGTGAAGAATAGCAGGTAGCAGGAAAATTGTGTCCCAAAGATGAGATGACTCAAGACAAGATCACAGCACCTCCTACACACTGTTATCCCAGATGGCTCATTTACACACATAATCCCTGCACTGTCCCTTGTGCTAGATTTTAGCATTTTGCCGTGTGCCATGTATGCTTTCTTAATTATTTATTTGTGTATTTATTTGCAGCACGTGTCTTGCTAGTCGCTGCGGTTAACATTACAGTAGACTAGAGAGTGATCTGATAACAAAACAGCCAATGAAATAAATAAAGTATCTTATCAGTTGTCATGTCTTACCATAATGAGTAGGGCTGGGTATCGTTAAAAAATTAAGATAGCCTACCTGTAACAATACCAGAAACCTTAAAGTGATACCGATATCAATATAGTATTTCATTTGATACCCATAATGTGAATTGAAGCTGTGTGTGTCCCACTGGCTAGCTAATTGCCGCCGCTCTGCACTGCGTTCATACATTGGTTATCGCTGATTTATTACACGGCTGTGTTGAATACTCTATTCTGTTTGGTGAATCCCGGCGTTCTGTAGTCTGTAATTTCTGTATAGCAGACCGTTGCTATGGGCGCAGCTCTGATGTCGAGCTCTGGCGGACCGTTTTTGTGTCAAATTAATGATTTCGTCAGTAAGTAGCTGTGTAATAAGCGGGATAATGTACAGCTAGCGGGTCATTGTTGTGAAAGAATCCCCTTCAGGGCGATGAGAGACTCGTCCGCTGTGCGTCAGGGTCTCTCATCGCCCTGAAGGAGATTCTTTCACAACAATGACCCGCTAGCTGTACATTATCCCTTACATATTACCGTCCCAACCCACGGTGGTAGGACGGCAATATAACACCTACCCTCCGGTTCCCCCTCAGATTCACACTGTTGGCTCTGTTAGCACAGTTCACACTGTTAGCTGCTAGCCTATGTTCAGAGCCATGTGCAGGCAATGCCGGCGTTTTTTGGTTTACAAGCTGCTGTGGGCCAATCCAACACGTTCTCATCCCAACTTTTCACATTCCGCCACTTTGCAACGGCCCTTGGCGCCACGATCACATCCACTATAGTTACCCTTGATATCACTATAGGATTAGTCCATAAAACCAGCCCGTTGTGTGTTTTCGTTCTTTAAACTACGTCACCACACTCTTACTGTGTGGGTTTGCATTGTAGATAATGGAACACCCGGTGCATTTCATACCGGCGCTAAAGGTGCTGTGACAAAGCCTCGGTATTCAACACCCTGGGAATAAGAACGGACCGGCCAATCACGTCTCATTAAATTGAAGAGCGCTGCGGTGATTGGCTGCGAGCAAAACCATACGAATAGTAATTTTTTGTAGAGGACAAAAAGGATTGAATGCAGGTACCATTTGACTGGAGAAGTTTCTATACTACTTGGTACTGGGCTAATTCGGTGGATACCTTTTAAAGATATGGAGTCCTGATACGCTGCCCCAGTAATGAGCGAGACTTGATCTGTTTTTTTGGACAGAAGGCTGTGGAGGACAATACTGTGAAGTCAATAAGTCTGGCTCTGTGTTCATGCACCTCAGTTCATTGGCACATTAAGAACTCAATTTTGCACATTTGCATCAGTTCTCTGCCAATGTGCAAATGACATGCGGGAACCTGTAGCCACGTTTCCCAGCAAAACACTGAACCTTGATTAAATTTTAATACAACAACCTGCAACAACACATGTAAAGCCAAATGCCAAAATGAAACAACATGCTTTGTTAAACAGAGCTGGTGCATGCCTCGTTTTAAATAAGAGCCGGCATATGTTTCTGATAACAGATTTGTTAGATGCATTTTTACCATACCATAATACTGTAAAATATTGGGACTACAGAAATGTTTGAGTTTATGTTGAACCTCTAGTCTATACCATGCAAACCAAAAATATTGGTTATCAGGCAGTGGGGACTCTTTGAAGTCTGGAGTTGGATTTAAACTTGCTGCGATCTTGTCAGTTCTTCAAACCAAAACAGGCAGGGGGCAAGTGCAACTACCACAGATGAATTTGATATCCCACAGACTTCAGTTTAGGCAGAGAAACTTTAAAATATCAAACCTTAAAGCACCTGAAAACTTGCTTTCAAAACTTTAGTATTTCTCTGTAACATGAAATATTGATGATTAAATAAACAAGTTAAAGTTCCAATGAAGAAAACATCCTAGGTATTATTATTTGTTTCGAGTTAAACGCAAAAACTCAGTAAATTGCTTCATCAAGGCTGTGTGGGTGTGGTTTGATCAGGTTTGGTTTGATCAGGTTTGATTGACGCCAGCTGGCAACATACGTAAACAATCCCTCCTCAAATGTGGCTAAATCCTGATTGGTGCATGGAAATACAGATCATCACTTTTCCAAACTAAGGACCGCCCACCTCAAACCAGTAATAACAGCACAAACACAGAGAATTTTCACATGAAATAACCCAAATTGTCTGAAATTTGGCAGGAAAATGTGTGTTCTTGTTGTACCCTATCACTTATAAGTTTGCAGGGCCTTTAAACTTCCATTAAGTCGGGGTTATTGGAAGATAGATATAAAACGAATGATCAAAATAGGTGCCGAAGAGGCTGAGATGTTGACTTTTAGTCCCTTTTGTGGGTCAACCTCCAAAAGCACTGGACTACGTTTCCCATAATGCAACTCAATACATAATTTATTAGACCCTCCCTGACTAGTAAACCCCCACATCTCTAAATCTCCACACCCTCAGTTTGTAACACAGGCTATTTGTTCTAAATTGGTAGTCTCCAAGCCGAAGCCAAGTTACCCCCATGACATCATCAGACTTTAGAAAGCTTATCCAGAGTTTTCACAGACGGTTTAGCCTCTGGGGGCAATGGACAATGTCCAGGCCAAGACTTCCTCTTCTGTGCGCTGGTCATTGTTTACGGTCCGATTAGCAGCTTCATAGTTGGAGTTGAGAGACGACGTCTACGACTGGATCGTATATTTGTATTCATATGCAGATAACTGTTTATAGAGATTAATAAAAAGCTAAATCGTCATCAGAGGATAGCCGATGTCAATACTACTCAGACTACAATAAGACTACAAACGGACACCAGAACCCTTCCAATACCAAAATCTTGTCCCGTTGCCTACAAATTCTGCACTCATATATGTAGATATCTGTTTATAGAGATTATACTCCTTGGCTGAGTTTAGAGAAACTGCTAAACATAAATGTCAGTCTTACCTTTAGGACTCCCAAGTTTTTGGTCCAAGAGTAATCCACAAAGCATTCAAGCTCTAGAAGAAGCTCTTCAGTCTGAGAGAACTTAGAGGGAGTCCAGATGACTCCTAAGCAACAGAGACCTATTTACAATCAGCAGGTAATGCGCCATGTCGAGCCAATGTTTCGTAATAATACAACGTTAAAATAACTTTTAAAAGCATATTTTGATGGTACCCTTTTAAATAATAAGGTTTCAGTCGACACACCAACATACTGAGCCAATCCAGTGACCCTGGAGATGACGGTTTGTACAACTCTATGCTAAAAATACAAAAAAGAACAGTACAATATGCAGCGCTGATGATCTCAGCCGTCTGTCAGATGTATTCATCACAACAACAATGCTCTCTTCAGATCCCAATTAGTTTGAGAGCTCATTAAGTGCACATTTAATTATCACCGACTGCAATAGATAAGATCATCCAGTAAAAACGGTGCTCACATCAAAGTCTGATGATATGTTTTGCCAACTGGAAAAAATATCACATATGCATGCGACACAATTTATAGATTATCTAAAATACTTTTGTTCTTTTATTCTAACTACCAAAACACCTATGCATCTAGACCGCTCACCTATCACTGTGGCCATAGCGAGTAGGTCGTCCATAGCGACGGGGTCAACCCTGCGTTTTGAGTTAGCTGAGGAATTCTTTGTTCCGTACTAAAAGTTGCTCTCAGCAGCTTTGTGAATGGATTTGAAGAGGAAACTCTTAGCTAGGAACGTTAAGAGCTGGACTCTCAGATAAGATCCTTTATGAATACAGCCACTGACCTTCATTTGAGTGCCACTTTAATGTCCTTTTGAAGGAACAATAATTTCAAAGTCGCCAACAATACGGACATTAAGAGGCAAAAACACTTTCTCTTCCTGCAGAGGACAAATCATTGGCTGTGTACTTTGACAAAGCATTTGGAGCCTTTTCCTATTGACCTCCTTATAGCAAAAGTCTGTTTTGTAGCCGGCATCGAGCAGCCATTAGCTGTTTATAACAAATTACTGGTCGTTCTCACAGTGTTTATCGGTCCTATTCTGCAACAATATGACTGGTTTGCATTGTGCATTGCCTCCGCAGCGGGGAAGTTTGCTCTCGGTATTGCTTTGCAAAAGGCCTCTGTGGAGATTGAACACCCTTCGCCTCAAGTCGCAATCAGATAATTGTTTCTCAGAGCAACCATTTGAGACTGCAAAACCATGTAATCCCCAGAGCTGCTCTGATGGCGCTACAATAGCAGGAGGCTGCTAGAAACTCTAAAGGGTCTCATTGTGAGCTTGAGAAGCAGCACTTTTCAGAATTGCTTAGGTTAAGGTAGGAACCACAAATACTTAATTCATAGTGAACTTTCACAAAGACAAGATGTTTTTTTCCAAAGGTTGCACTTTCTTTCGATCCTGATGTTTCTGTGGAGGAGAGGGATTTTATCTGTCAGCTTGTGTTGTTGCTAGTGGCTTGAAACAGATGAAAAGCCTAATTTTTTATTCAGTACCCAAAATCTGCTTACTATTTTTTTTTTTTGCATCATGCACATTTGCAATCGTACACCGAGAGTCCCCTCGGCATTCATCATTACTATATTACCTGTCAGCTCTCTGCCTCTGTCATGTCCGCTCTGTGCCGTATGGGAATTTCTGTATGCATGTTCTACTCAACCAAGACAGTGTTGTCCTGTGTGGGCTGCCTTAAAGATACAACGGTACTACCGCTGCCGATAGAGCGCCAGGATCTCAAGCAATATGGTGGCATTTCTCTCGCTCTCTGTCTTTCTGGGAAAAGAAAGGAAGGAAGGGAGAAGAGAAGAACCTTAGATTGACCTTTGGAGACAGACACTGTGAAATCAAAGCCATGGCATTTCAACTAAGCCAAATTATATTTAGAATTGAAATGACTAATTGCAACAGAGAGCTCCAATTCCCACGTCTCATTATTTATTTCAGCTAAACAATTACTCAGAGAAAAGAATTGATTGAAATGTATTTTGCTTCTTCTCTAAGAAACAGCCTCCCCAACACATTCTGTGTAGTAGCAGGTTATCTCTTCCCCAAAAGGCTCTATTGTGTGACGTTGGAGGGAAGGGGGACCAGTGAGAGTTTGAATTCAGGTGTAATTTTCCATCGGCCTTCTGTTACGGTGAAAAGGCTATTTATAAACCGAGCAAACATGGCTACTTTTCAGCTTTTCCTGTGTTTAAAGTGTTGTTATTCCCCACGGGCGATTGTTTCCATGACAGCTTTTGGTTGCCGCTCTTAATGCCTTTGAAAGCATTGAGGTACAAAAAGCTTTCTCGCAGATTGCTTTTGTTTATTTAAAATTTAATCTTAAAGAGGGAAATGTGCTGACTGCTTGCAGAACAAATATTTAAAATGGTGAGAAGTGTTGGCAGTGAAATGTAAAAACCACTGGCATAAAAAACCTTTATCTATTTCAGGGCTGCCAACACGGTAATAAAGCATTAACGCAACTCGTGATTTTTAGGTTGTAGCGGGCTTAGTGTTAAAGCTAGAAGTGAAGATACTGGTATCATATGAAACTAGAAAAAACAAAAGGAATCCATTGGTACCAACCATGTCATACTAGCTTGTCGCAAAGGAGGTTAAATAACGCTCCAAACTTACGTTAAATTTTGGTGAGGAAAAACTGGCATGGCCATTTTCAAAGGGGTCTCTCGACCTCTGACCTCAAGATATGTGAATGTAAATGGGTTCTATGGGTACCCACGAGTCTCCCCTTTACAGACATGCACTTTATGAGAATCACATGCAGTTTGGGGCAAGTCATAGTCAAGTCAGCACACTGACACACTGACAGCTGTTGTTGCCTGTTGGGCTGCAGTTTGCCATGTTATGATTTGAGCATATTGTTTTATGCTAAATGCAGTACCTGTGAGGATTTCTGGACAATATTTGTCATTGTTTTGTGTTGTTAATTGATTTTCAGTAATAAATATATACATACATTTGCATAAAGCAGCATATTTGTCCACTCCCATGTTGATAAGAGTATTAAACACTTGACAAATCTCACTTTAAGGTACATTTTGAACAGATAAAAAATGTGTGATTAATTCTCGTGATTAACTTTGGACAATCATGCGATTAATCACGATTAAATACTTTGACAGCCCTAATCTTTCATCATTCCTAATCAGCGAAATTTACAAAGCTCCATTGTCTCCTCAGTGCAACACAGTAGTTTTGTCATTTGTGTCCATCTCTTGAAGATCGTCATGCAATCATTTTATTTTCAGATTTTCCTGCCACAGAAAAAATACAGGTGTATCCTTCATGTCAAACTGAAGCCGAGTGATTTCAAAGCCCACACTTTCTGTAGATATCAGCCAAGGCCTTCGCCTGCAGGTGTTGGTTTGTCTAATGATGAGACACACAGCGCTGTGCCGGTGTCTCCAAGGTGTCAGTCATGTTAGAAAAGAACCACTGTCGAGGTGAGCCCATTCCCAGCCTGGAAGCCTTGGGCCTTGTGCCTGCAAGGTTGACAGACAGGTGCTCTGTACACGAGCCAACTCGAAGAATGCTGCCACTGAGTTAGAAAAACAAGATTTCTTCTAAGGGAGATAAAATGGCCTCTAAATTTCCCATAAACTAAATATCCCTCTGGATCATTTAGATCTTAAGAAAATTAAATATTTATCAATAGAAATGAAGACTTAACGTTTGAAATTTAGACCCAAGATGTAAAAAACTGGAATTGCTCTTTAGATATGGTAGCGCCCATGTGTAGTAACTAACACGTTCTCATTCCAACTGGTCATATACTGACGGTTGTCGGACTCCTCGGCGTCGTTTTTTGGTCGCAGTAAACACATGCTTAATGTTGTGAATTAAACAAAAACACTTGCATAGTATTAGGCAACAAAACCACTTAGTTAGGGTTAGGGGAAGAAATCTTTATGTGGTTGCGCTTAAAATTACTTATGTTTGTGCAGTGCAAATTTGACTTGACATTGTGAACACGGGACACGAACGAACAGCTGATTGCAAAATGAAAGTGAAACGTAACGCACCGGACACGAAAAGCAGCCTCCTGGATGAAAGCCCTGGGTTTGTTGGACCCATCAACTTCCCCTCCCACCTGCACTGTGTGTCTCTTTCACTCTTTATAATACATCACCACAACACTTTCTCTGAGTGTTTACTGTTGCCAGTTAATGGACCGCCCGGTGCGTCTCATATCGTATCAAACGCCGACGGCTGTGACAAAGCGTCGGTATTTGACGCCCTGGGAATGAGAAAGGGCTGGCAGTAACATAACAATTTATGTTATAAATCAATGTATAAAGGTGGTTTTACCATTGATTTCTCCTCTTAGATGGAAAAGATATAAGTTGGCGTACCTACTTGGACATCAGAAAAATACAATTTGCAGAGACTGGATTTTCAAAATAGCAATATAAATACTACAGCGACATCTGGGCTCATTTTTGTAAGGTAGTTTGTCTGCCTCAAAACGGAAAAACTAATGCTGGTTTCGACAATTTAACCAAGTGCTCTGAGTGTTTAAACATAACCATGTATTGTATTGCAATCTGATATTTTAGTGGAAAACAAATGAAACACGTTGTCGGTGAACATTTTTCAGATACGTTCGGTATAAACATTTAGCAACTTGTCAGGTGCGTTAAGTACAAACGTTTCATTATTATTCCAGATTTGCTGAGGGACATTCATTGCAGGGTGGCCCTGAGAGCTCAACACACTTCAGATTAAGCAAACATCTTCACCAGTTTGACAACACATACACAGCATTTAGAAAAAAATCTCTGCAAATAGAGAAAACACAACCAAAAGTGATGCACATGGCTGGAACACGATTGTTGTTGCCACGGTTTTTGTCTGATGAAGTTGTTCAAGTCGGCTATCTGTCAGCGGTGTTGAAAAACGAGCTGAAATAATTTCTTAACCTGCAGTGCTTTGAGCTCTCAGGGCCGCCGCATCATTCTACTGTATATAAATGTAACTTCTAGGAGACAGGGTTGAACTTGCAGGAGTAATGAAGCTTTTTCACAAAGGGAACTAATGTGTGAGGATCAGTCACATTTCACACTGCCAGACAAAAGACCACACTCCAATTACAGCGTTGTACTGCAGGGGGAAAGAGAGACTGACTGGCGGAGAGATAAATGATACAGAGGGAGTTTCTTGAAAAGTGCACATGACCAATTTACAGGTGAAGCAGTAAAAGTTCTGTTTCTTGACCTGCACAAAATGCACCCAGACACCAGAGTTCCTTTTCCTGTTAGGAAAACGGTGGATTCGATGTCCTGACAGGCTGGAATTTGTGTAGCTAATTGTTCGGTGCATTCCTCAAACCACCTGCTTTTTGTCTTTATAGCTTGTAAAACATATTAACTCATTATTTCCTTTTCAAAGCATAATTTGCAACATGTATAATGTATGAATTCAATAAGAAATTCTACTTACAAGTTTCTCTTTGACCAAATGTTTCTTTGACTTGTTGCTTAATGCAGGTTTCTAATTTGTACTGTGACCCACTTTGTGTGGGCTATGATTTGTATCACTTTAAAAATGGCAACAGCACCATAGCAGCCTGTGATTTATATCACAGAAACATCTTGCGATGAAAGCGGCGGTAACACCGACCACACTGCATTGTGAGATACCAACATTTGATCAGTAGTGTGGAGGCTCTGAAATGTTTATTTGGAGTTTCGTGTGGGTGTGATATTTGAAAATCCCACTGCAAAAATGAGTTTTGTGTCGTGCTTGTGAATCATTCCAGGCAGGCATTTTTTATTCAAATATGCCTATTGAGGCATATTCAAATGCCAAAATAAATCATCCTTGATAACACAACACAGCATGTAACCGTCATGAACACGCCAGTGAAGGAGATTTGGCCTCAGGAAAAAAGATTCACAGGTGCTTAATTTTTCAGGAACGGTGTCAGGTCTGGGGTATGTTTATTGCATGGGCTGAGCCTGATAATAAAAATTCATATCTGTAGAACGCTGTCAAATGATTAATACAGCAGAGTCACTTGTGATTTGTGTCCATTATGAAAGATGCAGAGGAATGGTCCCACGCTAATCTTTCAAAAGGAGATATGAATAATACGGAAGAATATTGAGGAAAAAAGATTTGAGAGAGCACAAAACCAATTTTGAGTGCTATTCAGCCTGCGAGTCAACCTTTGAGAGCGCACAGGGATGGATTTGTAAGAGTGAATTAGATTTGAGCGTGCAATCTCAATGCACGTGCTCCTTTCAACATATTCTCACTTCAAACTCATCAAATCATCATCATCAAATGCCAATGATTCAAACTATGACGCTCTAGGTACCCCTCTAGAGTCAGTTTTGGACGTGGCAAGGACGAGGTGTCAGTTTCCACTCATTACGTGCATAAACTTCCAAAGTAGGTTTATTCATTTTTAGGTTGACTTACTTAACAAAACTAAGTTTAGGAAAAGAACAACTATGTTTGTTTGTTAAAGGGACTCTAAGAATCAGAAATTGCTTGTTAACAGCTACACCTGCGGCCGTTAAGTCAACGGAAGTCAGCATCCTGTTGCTCGCACTTGTGCTCTCTCTACATAGACAAGCATCGGTCAAAACAGTGAGGCAACACATAACAGCTAAAACCACAATATCACTCTATATTTCAGCTGCTTGCCAGTTATGTTAGCTGACTAGACGACGGTTTCTCCATGAATCCCTGCTGATACTGTGTTGTCCTGCTTCAGACTCCCGTCTTCTGCGTGCGCGCATGCACGTGAGAGGTGGAGCGCGGTGTGTGAGTGAAGGCAGGCAGGCAGAGGAGTAGAGCAGCATCAACTCCGGCCCTGGAGACCAAAGCTACGGTCTCTCCTGTGTCATCTGGTCACAGTCGAGGGGCTGGAGCAGGAAGAGTTGACACTGTTTTGCAAGACGGGCTTCACTAGATAGAACTTTATGGTTTTGGTGCTTCCATGTAGTTTGTTTGGAACAGCGTAGCCACACGCGAGCGCGCATGGGACACCGACCCGATTTATACGTGTAAGAGGTTACAAACAGTACCTTTAACGTAACTGGCATAAAGGAAGTTACGTAATAAAACTATGATAAAATAAGTCAATGTTGACTTCACACGGGATACCAACAGCGGTGGGTGAAAGTCCTGTGTTTGTTTGACCCATCCAACCTCCCGTCCCGCACACCCTACGCAGAGTGTTTCGCTCTAAATAAGCCCGGTGTGTTCCATACAGACGCTAAAGGATGCCTTTGCGCGTCGGTATCAGTCACTGAGTGCCACTGACCAACTGTCGAGATTTGATGAGGTTTGGAGAGAGAACGGGCGGCTGAGTCTGCTCTCTCTACTTCCTCCGGCTGTTTTAGCTTCTGAGCACTCCCGATCACAAGAAGTCACTTTCCAACCGGACGTCCGCACTACAGAAAAAGTCAGCTTTTGAACATATTGCTCTTCTGAGAGGAAATACTGGCAACCATATGACTATTTAAGACAACATTTACATATTTTATGTCTATATACATTATCGTTCAGCCTCCAGTTGCACTTATTGTGGGCGTGTGAATCTGCATTGTAGATTGAAGTTCAGACAAATTCATTTGGTCCGACTGACCCCCTTACCGTCGCCTGTATCAGCCTCATTAGATTTCTGAGCGCAGCATTCAGCTCAGAAGTGCCAATGAGCCTCCTTCATAAATGTTTTTCTTATTATGCTTCTAATGATTTTCTCTGTTAAAATTATTCATAATAATAGAAAAAGAAGAAATAAGAAAACCCTACATCTAGTTAAAAAAAAAACACTAGCAATAGCAATTAACACCTAGCTATCAGAGTCACCATGATATTGCTGTTAATTTGACTCTCACAATTACTCTGCTGTAATGACTTAAAAAAAGATAATTTGCCAACAAGTTGAATGTGATTTAATTCAATTAGCATCAACATGTTTAGATTTTTATGGTAACAGACACTAAATACTGCTCTTTCTCTCCAATCAGTGGTTAAAAAAATGCTACTGTCCCAGCTTTTATTTTCAAAGTAGAAGAAAGGGTCTATCTACATGGAGAATGGAACCTGCCAAAATCAAAAATAAATGACTCAATAAATAAATAAACATCATAAAATGTAGCCATTAAGTAATTGATAACATGTGACATACATTTAATTTGCATCTTTATTTATTTATTTACTCTTCCGTTTAATTTTCCCTTTTATTTATTTATGAATTTATTTTTATATATATTTTTTTGTTATTTATTTAGCATTTATTTTTGCAATTATTTTTTATTTATTGATTTATTTTTTATCGATTCATTTATTTATTGATTCATTTTTTCATTTTGCCAGGTTCCGTCCTCCATACTACAGGATGACCCTTCACTTCCAGGTCAAATTGAACAGGTGACGCTCTGCTCAGTTTGAGTTTGCGTTCAGAGGATTCGGATTGAAGTGAGCGTGAGCAGCTTTGATCATTACAAGCGTTGAGAATTATTGTTACTGGCTCAAATGTAGTGACACAATTCCTCTTTCGAAACATCTGTTACGCTCATGATTCTTTCCTCCCTCGCGCACAAAATCTAATTCTGCTCTTACTAATCTGCGCCTGTATGCGCTTTCAAAGGTTGACTTGCAGAGCAGCGCTCAGATTTGTCTTGTTCTCAGTCTGTATACTTCAATAGAATAATGACAGTGATGTGTTGTAAGTGGGCATGTTATGTGGTTTCATTTGCTTTCAACTGCTTGTATAGATGTATCATTCTATTCTCTCATCCCTCCATCTCCTCCTCTTGTTTGCTGTGAAAATGAGTACAGCTCTGCAGCAGACGCAGTAAACCAGTGTGTGCTACCCCCGATGCTTATTTTCCTGCCACCCAGTTGAAATTGCAGAGCTGCTGTTTTTCTCTATTTCGGCTTTCGCTGTAAATTCATGTGCATAGATCAGATTCTGAAGGCTATCTGGCCCCGGTTCTGTAGGCTAAGATTGTTGTCCAAGCCTGCCGATCTAATCCAGGCCACACTGCTTGTTGTATGGGAAGAGTAATGAGCAGATTCGTGGCTGATGCTGTGAGCATGCCAGAGGCAAATCTGCCCTCCATGTGTCTCTCCAAGCATGAACACTGAGAACAGGGAGATCCCAGAAGTTTCCCAAGTAAGCCGAGGGGTCGTGGATGTAAGGGAATATGATTAAATGCAGTTTGAGACATTTCTTGAGTACAGTAAGAGGCTGTAACTGGTGTAAAGCTGCATCATGAGATTCTCTTGGGGTGACTATAAAACATACAGAGGAGTTTAGTTTATTAGTTTAGTTTATTGTAGGATCCCCATAGCGTGCAGTGGAGCACAGATAGCCGTCCCGGGACATTTAAAAACATACATTAAACATAGAGGGCTGCAGGGATGACGTATTTCTGAAGGCCAAACAGGAAGTTAGCATCGCACTGGGTTCCCTCGACAGAAAGCCAATGGGATTGTTCCATTGGGTTTGGGATTTTTATTGCAGCAAATAAGCGCTGTGGGAAACAAACGTTTATGATACTTAAATGTTTTGTTCAGCGAGGTAATCTTCACAAATGAACACCACTTTTATGTTTTTTTGAAGCGTAAATGCAATTGTCATAAGTAAAATGCTAGGCTATAAACAAACTGTACCACCGAGTTCATTTTGTGCACTTACCTCTTCAACAAAAGCCTTTCCTCTTAGAGTGACATCTAATGTAAATCTACAAGTTGAAAAGTTTTAGTTAGAATAGTTTGCAAGAGCACGACTATAAACACAACGAGTCTGTAAAGGCGGACTAGTGAGAGGATGAGTTTCCGTGTTCGGCGTGAAGGCGTTTAATGTCCCTGACGCTTAATTAGGAATCCTGTTATAGTGAAGGCATGAGCCGCCCTACTCTGCCTCTGATTGGCTAGTACACACTGCTCTCGTTGGTTGGACTGGTTAGGTTTAGGCATGAGGAGTGAGTAGGGTGACCAGATTCCAGCAAATCAACTGTGGGACAAAGAGTATGTTTGTGTGGGACAATGTTGGACAAGGCTGAGAGGTAGTCTACAACTTTGATATAATGTCTCTCTAACTTAAATAATCAACATTTCTATTTCGCCCCTTACCTCGTAAGATCTCTATGATTTGCCCGAATGCATCCATTGATCGGCGCATATCTTTTTGAGCAGCAAGTTTCTTGTGAGACTCACATGAACTGTCGCTTCATGTCATATTCCCCCCGTGTGAAATTGAAAAATAACTGGCAAATTTCGCAAAAAACACCTCTGAGAATCGCCTTCCACCGGTTTCACCCACTAATAAGTAGTCTTTGTTGTAGCTGCAATACTTTTTCTTTGTGGTTGTTTCCATCATATTGAGCCTAAATCTGTGTAGTTTGTGAGTTTGCGGCGTGTGGCAATTTCTCCGTTGGGTATAGCAAAGACGGTGAAATGTTAACCAGCACCCACGGGTGCGCAGTTTGATTGACAACAAACACAGCCCCATGATGACAGCCTTCACTGCTTCCTTCACAGCCATTAAATAAAAGCCAGATCTTAGAAAAGTGTCTGTCCTGCAGTAGTTTGACTTTTGAAAACTAGAACCAATGAAAAGGTGGGACATCGTCTCAATATCTGAGACAACAACAACAACAACAACAACAACTGGGTTTAAAATGCTGTGCGGTCCCTCGTAAAGACACCTGGTCAGCCTGGGAGTGAGATGGGTAAGAATGAAGCTCAATTAGGAAGACTATCTTTATACTGCATTCATTCACAATTCTCTCTCTCTCTCTCACTTCTCCCACTTCTTCTTAATCAGCTGATTATCGGTGTTCACTCTTTAAGTTAAACCCACCAGATGCTGCCACGATCTCAATCATGTCATCATGTCGCTGCTGTCAAACTTTAAAACTGTTCTCCTCTCTGTTGCCTTCAGCTGTCATTCTAGATGAAATCATTGCACCATCCTCCCACCCCGCTCACCTCCAGTCATCATATCCAATGCCATCAGAAGTCCACTCCTCATGACATCCATATCTTCAGCATTCTCTCTATCTCATCACCACCACCCCGGGGTGACTAGACCCCGGCGGGGGAGGGCGGGCGAGTTTCCTAATCTACTTACGACTTCATCACTCCTTCAAAAGTATAGGATGTTTCGATGGGGTCCAATCACCAAAGACTATTCACAGCTCTCATCCTGTCGTGTTCGTGTCAGTTAAATATATATATTTATTTCACTCAAAATGAAGTCTCTCCTGATTGAAACATCATGGTAATATCGCATCTCCGAACACTTCTGTCTCATTTAGCTGCTTATTAGAAACTTTCTTTTTAAGACATATAAAAGCTTCAAACGAGAGAGGTATTTACAGACGTATGTTTTATGCCGTAGAACAAAACTTTAAAATCTCTTACGCTTGTGTAAACCAGACCTTATTTCAGGCATCTAACCAAAAAGACATTCAAAAAAACATTGATTTTGAGTCGAGGGGACCGGAAGTGCTAAAATGCTAACTCATTTCCGTGTTTTAGGACTCATTCCTGCAGCACTCTATTGGAGTAACTTACAGTACATGAATGTGCCGTTTTAAGCTGAAGGTAGTGTAAACATGAGTTCATGGTCTCAATTGCTAGTTTCAAGTCTTCTTCAATACAGCATGATGTTCATTTAGTAAATTATGGTCCAATTTAGAGTCAAATAGACCATAAAGCAGGGGATGCTTTAGGGCGGGGCTACCTTGTGATTGACAGGTCGCTACCACGGCGTTGTCCAGTCTGGGAGTTGTCATGTTTCATCTTAGAACTTTAACCCTTTCACAGTGTGTTTTCAGTTCCTCAAAGTTAATTATAACATTTTTGGTCGCCTAAAAATGTCTTATTCAGCATTTGGTTGGGCTTAGCTCCACCCCGCTTGTCACTTCTGGTTGCAAAAATCCAACATCGGCCAAAAAGCCGAACCCGAGGCTTTAAAACGGCAGTCCACAAACCAATGAGTGACGTCACGGTGACTACGTCCACTTCTTTCGCTTTGGAAAAAAGCATCTGCTAAATGAAATTGTAGAATTGTTTCCCAGAGTCCTGCAACGGCCACAGATACCGGATATTTTTCTTTTTTGTCAGAGCATTTGATTTATTCATTTCTGTCGCGATGTAAAGAGAATTAAAAAAAAATATAACACAACATGTCTTTGACGAACATTACCAACCCTAGCTTTAAGATACATTATGGTGACACACCCCACCTCAGCATAGTAAGACCAACTACTTTTAAAAAATCCTTTATTGAGCATTTGAATAAATAGACAATCAATGCTGTGTATTTTACATTTTCTGTCTGTCACACAAAATGTAATTACATCACAGCTTGTTATTGAATAACCCCCAGATAGGTATTCACTGCTGTATTAACATATAGAGATTGCAGGGCTGCGTATACCCTCACACATATAATAAACCAGCCGCTCTCACAGTCAGATATGATGACAGACCTGCAATCATGCGAACGTGGGAATATGTTTTGAATGCACTGCTGGGGAGCCCGAGGTTGGATTTGACGTGCGCTGGATGTGATTGATTGTGTTGTTATTGCTAAGGACTCTCTTCCGGCTGCCTCCGGGACCCTTTTCGATCCATCCACTGTCTGTTTGTACTGCTGCTCATAAATTTTACAGCCCGTGCTGGAACCTACTGGGAGCTTAAACAATTGCTTTATTGATGAATTCCTCTCATACAAGGAAGAGCACCACACCAGGCTGGCATGGGACCTTTCAACATACCAAAATGAACACTGCTGGTGTTTTTTCTTGTATTATTCAAATCGGATAAGTGTGGGGCGATTGTGTGCTGTGGGTGAGGATTGCCCTTGAAAATGTTTTACTGGTGTTCTTTATTTACTGCCTTTTTTTTCTGGTCTCTAAAATTAAATGTATCTGTAAGATGGAGAGGCAAAATCATGGTTTATGTTTTTTTGCCAGGTCTAAGTTGTTTCATTACCTTCCCCGTGGAGGAATAAATGCAAAACTGTACCAATAAACAAAGAGAGCCTTTGGAATTAGCATTAGAGGCTCAAGATTGTTCATTATAAAAGTAGCCTTAGACTTTTACATCGCTCTGCAGGAAGCATAAATGAATTAGAGGGAGCAGCATTACTGTGATGTAGGTGTTGTATGTGAGTGAGAAAGAGAGAGAGAGGCACAGTTTACGCTGTGATACTATTTATAGGTGCAGAAAGGCAGTGGGGGGATATTATGTTAGTGGGAGGATTATTGGTGTTATTAGTCTTGGGCTACTAACCTATATGAGAGAGAGCTGGGAAGATATATTATGCCATTAAAGGGAGCGTCTTTAAATGGACACCAGATCAAGCCTCCGCCACAGTAACCTCTCGGAATCAGCGAATCAGCAAGGTGCTGGCTGTTTTTAGAGAATAAATATTGCAAGGAAAACATGTTTAATTCTCGCCAGGATCAGCTCCAGGTTCCTGGTGAGTCAACTGGGGGTTGGGGAAATGGAGAACTGAAATATTTATCAGAGCGTTGCATATTCAGCTGAGGGTCCTTTGTGCGTGCTCGTGTGATCTTTCACAACACGTTCACAAATTAAATATTTATCGCATTTAAATAAAAAGGCGAGTGCCGGGTCTCGCCCAATGGTTGTGTGTAGGTCCGTGTGTGTGTGCGTGTGTGCGTGAGGGGAGAAGCGAGTCGTGTGCTATCAGGGATGATTGGTGTGGAGTCCCGGGAGGCGGGGGTGTGTTGAGCCTGTCAGGATGGAGATATGAGACTCACCTCCCTATCTACTCATTCACAGAGACTGGAATCAGCTTCAGCTTAACCAGTGCGCTGTGGCTACTGAGGGAGCTGCAGCAGACAGAAAGAGCAGTGTCTGACCTGATGCTGCAGTATGCCTCTACATACACAGCTACAGTATATGTGGCTTCCCAACAGCAAAACACATATACGCCATCCCATTTTTGTTGACTTTTGTAATTTCTGATTCTCAGATCAGCTGATTGGACACCTTCATACACATCTCTTACACATCTGGATTCTTTCCACAGCCTGGTCTCCTAAAAATTATGTTTGTGCACAATGAAACTGCATTGTGAATCATGTTTTAGGGGAAACATATTTTGTCGTGGACTATGTTTGTTTTTGACGTATCAAAAAAGGGAGGCGGTTGGGGTGGTGTACAGTATGGGTCAAACAAACACCGGACTTTTTCCGACACGTTCTCATCCCAACTCGTCACATACTGGCGCTTTGTCACGCCCCTTGACGTCACTTTATAAAAACACTACATGGTTGGGCCTACTATGTTTGTAAAGTGAAAATTAAACTGAACGTTGTGAACAAGAAACACGAACGAAGACCTAATTATAACGTGAAAGTGAAACGTAACGCATGGGACACAATCGGTCGTCTCCTGGATGAAAGCCCTGTGTTTGTTGGACCCATCCACATCCACTCCCGCCCACCCTGTGTGTCTTTTCTCTCTTTAAACTACGTCACCACACTCCTGGATGACTTTCTCTGAGCGTTAGTTATTGCCGCGGATGGGTTTATGTTGTAGTTGAACGCCCGGTGCCTTTCATACCGGCACTAAAGGGTGTTTTTCAATTTACATGTTAAACATGTGTTTAAAAATGTTTAAAAGTGTGACTGTAATCTGGGAGAAAATATATTTCCCTTGAAACGTAATTGAAAATGCAGTTTAGTTGTATGAGAACATAATTTTGCAGGAGACAATTTTTTCATATGACTTATTTTGTGACTTTCCAAAACAGACGGTTTCCGAGCAACGTCATCAATGAGATGTGTGCATACGTGGGGGGTAGAAAAGAAAACTAACGGGCATGTCTGAGAGATCAACGCGTGGGGTCATTCTTGTGCCTTAAACTGCACAAATAAAAAAAAAGGAATGGCTTGAATATGTTAGTTAATAGCTATATGTTTCTTTATTGGGATAATTATTAGCTCCAGCAATCTGGTCCGAATCCTGGATTTTATGAAGGCGGAGGACGGTATTGCAATAAAACTGCAGGAATAAATGCCCGAGATAAAACATCTCACACTGTTACTCTGTGTTTTATGAAGAGAGCCAACTCTTGTCAGGCTGTGTGATCAATGTTTTGCTGATCAGTGTGATGTGTGTTCCGAGTTTCAGAGTGGGGCTCGGTGACAGCTGATAGAAGTGCAGACTGATGGCTTTAGATGGGAAACGCATCATGTTGTTATACTTCAATTTTTTACAGAGAAAAAAAGTGAGCAGGGTTTCTTTTCATGACCCTGCGTCATGAATAAAAAAAATATTTATTAGATCCTGTTGACACAATTTCTTATGAGTGAAGCTCTGCTTGTTTACACTGCAGTCATCTAATATGAATTTGCACACACATACATCTGGCATAATATACTGAAGCGTAATGCGTTCACTTGAGAAAAAAAAAGTTGGCTCATTTTTCTGAATCATGCGAAGCGTTCTCATGACCACCAGCCCGCTGTGACCTCCAGCTCTGGGGTTTGCGCTGGCTTCAATTTGCTCCAGTTGCTAACTGAAGGTACTTCTCCAGCGCTACCGTTCGCTCTCCTCTTGACGAAGTCGTCTCCTAGTGGCGGGGGATGACACGGAGAGACCGCGGGATGCGCTAGCTAGCTAATTCTTACCTCATTTAAGGTCTGATAAATAGTAAATTTATCAAATTCAGTGCCCAGTAACACAATTTCCCAGAGACGGACCTCATTTAGCAGCTTTACTAACTTGAATTCGTTCACCCAGCGCCTGGGCTCTGATCCCGGACCACCCGGACTCCCCACCGGATCAGCGAACTGTATGTTGCTGCTGTTACACAGGTTAGACCCACTGGCCACCAACCCGCTGTGACCCCCGGCACTGGGGTTTGCGTTGGCTGAATTTGAGTTGCTACAGCTGCTAAATTCAGAAAAACAAGCAGATTTTTCTTCCATGAAAACTTTTCTCATAATTCCGAGATAATCTCGTTAATTCAGAAAAACAGAGCAGAATGTTTTTTTTTTTCATGAACATTTTTATCATATTTATAAGATAATAATAATAATAAACAGAGCAGAATTTTTCCTGAGATTTTTTTTTTTTTTTCAATTTTCAGAAAGTTTGGGTAATTCTTAAAGTCAGGGTAACTTTTTTTCTCCCAGGTGAATGCATTACTCAGATTCAGCAGTCAGAAAGCAGGAATTTCCTGCTGAGGTTTCTCTTTAAATTTGTTATACTAACATCACATGTGTGAGGGGCTCCTTTGCTTTTAACCTGAGCTGCCTGCCAGTTGATGTCTTGGGGGCACTCGCTGTTCATTCCTCACTACCCCTACAGCAAACTTAGTGTGGTCGGTGTTGGAGTTCTCACTGCTGCGAGCCGTCATTCCTCACTGGGATGTGAGTCACGTTAACTCAGGTTTGCCAACTTTCAACTGTACTAACTGGAGTGAGATTTAGATTTTTTGTTTCTGCTGGTGGTGATGGGTGGGGGGGAATCTCAGAAATGTCTCCAAATACAATGGAGATGCAAATTTCAACAGACCTCATACGGACTGTTCAGTAGGAAATATTCCCATGGAAACGGTAGATGGTTAATTCACTGGATTATAAATTCAGCTCCATTGTATCGGGTACTGATTCTGAAAAGAGATGTTTTTTAACAGAAATGATATTCCGTTCATCTACAAACCTGGTCATAAAAACTCTGAAACTATCCACAAAACTATCATGGATTGATACCACTTATTGAGTGTTTTTAGTAGTGCTTTGGGTGAACTGACCCTTTGAAGGCTGCGGTGTATTTGGGGAGAAAGCTCATCTCTGTGAAGCATGAAGTCCCACAACACAATAATACCACAAATAATTAATATACATCATCCCAAATATGCTGTCTGTGCTGTTGAATAAATCTTTTTACTAGTTAAATTTCTGATTTTCTAAAGACTGAAATCCTGTCCATGTGTAATGATAATTTATCTAACAACATTGATGGTACAATAACATGTGTTTTCATACCTTTTGCCATATTTTGTTATTTACTCTAATGACTGGAGAGGTCCCATCCTGCATATGGGAATACATACATGCATACAATAATGCCACTATACTGCAAATGCTGAGAATTTGGAGCAAAAGGAGCAAAACTGAAAAATCCCAGTAAAAAAATAAACAAAAAGTCTGACTTGTAATTACAATAAGCCAGAAACAAAAATATCCCGCCAGCTCTGATGGAGCTCAAAACTCAACCTGAGGATGGCTGCGATGTAACACATGATTTTTACTTGGAATCTGTGTGACATCTTTCCTGTCTGAAGTGTAGAAAAGTACATAATGTAATTTACCGTTACATCCTGACAGATCAGGTCTCTGTCTCTCGGATAATTGATAATTGTAAATAATGAATGACATTTTGGGAATGCCAGGATGAGTGCTGCATTTCCGCATGTTGTCCATATGAGCATCAGCGTGAGAAGGGTGCTGCAGCACCTGCATCTTTCACTCTGCAATAACCTTCAAAATTAAAAAAAGAAGAATTAAAAAACATGCCCTGTTATGGGCAGAATGTGTTAAACATAGGGCTATGGTTGTACACCAAGAACAGTACCGACATGACATGGTTTGTAACTGGCTGTTGACGGAACTTCAAGTGTACACCAGCATTATCCTGCAACTAGGTTGTGTGTATAAAACATGGTAATACAGTTTGCATCTAAGGCTGGACCGAAAAGTTCAAAGCTTAATTCATAATGTTGACAATCAAATTCGAAATCTTTCAACCCGGTATCTCTGCACAGTTGCAGATAAAGATCAGGCAACACTAATATTATTTGTAGGATTCCTGCATAGGATTGTGATCCAAAAATGTCCAATAACTTCAGAGTGTTGTCCAAGTCCAAAAGTCAAAATTTATTGAAAAAAGATAGATGTAATAAATTCCAAAATTCACAACATGTTCTTATCTGATGAAATATTCTGCTTCAATCCATATTTGTTGGTGTTTGGCCTTTCAAAAATATTTTCTCTGCGGTCAAAAAACTGTTTTCTCTCACGTTCGCCGCACACAAACAGGCACTCACTGAGTTCTGTTAATTAACGCAATTTGATTTAATAGAAAAATACTAACTCCATTATGCGATGAATCACTTCATTCAAATTGAGGATTTTGTTACTTTTTTTTTGATTGTAGGGTCAGGTTGTCATAAAATATGAGGACAGACATTCAAAGCTTCATTTAAAAACCTCAATAGGAGCTTTGAAAGTAAAATAAAAATAAAAAAGACTTTCGGTACAGCCCTAGTTGGTACTGCTTTGTGCGTCATGTGTGGAAAGATCCCCTCTGCTCTCGGTTCTGAAGCTTAGATACTGTGTTTTTGTTGTGGTTTGAACTGTTTTTTGAATGAGTGAGGGACAATCTTCAGCACCAAGGACAGTACTGACGCTGTTACCGCGGTATGGTTAGTAATAGGCTGTTAATGGAGCTTCAAATGTACACCACATACAGATTATCCTGCAATGAGTTTGTGTGCATAAAACTTGGTAGTAAAGTTTGTTAGTACTGCTTCATGTGTGGCTTAGTGCAGCCGGTCTAGTGATCGGTTGTTGCAATGATGCTGAACGACATAGAGCCACTATGCTGTATATTATTTCCATGCAAGTTTCAGATTTAACTATAGAAAAATGTAGTACATAACACCTGTCAGTTGTTTATAACAAAAATTATTACACACATGCATGCAACCTGTTCCGTGCATGCAAATATCCATGGTCTATTTGACTCTAAATGGGACCATAATTTACTAAATGAACATCATGCTGTATTAAAGAAGACTTGAATCTAGCAATTGAGACCATCAACTTATGTTTACAATGTTTACTGAGGTAATACATCAAGTGAGAAGTAGGCTCATTTTCTCATAGTCTTCTATACAATCAGACTTCTTTTTGCAACCAGAGGAGTCGCCCCCTGCTGGCTGTTAGAAAGAATGCAAGTTTAAGGTACTTCAGCATTGGCTTCACTTCTCTCACCGTTGCCCACTGGGAGAGACTGAAATTGTGCATTAACGTGTCTCTCCCCACCCTCAAGTGTTTGGAACAGCTAAAATGCTTTTGCCTTGAGACACATAGTAGGCCTAAAGCTAATCAGTCCCAAGTCTATCCCAGTTAGCAAAAGGTAATTTTAACAAATGTTAGTGTCAGTTCACTGACTTTATACCTCTTCTCTAGTTGTGCCATTGTTACATTATGCTTGAGCATGTCTCAGATAAACTTACAGAAAAATAAGAACACTGTACCTAACCAGAAAACATACCGTTTCCTGCTTGTGACAATAATCCACTGGAGGGGACTCTCAACGGACCAATATGATGTGCAAGATAAGAGCCTGGGATGGAGATAACCAAGCTAGCAATAGTCGTCGCAAGCTTCTTCATATTTACCTTGTTACTGTAACAATAGCCTATTATGCCTCTGGATGCCTCCATCTATAACACAACCCTCAGCAACTGAGTCAAAAGAATCTTGAGACATTAGGGGAAATTCAATGGGCCATTATGCCGTAATTGCCACGGTTAGTGGGCAGACGCTGTAAAAATAATGAGCGAAATAAATATTGGATTCCCAAATCCTGTTTTAGAGCCAATGAGAATCCACAGTCCTGTAGGTAAATAAGGTTAGTGCATACTGAGCTGGTTGTCCCCAGCTTGCT
This sequence comes from Sebastes fasciatus, assembly GCF_043250625.1. Classification (NCBI taxonomy): domain Eukaryota; kingdom Metazoa; phylum Chordata; class Actinopteri; order Perciformes; family Sebastidae; genus Sebastes; species Sebastes fasciatus. Next base: position 4,798,118 of record NC_133795.1, read on the forward strand.
GCTAATTTCCAAAGGCTAAATGTCAGTGTGCTACCTCCTCGTTAATGACACAACCAGGAATCCGTTTTATCGCTTTAAAACACATTCAAAAGTCCAACAGCAGCGGGGACATTTTAATCACAGCATGTTCAGATCACAGTCTCTCTACTGTGGCAGATATGTTATTTAGTTTTCAAACATATGCACATTCAAGTCAGGCCCCTGAAGTTACCTGCAAAGCATAACAAGCGTGAATATGGCTTTTCACCGTTCCCGTTGTGAACTTGAAGTATGGGTCAGCCCGTGCTGTTAGGAGACCAGCTGGATAGGAAAGGCCCCGGTTCTGCTTTAACAATGGCACCGTGAGCGGAGCCGACCCACTGTGACAGAGACATCAAAAATGAGCCAAACATAATTAGCATTGAAATAGTCAGCGTGTGGGGGTGTTTTATGTGCAAAATAATACCTCATCAACATCAACAACAGCTATTACAAGATGACGGAAGGCCTCTATTGATGAGCGCGGCCCAGCACGGAGCGCACCGTAAATCACCGTATGATCCCTCTGAGGCTTAAATTGGCCTTTTCTTTTTCTGAAAATACTGCATGGTTATGAATACAATTTAATACACAGTGTAAACTCAGGTACATTTTCTTTCCATATCCAAAAGCAGCTCTTTAGCTCCATTACCGATGAAGCGTTAGACAAAAATTATTGTTGACAAGGACAGCCTAGCGAGAAGAGATTCACCTCCTGGGAAAGGGGAGTTTCAGAACAGCTTTGTCTTGGAAATGTAGCACCAGTTCATTAAAGGTTAATGGTGCATTGGTGATAAGTTTTATCCACCTCCTCTCTTCCGGACTAATGGTGCTCTGCTCGCATGTTGACATTTTTCAGATAGGATTGGATGTTTGAGTCTTTGGATGAGGTGCGAAGGGTTTGCTGGTGGCCAATGCAGCAATAGCTACAGTTGTTTGCGGGGAAAATGCCAAAAGTTCTCCGAGACAGGATTTACAACTCAAGGCACCTGTACTCTCGTCTCACCAGACATGTCAGTAAATCGTCTTGTATTGCAAGGATAAATCTAAGACACCATGATATGTTTATAACCCAATGTCTCAGCTTGCTCTAGGCACCAGCACTGGGTGTCATAATGTTGCAATACTGAGGCTCAGACATTCTTGATGTGAGACATATGTCTAAAAAATGCAAGATTATCAACTTAGAAGTTAGCTTTCCCACTGGGCACTATGTGGTGGGAGGACGTACTGTCATATCTCAACAACTGCATTGGCAATGATTACAAAGCAAAAATTGTAAGAACTTAGATGGCTTTGTAATGTATAACGCATGGAGGCATTATGTTATCTGGAAGTAGTTGGGGCCACTGCACCATTTATTTTCAAGCGTTTTAAAATGGAAAGTGGTGAGAGATAGGAGTTTATAGTGCTTATATATTAGCTCCGGAGGGAAGTGACTGCAGTTAACAGTCCTGGCCACCGGCCAGTGTGATCTAACTTCTTTATAAAGGGAGAGCTGGGATTTTTTTTATATAGGGTAGAAATAGCAAAGATATTAACTCCAGCCATATTAAACAATAGGTGCTCTGTTAAGATGTGGCAGCCACTGAAAGTATACCGCACGTAAATAGTTTATCCTACTTCCTGCTCAAATAACATTATTGTTTTTCATTTCATTTCTGCATAGTTGACAATACGTGGATTGCACAAAAGTAGTATCTTTGTCTCTTGGTGGCTTTTAAATACTTGTATCAATGGGTGAAAGAGTAGTTTTTGTTGTTTTGTTTTGCCCTAACCAATCAGTAGTGTGTGACATATCTGTTCCTCTGACATTATTTTCTGTTGACATGAAAGCTGAAGTCACCAATTAAAGCAATATGTCACTTTACAACAAGAACTGTTATTTCTGCAACTTGACTTGCAAAAACATGCCCCGGCCGTGTCAATCTCATACACCATTGTTCCCATTTTCTGTCACTATTTTTTAACGATGTGGCTAGCAAGCTATGTAGAAAGATGTCTCCATTATTGAACCTACCTTATAAAGTTTTTATTTTTGGTTGAGTCAACAGCCATCAAGAGAGCACGACACCCAGCCCAGACGCCCAGAAAAGAATGTTTGAATTGGACGTTTCTGCAAACCACGGATACGCTGATTGTCGATGTTTTTGTATTCGGTCAGAGCAAGTGACGTAGTATATTGAGCGACCATTATTGAACTTTATGAGGTATAATAACGAGTAACAAGCAAGAAAGTCTACGAAAGGGCGGGACTGCCCATTGTTCTGATGGCCCATTATTCCGAATCCTCAATGGTGCAAAAAAAGTCCCACCGGACCGAAAGCCCATTTGTCCAACAGCCATTATCCCGAAAACAACCCCCATACTTCTGAAGGCTATTTGCTCCAAAAATGTCAAACAAACATAGGACTTTCACCCAGAAGGCCGCTGGTCATGTGAAACCAAAAGTCAGCGTTGAGTTAACGTTAAGTAAGAAAGTCCACTAAGGGTGGTTGTTATTTATTTATGCTAGTTTGAACACATACCATGGTCTTTTTTCAAACCATAACCAAATAGTTTTGTTACCTAAATCTAACGATTTCACAACATTAACCACGTGGTATTGTGCTTTTTCTGCAATCTTGATACAAGGCTGATATGAAACGTATTCATGAAATGTATTTCTGGATCAGAGATGTCGACATTCAATGTATCCGGGGTTTGTAGAAACGTACAATGCCAACTTTTTTTTCTTTTTTCTGACGACTGGGTTGCAACATCAGACCTATTTGAATTGCCGAGCAAATCAGAGATATGCAGAGATTCACAGGTCTGGAACCAGGCTAAGAAATCACAAAAAGTCGACACTACTACCCATTTTTTGCCTATATTCCTTTACATTTTGGCAAATTGGCACCATTAAAAGTATACCGAATTAGCTATTTGCAGTTCCTTTTTTCAATATAGCCATGGATGTACAAACAACTATCACTGGATGATTTTGATATTGAAGAAATGGGTTTAATTGGGTTGATTCTTAGGCAAGTTCTGAAGCTTCTTTCTACAATTTCTAAGTGGATTCATGAACTATGAATTCACTCTGGACATCTGAGATAATGATATCCCTTGGGAAGGGTAGGTCACATTGAATGATATCAATATGTGTTTCAAGTATGTGTTTTAAGATTTGACTGAGATATGACTCAAAGAAACAGTATGATTTTTCTCCTTCAACTCTCCCAAGCCCCTCTGGGGAGGCTTTCGGCATTCTCTTTTTAGCTTTGACCTGTGCTTGAGGGTGTGTTGAGCATCATATAGAAACACCTAGCCTCATTTGGGAGTGTCTCATCCAGTCCGTGAGAAACAACCTCGGATAGTTCCATAGAAAAACTTAAGGAAGCTGCAGTGTGCTGCTCTTTATTGGAGGTGGGGGAAGTTATCCTGACGTGAATTTAAGTGCTGAAGCAACACTGCCGGCTCAAAATAGCCTGACTGGTCCCCGCCCAACCTGCCAATGGCCTCGCTTGCAATGTGGCAGCTGCTAATTTCACTGCTAATGTGTGCGTTGGTGGCTATTATTGTTTCGTGAACAAATTATTAAGATGGTATTAATTACACTATATTAAAATGATGTGTTAGATATTTACGGAGAAACAGGTTGTGTATGTTTTGCTGCAGTGGTGCTGCCTATGCCTATTTTCTTTTTGTAACATACTGCAGGCCTCAGTCGGTATCAGCAGAATGCTATTTTAGATTGCTGTTGCCTGCCCATGCGGTCTGCAGTGTAACTTCTGCTAGTGCACCCCCACATTTCAGAAGCCCCTCAGTGGTTTAAAATGTTTCATATTCATCCTGTGGCAGATTACAGTGGTCCAGCTCCCTGTACATCTGTCCTTACCCTGTCCATTCCAGTCTGGTTCAGCTCAGCCACCGGGCCGCACATAAACCTGTCAGCGGAGAACTATTGCCTACAACTTCCTGCTCATCTACAAACTTTTATTTCTTTGGCCATGGGGCAAAATCATCTTTGACTCGTCAAACCCTGTCCATGAACTCCTCCAGGTCCTCCGGCACTTCTGGGCAGAACCAAAACATTTAGGCTCACTAACAACTTCTTCCCTCTTGCATCTGCATTACAGAATAGTTTATCCGCAAACCATCAACAGACTAAAGGAGAAATTGGGCCTCATGCAGCAACATTTTCTTAAATTAATTTAATATTTTCTCTTGATTTTCTGTCAACAAGTCAAACCCAGATGCGCCGAACATGCTTAACCATCCAAATCTGCTCTTACCCAGGTGTGCTGAATGATGAATCCCACTTGATCATACATTGGAGGTGTGTGGCTGATTGTTTATTATTAGCATAGGTAACGCCCCCTAAACACTACATACTGGCAGCTGTTGAGTCGTGTGCAAAAACTCTGGCACATGCCCAAGAATTGAAGAGATGCCACCAAAAAAAAGTCTGTAAGAAGAAGAACGTAGAGAGAGAGAGAGATTCGAAAGGCATCAAAGCCACGCAATATCATCCGAGGGTTTTTATAGTCTTAATTGGGATCAGAGAACCAATGGTATTTCTTTAATAATACAATCATTATAATTACTTATATTAATTTGATTATATGATATTCATGCGTTGTTTTTTTTACGTTTCTCAAATTTAAATCTCAGGTTTTTCTTGTGTTGGACAAAAAATAAGTGGACTGTGAAAATAAGATGTTTTTTCTTATCTTGGTAAGAGTGCTCTAAACCACTCAAAGTTTCTCTTCCCTAAGAGAAGAGCTAAAATAAGAAAGCATTGCTGATTCCCAGAAATCAATGGGTACTAACAAAAAAAAGAACAAATCGTGGATATGAACAAAAAGAGAGAATTTGTTTGTATATTCCTTCCTGGCCCAATATCTGTTGCGCAGCATGGAGAAAAGGAAGGATGTGGAGGTAACACAGGGTTCACTTCCCATCTCAGAATCTCAGAGCTCCAATTAATACCTAAACCACAACTACCACTGTGTATGCCAGGTTACCTTCAAACTGGTTTCACACCCCCGCAAAAACTATCTTCCAGTCGTTATTGCAGTCACCTTTGTATTATCATTGAATGATATGTGTGATATCATGTGCACTGTGCCTCATTGTGACTGCTCCTTTAAATAGCGTACTTATGGCACACATCATATCCGACTCGAATGCTTCTCACACTTGAATCTATTCTACACTGTTTTTTACACATCCACGGAGCCAGTTTTTTTTTTCTCAGTGTGTGTGTATTTTTGGCAAGCTGCACGCAGTTTGCTGTACCGAAGGTTCAAATGTTGTGAACTTCAAACCCACCATGGGCTGATGTCTTTAAAGGGGACACAACATGCTCAATGTCAGGTTCATTCTTGTATTTTTTGTTTTCTACTCAAACATATTTACATGCTTTAATGTTCAAAAAACAATGTTTTTCTCATACTGTCTGTCTGAAACGTTTCGTTTTAGCGCCCGTCTCTTTAAAACCCCCTCCTGAAAAAATCCAGCTCTGATTGGCATGTGAGAAAAACATGGTGCACCTTTGCAAAAATAGACGTTTTTTTTTTCATACTTGTTACAAAGGTATAAGAAATAACAAAATGAGTAGTAACAAGTTGCATAAAGTGGGCATCTCCAGCATAACAAAGACAAGTTCCCATAATTTTTACACAAGTCCTCCAAATTAAATTTCAAAATATGCTGTTTATCCTCTAAAGCGACACATCGAAGTCTTTTCTGATGTGAGGCTGCTACCGACATCACCTGTCTGTGCCTTCAGTTATAAACCACTGTTGGGAAATTATATTTATGGAAAGATTGTGGTCATGTTTTGTATTTTTTTCCTATACAAATTAGTTTTACTGGGACATCACATCTTACACAGCATCCAAAAGTAGAAAGATGTCTAATTTTATATTTCATCAAACAGAAACACTGATTTACATACAGATGAACAAAGTAAGACCAATATAACGTAAAAATTTAAATGGAAACCGCCCATCCACCCACCCTCCAGTTTGTCCACTTTTACAAAATTAATTCATGTTTTGTAACATATATAGTGTATAGCTACTATACATAATTAGTAAGGCTTTCAAAGTTAACCCTCCTGTTGTCTTCGGGTCAAATTTGACACGTTTTCAAACTTCATTATATCATAAATATGGATGTCTTTCACCTAATTTTTCAGATCTTTTTTTTCAGACTTTTTTCAGATCTTTTTTTTCAGACGTTTTTTGTCCAACATTTTTCAGATCTTTTTTTTCAGACTTTTTTTGTCCGAATTTTTTTAAATCTTTTTTTTCAGATCTTTTTTTTCAGACATTTTTCAGATCTTTTTTTTCAGACTTTTTTCAGATCTTTTTTTTCAGACGTTTTTTGTCCGACATTTTTCAAATCTTTTTTTTCAGACCTTTTTCAGATCTTTTTTTCAGACTTTTTTCAGATCTATTTTTTCAGATCTTTTTTTCAGACTTTTTTCAGATCTTTTTTTTCAGATTTTTTTTTCAGACTTTTTTCAGATCTATTTTTCAGATCTTTTTTAATTTTATACAAATTAGGTTTAGTGACCATGAAGTAAAAAAAAAAAGTGTAAAACAAGTTGGCTAAAAAGGTGTAATACAGAATTGGGTGATAATTTATAATGTATGCTTTAAAAACAGTCAAACGAGACCAGGTCAATTTTGACCCGGGAAGACAAAAGTTGCATGGTCGACGGGAAGACAACAGGAGGGTTAACACGATAATAACACGTTAATGCAAATTTGTTTTAACGGCACTAATTTCTTTAACTCATTAACGCAACTTGAGCGTTTTAGGATGGAGCAAGCTAGAGTGAAGATACTGGTATCAAGTGAAACAAGAAGGAATCCATTGGTACAAACCATGTCATTTGTGTTGTTAATTGATTTCCAATAATATATATACATACGTTTGCATAAAGCAGCATATTTGTCCACAACCATGATGGTAAGAGTGTTAAATACTTGATAAATCTCCCTTTAAGGTACATTTCGAACGTAAAAAAAAATTTGAGAATCGCGATTCAATATTTGAATCGATTGACAGCCCTAATAATTAGACATGTTCAGCATCTTAAAGAATTCATGGCACTGCTACAGAAGTACAGTTGGATACAAAATGATGGGAAAGTGTATTTCTATGAGGAGAGGATAGGTTTCCATGTAATGTACAATTTTATAGTCGACCCTCTGAGGGAACTTGATTTTTTCCAGTTCAAGGAATGACATTAGATCAGTTTGCCAAGAGCATTCTGCTGGGGGCTTAGGTGATTCCCAGTGTAGAAGGATGCATCTGCTGCGATAAGAGAGGCAGGTCATTCAATTTCGTTTTAGAAAACTCAGGGTAGTTAAAGGGCACTCCAAAAATGGCAATGAGTGGGCACGGTACAATAGTGGTCATGCTTTTTAAAAACAATGCTGGCTGTCAGTTGGAAACAGGAAAGGAACAGTGTGTTATAGTCCAATGTTTTGTTCAGTGGGCTACCTCCAGGTCTGAAAATGCAGAAGTGCCTTAAACTTGCATTCTTTATAACAGCCAGCAGGGGGCGACACCTCTGGTTGCAAAAACAAGTCTGATTGTATAGAAGTCTATGAGAAAATGAGCCTACTTCTCACTTGATTTATTACCTCAGTAAACATTGTAAACATGAGTTTATGGTCTCAATCACTAGTTTCAAGTCTTCTTCAATACAGAATGATGTTCATTTAGTTGTTGACAGCTTCAAAACGGCCGTCAACAAACCAATGGGTGACGTACTACGTCCACTTCTATGGTTTTGTTGACCTGTCCATCCGCCCCAACCTCCTTCCTACACGGACTTTGTCGCTCTATAATAACATCACCTGACTTCCTCCTGTGCACTTGTCACAATAACTACGGCAGCTAGCGCTATCACTTGAATGTAAACAGATAACGTCTTGGGGCACTCTTTGAAACGACTGATGCTGTCCTTTTTCTTGGACAGCCAGTCTCTTTTTACACAGTGTGACATTGATTGATCTATTTTGTTGGACTTCTTGGTAAAAAGTGGATTCAGTTTTATTTCGAGGATGTTGTTCTACTTCAATATGCCATGCCAGAGGAAACACTTGTAAGAAATGTGTAGAAGGGAACTATTATTGGTGATTTGATTTTATTGTATCTCAGCTGGTACTACTGCTTTCAAAGAACTACTAGATTGGAGCTAGGAGCTTTTTTAAGCATCAAACACCTGACCAGCCTTGATATGGGACACTATTGTTCCATTGAGGCAGCATCTGATACAACCAAAAAACTAATTGGGTGCATCAGGGCTATAACGCTGAATGTTCTGGCAGCGCTCTGGCCCAGTCACGACTCTGTTGCAGTTTCAATGTCCACTGGTAAACATTTCACAAGCGGAGCATCTGTTCTTCGGCAGCCCCATTTTAGAGTTGTTTTGCCAACTTTTTTTTCGTATTTTATAAGCATAAATACACATTTGCAGGTCATTTTGATGCGGTAACAGATTTGGTAACAGATGCTTTGTTGCTTTTAACCTTGTCTGCCATCATCTTAAACGTCAATAGCCGATCTCACGGCACAGCTGCTGTCATTAACCTGTACTTTTGTTTATTTAGTCTGACAATGTTGTGATCGTAGCAAACTGGTTAAGTACGAGAATGAGAAATAATTAGTACGGCACCGATAGGCAGAAGTGGTGGCACGTGGTAAAAGGCAAAAACAAGGACAAAGAAGTAAAAAAAAAACATGCTGCCTCATGAGAAGTGTGAACAATGAGAGCATGTTGATATTGTGACAATTGTCTCCTGAGTCACTTTGTTTCTCAGGAATTGAGTAACCTCGGAAGCCAACAAGAAGACAAGTTGTTTGGCAGCTAATTGAGGAGCTGTGAGCTTGTGCCAGAGTTGTGTTGAGGAGCTCCGTCTGGTTTTAATTAATACCAGTGGACCTCCAAAGGCCTCTGAGTGAGAAGTCATGGAAGACAGGCGCTCACTCATCCGTAAAGCTACAGAGGTCTGCACACACTAGATAATTGTATTGATGTTTTGGTAGACTACACAGTACTGTATTAATGTTGTTGGTGGACTTACTTTTTTTGGCATTGTTACACTGTCCTCTGTCAAACACCCGTTTGTTATCTTTTGATAAATTGTATAATTGGACGCTCTTATTTCAGTAATTACTGCTGAGCCCAAACCATTTAGCGGTTGAGCTCTGCCTTTGGTCCGTGTTTGGATCCATGTGGTTTCTTAACTGAAAAATGTGCTGTTTCCAGCACGTTCCCGTAGCCTTATTGAGATTAATGTTGTTGTGATTACCTGTGTTACGGGCTGAGAGTGGACCGGGGTGGAGGGGGCAGTCAGGAAAGCAATGCTACAATTTACTGCTAACTCTGCGGGCGGCGTTGTGAGACAGGGGCTGTTCACTTGTTAACCCCCGATTGCTGACCCTGACACCCAGCCTGCGTCTTCAAACGTTCAAGCCAGGTTTTCTACATTTCACAGTGGCAGAAGGAATAATTAGTTAGATTGCTCTTTTGTGTCCAGCTGTGCAATATTGTCTTGGCTGGCTTTAGGCTAGATCAGTCAGCTTTGCTACAGGAAAATGTTCGAGAGTCGGTGTAATGACTACAGTCAGACACCCAAATTGTACTTCTAATTAGAATTTTTTTCGGTGACTGATTAGAAACGAGATCATTTAATTGCCACTACGTTAGAAGACTGCTTCTCTATACAGGAGATTGATGTATTAGATTCTTGCAAGTTACTCTTTAGATTCTTCCTTTTCAAACTTTCTTGCTGAAGCTACACATACCGAGCCGAGCAGAGATTGCGGATAAATCGCTATTCTCAGTTTACAGAGAGCCGTGAGGCCCGGGGGGCGAGCGTGTGCCTTAATAGATGGTTAGTGATATACATAATATTTCAGTTTTGACAGCAAATCTGTTCTTAAGTTGCCGTGACAGCCACTCAAATCCATGCCAGAGAGCTATCAAATGGAATGGATTATTCCCCGCGTTCGCTGTCTACAAACCAAACTGAGCGGGGCATGACACAGTTCCTCTGGCAGTGGTTTGTGGGGTGGCATGCTGCCAAGGAACAAAGGCCCCAGCTTGGCAGGGCCATGTGACGGAACAACAGGAACATCTTCATAGCCCCGGCTCAACTTTCAAAAATCGCACAGGTAAAGAAAAAAGCAGCTGTGCACGCCTCGCAGCCGCCGAGGATCGCGGTCTCACTCGGCTCAGCGCTCAGCACAGCTGCTCATTGTGCTCGGCGCTGGAGAGAATCATACCAATTAATGCCCTCGTCTTCCTTCCTGGCTAATTTGGATGAAAGCCGCCATCGCTTCTCTCTCTCTGAATCACTTACAGTAGATCTCCGAATATCAGTGTATCAACATCAGCAGAAAAGGCCATGTGTGATCACTGAGAGGCTCTCAGCTTCATGCACTATTTAGATTTCTCCCTAAGAGGTCTCTGCTTTTCCTTACCACTCATTGAAAAACACATCCAATTCATACTGTGCCGTAGTCATGATTTGACTATCATTGCCTGCACAAGAAAGTTTCATAAACATGTGATAAGACTTCTATTCAACTCAGTTCATTTCAAAGTGCCTGCAAAAGAAATCTAGTTTGCAGACGAGACTTACGGCACACACGAGCGGAAAAAAAACATAAATAATAGAAAACATGGACCAAATGTGAGTCAGCAACATTAAACAGAAATAGTTGTTCATCACTCATTGATGTGAAATGCCACATACTTAAAAATAAACATGTACGGGAAACCACGTCCCTGCATGTTAAAACGAAGCAGTCTACAAGATTCTTTTAGTCTTGTATTAACACCTAAATTGGCACCCAGGGGCTGTGGAGGCAGGAGAGAATAACATTAGCTTTCCTCTCCACCACCGCGCTCCTCCAAGACTTACTCACACCAGTAGACATAACTGGCTGTTTTCATCCAACTTTCCCAATCTGTTTATTAGTGCCTCTAAGAGAAAGCAGCCAAAACAGAAACAAATAGCACCCGATTCGACTGTTATCAGGCAATTAAATAGGCGTTATCAGTCGCTATAAGCACCATAGACGTGTGTCATTAGGGCCCTACTACGCCTACTACGTCGTAAAAGTGTAAGTGAAACTTAAAAGCAACACATTCTTACATGCCGTAAAACTGAATGAAATGTCACATTTTGAACACAAACAAAAAGGCTTCTTTAGGTTTGGGCAGCAAAACTACAACTTCTTTAGGTTTAGGCAACAAAACGACAACTTATTTAGGTTTAGGAAACAATACTACAACGTCTTTAGATTTAGGCAACACAACTATAACTTCTTTAGGTTTAGGCAACCAAACTACAACTTCTTTAGGTTTAGGCAACAAAACTTCAACTTATTTCGGTTTAGGCAATAAAACTACAACTTCTTTAGGTTTAGGCAGCAAAACTACAACTTCTTTAGTTTTAGGGACCAACACTACAACTTATTTAGGTTTAGGCAACAATACTACAGCTTCTTTAGGTTCAGGCAAAAACAAACAATTAGTTAAGTTTGGGGGAAAACTTGTGTTTCGGGTTAAAATAACTACAAACACAAAGACAACTACACATTGTTAGTTCCACACGGGATGCAAACTCTGGTCTCCTGGGTGAAAACCCTGTGTTTTGTGTCCCATCGTCCCCAACCTCCACCCCTTACAGAGTTTCACACTGTCTATACTACAGCGCCTGACTTCCACTTCTGCTCCTGTGATAATTACTACGGTCGCTAGAGATAGTTGTCCTGTTCTTTTATACCTGCTTTTGGTGATCTACCGTGTGAATAAATGATAAAACCTGATAGTGGGTGTAGTAGTCCCCTATTGACCCTCATATATGGGGCTTATGGTGACTGATAATGCCTATTTAATAGCCTGACAACAGTCTAATCGGCTGCAAATACAGATTAAACTTATATATCACTGTCCCTCTCCTGCAAGGGTGTAGGAATGTCAACATTACCCTCAAATGTGAAAACATGTCTATCTAAATATTAAAATATGCAAGCATGTTGAAAGAGCATAACCCAGGGGAGAGGCAGTAGATGAAACAAGTCACTATGAGAGGATGCCACTGACCCAGATGCAGTGAAATCTGTCTGTACAGAACCCCAATATCCTACACTTAATGATCTCATCAAACTTCACATGTAGCCTTCCTGATTTCTTATTTGAAATAACACGGCAGACATCCGAGTTCTTATATACTATTACTTGAAACACTTTTTATTTGCCTCTCAGATTTTTCAGCTCTGCAAATACTCTTGTAAATCTCCATCTCTCCGAGTAAAAAGCTCTTTTACAAACTATTTTCACTCTGCATTCCATCTTTACAAGCTCCCTCTAATTCCGGTGTCTGCCTGCGGTGAATCGTTGAAGGCTGCTCAGAGGTGTAGGCTATAATGGCTAATGTTTTGCAGACAGTCTAATTTGTTCACATTTTATCTCTGTCTTTATGCCTCCCTAACCTCCCTGCATAACCTGCCAGCCCCCTTTCTTTTTACCTTTTCTCTTTTTGCACTTAATAGGATGCAACGTTTGATCGGCATGACTCTGCAGCACTTCATTAGTTGACTGGTCATAAAATGTCAGGTCAGTGAATGCAGCAATATTACTGAATCAGAGTTGAATATATTGTAGCCTTGAGGTTTAGATTCACTTATTGTCTCTGCAGTACTGGCTGTGCAGTACTATAGTTGGAACAACTTTTGACAGAAATGTGAAATATGAGTGTGCTTCCCTACAAAGGAAAGGTTCACTAACACATTTGATCAAATTAAGTTAACACTAGAAACTGAAGTCTGTTTTACATTATATAGTATGTAATATACAGCAGCATTACATAATTGTGATTGGCCCCAGTGCACATTTTTTTCTTGGGCTCTGGCTCCAAACATAAGCGCACACACAACCAATCCAGACAATTGCAAATCAGACCAATGCTGTGTCACCATGGAGAGGATCACCATGCAACTCCCACTCTGCAAACCAGCCTTAGATCAGCATCACGGACAGCAGCCGGAGCGCCACATTTAACAACGCTAATTTAACAGCGTGCCCTGGACTCAGCGGTCAAATGTTATCACAAACACAGATTACCATAGGTGCACATTTTCCAAACATAGATAATAATCACTCACTGCACTCACCCATTAGAAGTTCATGCAAAGTCATTAACAACACTCCTCAAGAAGACTGCAACAAAACGGTGAATGTGCTACGCTACATTTACGCCATTGGTAGTCCAGTGGGTGGACAGACATATCTAGAAAAATAGATAGCCTACATTTAATTCCTTTGAACTTTAAATAATAAACTTTACTTTAAATAATCTAGTGAAGTAAAGCTGAAAGAACACATTTTCTTAGTAGATACTTCATTTTCAAGTATTATGGAGAACTATGACAATTATTTATCTATTTATTTATTTATCTAAAAGGCCATGAAATGTAGTTGTGTGTCACAACGTCAGTGGTTGTCATTGCCTTCTTTTCAGTGCGGTATGTAAAGCATGATTTATCAAACCATTGGTGAAGCTGCAACATTATATGATTGGCATAATTAAAAGCATTATGTACAGTAATACAAAATAATGAGACTGTGTTCCTGCCCAAGGGCAACAAATTAACAATCTTCAAACTGGCAAATGACGTTCAGTCGATAAATCAGAAATTGTGATTCTGTGGCCATGTAGATTTTAATTCATTCATCTATAGTATGTAGATGTTCCAAAGGCCTAAAGTCAACTAATGTATTGTACATGTAACAAAATTAAATTTGCATGACTAGGACGTGTTCCAGCATCTATTGTGGGCAATTGTTGGCTTAGTAGTGATGAATAATTAATCACAATTAAGCTGTTTGTACGGTATAGTGTTATCTTTCACATTGGCATAGCCTGTTTTTTCAAAATGATGAGGATAAGGTTGCCTGTCACACGGTTCCTTATGTTGCTTTGACTTGGCCATATTTTTAACAGAGGTCATAATGAGTAGTAAAATGAACTGGCAATAATCACATGATCTGCTCTAGGGACCGTGGTGTCCCAGATATATCCCAGTTGTTTCTATTTTAAAAGGCTGGTAGGTCATACGCCTCTATCAAGGCACTTTTATGTCATGCAACAAAGAAAATTTCAGTTTGTTTTACAGCGGGTATTTACTTCTGCACTGGTTGCCTGGCGACCGCAAGGTAACAACAACACTACAGGAAGTCACAGGGCCCAGAGAAAAATGGTTGAGCAAGTAACTTTGTAAAACCTCAAATTGTTTTTACACTTAGTTTTTTTCTTTTGTGGATTGGACAAACAAGATACAGTGTGTGGATTAGTGAGTTTTTGAGATATTGGTATGCTGCGTATGGAAATTAGTGTGGTATCATTCCCATCAAACTCTCAGGAAGAAAGCAAATAAGCTCAAAATGGTGTGTTCCGAAGCATTAGAGGTTGCGGATCTTCTATACCTGCTTGCTTTTGAAATAACAAATCTAATCAGGCTTCCACCTAAATAGTTATCTGGTGCATCCGACCACTCAGCCCAAAATAAAGCTTTCCATTCATTCACTTTGAGGAAATGAAAACAAAAAAATATAACAACTTACAGAGAAGCGGAGGCGACTCACAGCATCACGTCCACATATGATAATGTTCAGCTGTACTCGTGGAACAATACATATGCAATAGTTCACGGAGAACTAACAATGCCCAACAGGGTCTAACAGAAAGTGGCACAATATCTCGAGCACTAACCTGCCTCTGTTTATGTAATACAAAACACATATTCATACATTCTCAGAACCACATACTCCAACTGACAGAATTGGTCAGTGAATATGTGGAAACACAATGTGAGCATTCAGGCTATTGCAACGCCAAACACTGGATTTTCTACTAAACAACGCTACAGTATATTCTAACTCAGTATATTAAAGGAACAATATGTGATAAATTTACTGTATTAAATCATAAAATGGCCATAATTGGTCATCAAAGATTAAGGAACCAAGCTAAATTGAAATACTGGCTTCTCCGAACAACAATGCTACAGCCAGTAGGCTATATTCTCCTTTGCAATTGCCATTCCTGTACAGAATGACTGTTTTTGTCTCGGCCTGTGTGATCCCGCCAATGCCCATTTCTGACACCCCATGTTGCCAGATGTGAAACACCAAACACAGCGTGCTGCAGCCATGGAAGCAAGCAAACTAACTGGATCAACAGAACCTAAAAAGCCTTGGCATCTTTCTGCATCTGATAGATGGAGAGAGTTTAGAGCCCAGAAGGATTTTGAGAAGGATGACGAGTTGGCTAATTTTCTCCTGAGCAGGTAAGCATTGAGCTTCAGTGTTGTGCTAACCTTAAACTAATTCATCATGGCTACTTGTACAGATTTGTACAACATTTGAGTATTCAAATTAAATTAGTATAGAGTACTCAAGTATTTGAGATACACAGCCGGTGGAGTGATCCCGACAACTCGAGTACGCAAGTACACAAGTAACGTTACTCTGCCCGTCCTAGCTATTTATCTATCTTATGCGTTACAATTAGTATTTGTTTATTTTGTAATGGTAATAGAGTATTCCTTGCAAAATCGCAAAGAATGTTAAAGACTTGTTTGTTTAGATAATGTTTACTGATACAAGTAACATTTGTTATTTACCTGTTTCAGGTAAACGTATTCTCATACAACAGTTTATATGATATCTTATGAAAAGTTATTACTCATTTTTCGTGCGTTTTCCTACAAATGTGCAGCGTCAATTTCCGCTCCAGTCTTTCCAAAATTAACTTCCGTCTTCACAGGAAACATCTTGGTAAGGTTTAGATAACAAAACTCCTTAGTTAGGTTTAGGAAAAGATCGTGGTTTTGGTTGAAATTACTCCATAAGTGGCGTTACTTCAGTACGGAAGTTACGTGACAAATAAATCAATGTTGACTTCTGTTTTCACACGGGACACAAACGCTGGTCTCCTGGTGAAAGCCTGGTGTTTTTTGACCCACCCATCCTCCTCCCTACACAGCATTCACCACTCTTGATACTTCCTTGTTCATGATTACGTGGATTACATACAAATTGATTTTGTGGGATATATATGAATTAAACTGCATTTACTTTTCAAAGATATAGCTATGAACAGTGTCTGAGAACAGTCTGTTCCGGTGTGAGGGACTGACACAACTCGGAACAAAATATGATTCTGTCTAAACTGATATTGTATATATGTGCTGTAGATTGGGGGGGGGGTTCATTTAATCGCTGTCCTTGAAAATTCAAGTTTTCCCCACTTAAGCCAAGTTTACAATTTAGTTGTTTTTCTTCAGAGTTACACACGTATCATGGTTACACTGTAATAAATCACCTTTTTTTTTGTCTCTCACAGCGTCTCTAAATCTGCCTTCTATCACCTTCCTTGACACTCTGGCCCGACTTCCTCCCAGTGTGACTTTTGGTCTATACATTTTGATCTAAGATGTTTTTTTAGTTGATTTTTAATTAAGTGTCGATGTCTTTTGTTGTGTGTTCGCTGTGTGGAACCCAAACTTTGAACATGTCATCATGTCACCTGAGATAAACCCCAAAAGTACCCAATTTTCATACCATACATAATTCATTTACATTTTCATTTACATAATCATGTCACAGCTGATGCTAATATCAAAGCTGTTCAACACCTCCTTCACTGAATGGGCATTGGGCAGTGTAAGTGTAATTTTGTTCCTTTTTCTCACCGGTTTGTCCTAAAATTCAAGTGTATCTGATATTGAAGCTTTTTTCTGACTATAAAAGATCAAAACATATAACAAAACCAATATTAGCTATAGCCAATGTGTCATTAGCCAAGTAGGTCTTCTTTGTTTGTATTCCATGTACAATTATTATATATATTTACATGTATATAGTGTGATTATATTTACCTCAAGTATTGCACGTCTCCTCATTTTGAAGGGATTTTCTTCCTTAGCACCCGTTGCATTGCACAGGAACCAACATCCAGCATGTAACAATGTTGGTTTCTTTTTCTTAGTGTTTTTCTTTTTTCCCTACTTTTTCCACTTGTTCCACCTTTGACAAGTTCACGGTGAGGTGTTACCCACATCTCTTGGCTTTTCTTTGCAGCACAGACCCAAAGTGCACCAATAAAACATAAAGTGTTATTCTCGCCAGTGGATGTTGTTATACCTCCAACTTTAGAGAACTGGCAGTAACAACAATGAAAGCAGTACTGTAGGCTGCCAAGCCCGCAGCTTAAAAAACTCACCAGAAACTCAGTCAAAGCTGTATATCTCACTGGGAAGCACTGTACACCTTCAGGTGAATTTCATCTTTCTGATCACTTTCCACTTGTTTTCTTTTTCTAACTTCTCTCCTCATGTCGTGTCCTTTCAGAGAAACAAGTTCAATCCTTAGTATGAAAAGAGAGACAACTAATAATAATTAGACATGTAATGTTTTTGTGCTCTCTCTTCTCAGGGGGGTCAGAGGAGCCAGTCAGCTACAGAGTGTTGTGTTGAAGAGTAGCAAGCTTAAAGCTTCCCAGCCTCATGACCTCTTTTTAAAAGTTTTTTTTTTATCTGATTTGCATATGTTCATGCCCACATATAGCTTCTTAAATAATCCTTCAATTTGGTGCTACAGCTCCGATCAACGCAACATTTTGTAAAGGAGTTAGAAACACATAGAGAAGGTCTTGGCAATGCACAGCAGAGGAACCCAAGTGATGCAATTTGCATTATTACCTCAGTAAAAATTGTAAACATGAGCTTATGGTCTCAATCTCTAGTTACAAGTCTTCTTCAATACAGCATGATGTTCATTTAGTAAATTATGGTCCCATTTAGAGTGAAATAGACCATAAAGCAGGGGATGCTTTAGGGCGTGGCTACCTTGTGATTGACAGGTCGCTACCACGGCGTTGTCCGGTCTGAGTGTTGTCTGTATTTTTGTCTTAAAACTTTAACTTTAAGTGTGTTTTCACTTCACTGTCCTAACCATAACCATGTAGTTTTGTTGCTTAAGTAAACCTAAAAACTAAGTAAACCTACGTTGGAAGTAAATTTTAAAAAGACGCTTGTCACAGTCTCGGCCGTGACTCCCGGTTTTTCCTGTTTCCCTGTGTTTCACCACTTCCCCCGTGTATCCCTGTCTGTGTCTGTGTGCCGTGGGTGTGGCGCTCCTCTGCTGGCTCCCTCCTGGCTTCCAGTTACCACTGATTACCCACACCTGCCTTTCATCAGGCTCATCACTGCAGTACATCAAGCCCGGTTCTTCAGTCACTCATCACTAGATCGTTCATTCAGCTACAGTGGAGTGTCTCCTGGTCTTGGATGCTTGAATTGTGTATTCAAGTTTATTCTCTAGTGTTTGCTCTGATTTGAATCTAGCCTGTCTCTCTGTGCCACAGGATTTCTGCCCGTTTGCTTGTTGTCTCGCCACGCTCCCGGCCAGCCCTTTCTCCTTGCTCTGCCACGCTTCTCCAGCCAGCAGATCCCCTCTTCATCCTCTGGCTCCCCTCTTCATCCTCTGGCCTCCACCAGCCAGATTCTCCCCCCTCACCCATCCTCATTCCCTGGAACCCAGTCAATAAATCTTCCGTTATCATTCCACATCCTGTCCTTGTCTGCATTTGGGTCCGTCTGCACCACTCATAACAACACTTTGCATGTCATGACACGTCGTCCCTGACACGTCCAAAACTGCCGCTAGAGGGGTACCTAGTGTGTCATAGTTTGAATCATAGGGCCACTCACCAAGCTGCCGTATTTTGAGCGGAGTGAGAATGTGTTGCCAAAACCCACACACAGTATTTGCCAGTGGTCAAGTGTGTGACGTATTTCAGGTCCCTGCCAGCAGTGCCCAAGAGCACCTTGGTTAATGAGGACATCCCGTCACTCACGCAAACACAGATATATGGTTCACTTGAGCTCGGATGATGTGTTGGTTTTGTGTATTTCCACAGAAATAAAAGAAGTTAATAAAGCAATTACATTGAGAGGCACATAGGTCTGCATAAAAATAACATTACATGATATTATGTTGAATGGTTTCTAGAACTTTAACTCCTTGATGTCTATTGATTCTCAGTCCTAAACCAACAGCTGGACTGGTGATGAATTGTGGGATTTAAATAGCTCTAAATATTGTGGTATTAGCTATACCGGTGCATCAAGTGTGAGCTAAAGTGTACTGTGCCTTGCCATTTTTCAGACGTGCATGGACACCCTTGCCTACTACCCCGGGGGGGTGCGTGAATCTGAACTTGTGCTGTTAAGATGGAAGTGTGGGTATTAGGACAGACGCTCCATCCCACACAGGCCAGGGTATCCGATCCGCAGGCCTTGAAAAGCATTGAATTCAGTTTCTTTAAAATGCCTTGGAGTGTAGTAAAAAATCTCCTGTCTGCTAATGTAGAACATGTTTCTGTATGTGATTGTGGGCTACACACCTATAAACTAAAACAGGGACCGTTGTGACAGTGGGTCGTGCTGCAGGAGCTGTTTAATCCTTTTTTGTGGACTTTCACTCAGCATCATCAGACCTACAGCAAACACTGTCACCACTGCTAGCTACAGTAGATAGGAAGTTCATTGTCTCATAATGGGCGAGTCTCAATTTAGCTCTTAAATTAACTTAATTATATTGTATAGAAATTATTGTACTGGGAAGTACTAAAAAAAGTGATAATAATGAATAATCGTAGGTCCTATTTTCTCTACTGAGCTCCATCATTCTTTGGATGTAGTGATCATGAAACATGTATTGAAGAAAATTGATTCTATGTGGTATTAAAAAGGTCTTAAATTCAACTTGGTGAATCCATGGATGTATAAAGAGAACTGGATACAGCGTTGGAGGCGGGGACACGATCATTCCTATGAAAGTTGCTCAGTGGCGCATGAAGCCAAATAAGTTTGACTTCCGAGTATAAAATTACCCAGACTCCAGTGATCTTACGGCGCCCATAAAGCAGGCGCACAAGCGTTTTCTTTAACCCCGATTCCCAGCCCTCGGTCCAGCCTCGGTCTCAGCAGATTATTATGCCTAGGGAAATAACTCTGGATCCGGCTATTAGTGTATTTTAAAACTTTTAAGACCTAATGATTTAAATAAGAGCTATTGAAGTGTTCGCCGACCTAGGAATTGGAATTGAAATTCCACGGTTTGACCACTACGAAAATTGGCTTCAAATCCCGGCGCAAGAATGCAAGTTTACAAATGCACCTCCGCATTGTCTTCACTTTTCAGACCCCAGAGTCGCCCACTGGTTTTACACTAGCAAACATTTTTAACAGTACTTAGTCATGCGATGTCTTATCTGCATAGTTTTCCCCTGAAAAACTGATATTCTCTTCTATCCATTCATATACAGATATCTGCTGGGTTTGAAACCCTGTGCTCATGCAGGCAAAAAAAAATATTTATTTCACATTCTGTAAATGTGTTTTGTGTAAAAGTTTTTTTTTTTATTAAAAAAATTTAGAATATGTATAGTAACACTGACATGGCAGATTGTTAATTTATTCTGAAAATAGCAATATGTGACGTGCCTACGACACATCCAGTAATGACTACGCCATGAGCCTGTAAACAAAGAGAGTGAACGGGGAAAAACCAACGTAGGGTTCAAAGGGTTAATAACAAGCCACACTCTTTCCTGCCTTCATCAAAAGGTGAAATCTGACACTTGAATCAAGCCAAAACAATGACATACTGTGAACAAAAACTGGCAATATTCTGTGACTAAATATTCATTTTTAAGGTCTATTAACTTTCAAAGCTGGTTTACAAACTTTGGATGTAACTGAACTGCTTTGAAATGTCCAGTGTCACCTCAACGATTAATTGGAAGAAAGCATTAATTTGCTTGTCTTCTCCCACCGGGAGGTCAGAGTTCAGATTCAGCTATATAGAAGCTGTAGACCTGGTTGACCCACAGTGTCTTTCTCCAGGACACTTCAGCAGGACTCTCTGAAACGGATGCTTGTACGTGCAAAAATGGTCTCATTACTCGTTACCCGTGGGTGAAGGTGGATTATCGGCAGTGGCAGTGCATGTGACAGCGTCGTATCTCTGCTGACCTTGAACTGTCATTTTTTTTTTCTAACACAAACCCTCCCGCTCCCACACAAACCTCTCCACAACCAATAAGACACCAAATGACCTTAATTAATGGTTTTTCACCTCCTCTGTTATTTTCCATCAGTCTCTCTGAAAACCCCCCTGGAGTTCTCCTGTGCCCAGAAACATTAAATATTCATACCTCCATCATTTTAATATTTAAGTCAATCAAATGGATCGCAGCAGATAAAACTAACAGCAATTATCTATGCAGCGATAGGGAGATTTATTTAGTGTGATGAGTGACAGTTGGTGAAGCATGAGGCTGAATGTCTGCCGCTCTCCCTCTTCTTTGCCTATTTTTCTTTCTTTTCTTTTTTTTTTGACGACGACGTCTTTCAAGGCTTCCCTTAACTTAAAAGAGAATCGCTGGCGCAGCTCAACAGTTTTGAAAAAGAGATATCCGCTTTTAACAAAAAGTGACACGGACCCCTTTCACACTGGCTGACAGCGTAAGAATTACAAACTGAAGTGCCATCCAGGAGATTGTTGTGGATAAAATGGTTATAAGAGCTAAAGTGGTGGATCTATTTTCATTGAGATTTAATGACAATGAGCTTCACTGTTCCACTATTGTTTGGGCTACTTGTATACATACCGCACTATAACATACAGGGGGGAAAAAAGGCTGTAATGTTGCATTACCACTGAATTTCTTCACATTTCATAAATCAAAGCCAGATATTCCGATTGTCTTTGCTTCTTCTCCTGTGAGAGGATGTAAGATATCTCCGCTGGGAGGAAATCTTGGTCAATTTTGTCAATTGACCCCGAAAAGAATGGCCTCAATCAATTATTCAGTATAATGATGGATGATATTGGTTGTCAGTATCAGATGTATTTCAGCATCTGTATTGATGGTGAAAAGTCTGGTTCACTTCCTTAGGGTTATAAATCAAGGATATACATGACATATGGCGGATTAAATAAGGAACCTACTGTACATACTTAAAGCAATGATAGTTTTTGGACACTTTTTGGCCACTTGGGGCAGCGCAACACAACATTGATATGTTCTCATATCAGTATTGTTGCTGCTGGAAACAACACTGATGAGACTGGTGAGCAGTGGCGTAGCACAACAATCTGGGCCCCGTATATGCAGCCACAGTGGGCCCCCTTTCCCTTTTAATAATTCATTGTCACGCCATGCAGTACAAATAACAGAATCAGCAAGTAAACATGCATCAGTAGCAGTCAGGTCTTTATTATTCATAAGACAATGATGGAAAGCCCTCCTACTCTGCCACCTACTCTACACTGAGAAAAGGGTTACTGTATTGCTATATTTCATAATAAAAGACATCCAAATGAGGGAATCTTATTTGTGTTGCTTGGATATTTAAAGGCACAATCCCTATATATCAACCCAGTCACCAGAATAAAATGTTGGCATTGTAAAGTTCTGCAAACCATATGTGATATGTTAAATCTCTACATTTTATATCAAGTCTTTTAGATATGTGTATATCATTATTATAATGTTTTAACCACTTGTGGCGCTTTTTGCAATTTCAAAAGTGCAACAACGTTTAGGTCTAGGCAACAAAACTACTTGGTTAGGTTTAGTAAAAGATCATATTTGGGTTACAATAAGTACGCTATACTTTTGGTTTCACACGGAACACAAACACCAGCTTCCTCAAAGTCCTGTGTTTGTTTGACACATCCATTCACCCCGACCTCGTCCCTACACGGACTTCCGCAGACTTTGATTAAAAATATTTGTGATACGTCAACGGGAGAAAAAAAAAGTTCCCTCGAAACGTAGGCTAATTGACAATGCAGTTTCTCTGCATGGAAACGTCATTTTTAGGTGACCAGGCTGTATAGATAGTCAAGCTATTCATTCAGCCAATAGCAATCATTTACTCATAATGTTAATAACAGAAATTTTCAAAATTGCAGATAAAAACAGACTTTTAATCCCCCTCACTACTGCTGGTGAGTGAACCAAACCAACTAAAACAAAGAGCTGAAAGATGCTAAAACACTCAATCGAGCTGAGGGAAACTCAGGTGACAATTCTCTTAAGGTTCATCAGCAAACTCCTTTCACATTACACATAGTAGTTTGATCCACTGTTCATATGAAAATTTTGAAAAGTGCAGTTTTAAACAAAGAAGACCTGATAACAGTTTCAAAGGCAGAGGACCTTTTGTAGCCCAGATGTGTAACAAGAATCCCATATTATTAGCATGTTTATACTGAGCATGTGACTGATTACCATAGCAGAACTACTCTTTACAAAGTCTGTAAAAAGAAATAACTGTATATTTTAGTATAGATGCATCATGAAATCAATTCAGATTTAATTAAGGTGACACCATATTTGTAGGCCATAAGTCTCCTGTGTCTGTATCTGTGTGGTCCTCTGCTGCACATCTGCTGTACTTGTCAGTGCAGCAGTGCTTCAGGATTAACCCCCCTTTTACACTCTATGAAGGCTCTGGCTGAAGAATACAATATATGGGCTCATTCCACATCTACTAAAGAAGACTCTTGATGTTTTTATTCAATGTATTAAAAAAACTCTTGTGGTTCAGTTTTTCTCATCATCTCCCTCTTCTTTCATTGATCAGCATGAGCTGCAACTCACTACATCTAAGCCTATACTGCAAAATATCTGCATCAAAACACTATAAAACGTTTACTAAGATGATACATTAGGCGGTTTGGTTATTTTTTTAATTTTATTTATTTTTTGGTTCATTTCAGAATGTCCTCCATGTGACTGATTACCTTTGAAGAACTACACTTTACAAAATCTGTAAAAGAAATAACTGTATGTTTTAGTATAGATGCATCATGAACTCAATTCAGATTTAATTTAGGGTGACACCATATTTGTAGGCCAAACATCTCCTGTATCTGTGTGGTCCTTTACTGCACATCTACTGTAATTTTCAGTGCAGCAGTGCTTCAAGATTAACCCCTATTTTACACTCTATGAAGACTCTGGCTGAAGAATACAATATATGGGCTCATTCCACATCTAATAAAGATGGTTCTTGGTGTTTTTATTCAAAGTATAAAAAAAAGTCTTGTGGGTCAGTTTCACTTTTTTCAACCTCTCCCCCCTTCTTTCATTGATCAGCCTGAGCTGCAATCCACTACATCTAAGCCTACTGCAAACTATCTGCATCAGTTTAACACCAAAACACTACAAAACGTTTACAAAGATGAGACATTAAGCAGTTTTTTGTTTTTTTTTTCATTTCAGAATGTCCTTTTTTAACCTCATGATTCCCAACATATCCTATAGATTCCCTCTTGATCTCATCCTCTTCTATAACGACAAAATATCCCGAGATCAAAATGTGCTGTGACTCCAGCAGAGGACTGGCAGGTGCCTACAGGCTGGTGGCGCATTACTGTGCTGCGATGGGTGTTTTTCACGCGTCACCAGTGGGCGCTTCTTCTTCCTGCGTACAAAGAGATGGGAGCCCGGGGATGCGCACAATGTGAGTCTCTCCTCTCAGCTCAGAGGCACCGCTGTCCTCTCTCTCTCTCCATCTCTCTCTCTCTCTCTCTGCTTCTTGGCAACATCTCGTGGAGTGTAATCCGAGGAGCGTATAGCCTACACTACCAGCAGAACAGCCAGCAAAACTCACTGATTGTGGAATAAACCGAGGCTTCTTTTGCTCTTAGCAGTCCCATCCATCCAGAAAGGACTGAGAGACGCACAAATTAAGTGCAGAGCGCAAAAATCCACTGCTGGAGACACAGAGCAACCTCTTCTTCTTCTTTTGGCTTTGTGAGAGGACAAGAGTTGCTGTGAGAAATGTTATCCGCTCACTAGAGCAGCGGAGAAACACATCTAACAGGACACTGGAATTACAATCACAGCAGTTTAATGAAGAGGAAAAAGATTGCATCCTAGAAGAAGTAAGTATCTGATCAGAGATCATCTCTGTGCACGTTTGCATGTTATTTTCCTGCCTTTTTTACATTGTACATGTGTGATGCTAAGTTCTTTTCTTTGCAGCAAAATGTAAGTTTGAATCAGAGCAGAATAAAACCACATCCCTGTGCAGAGATGTCTCTATCTAATGTTGTAAAATCGGAGAAAAGAGGAGCACTGTGTGTGTGTTCATTGCCGATCGTGGGCACACATGCGTGATGCTGATGATTGCGTTTCTAGACGAGTCTCGAATGGTTTGAATGGTCCTGCTGGGATTTCTACTGTTGGGGCTCATTTCCCTCATCTAGGACAAAGTCCATATGGTGCTGCTCTGCTCAGTCACACAGAGAAACAGCATCAGGACTGGAGGAAAAGCTCTCTCTCTCGCTCCAACTTGTTTAAGGCAATTATTTCAGTCTCTGCAGAGGAAAATAGTCTGTGGCTTTTGTAAAAATTGTGATTTTAAATGTCATATAACAGCATAATATTCTATATTTGTATAGCATTTAAAAAAAAAATCCTCCCAGGATTATGTTGCAGCCTACAGGGGAGTGTTATTGGAGAAATGAATGCAACAGCTCAGCTTCAATATTCTTTTCTTCTGGAAAAGCAAATATTTGGCCACCAGTGGTCTGCACATTATTATTTTTTTCCTCCACCCAGACTGCAAAAGGACAGACCCAACAGAGAGAGAGAGAGAGAGAGAGAGAGAGATGCTCTGCCTGCTCCATCTTCAAAGTATCCTACTATTCAGCAGGGATTGTAATCGTTCTCCCCTCTATTCATGTTTATTTATAGATCCTTTTGCACATATTTTGAGCCGTAGCCAAATGAGAGGTGAAACATGTCTTTGAAGCCATGCAGCGAGTTATTCCATAACGCACCATTTGTAGCACCATTTGCCTCGAAAACCCCCTTTTTTGATTGAACCAGAGTGGCAATTACTGTACAGCCAGCTTTTCCGGAAAGGCTGTGAAATGGATTGAATAGCAAAATGTAAAGAGCCTGCCTGAGTGTCTCCTGCTCCTCATCCTTGACCTCCAGCCATGTGTTTGTGGCTGTATCTAGGATGAGGATCTGGTGGAGATGATGTGCCTGGCTGATGATGGGGTTGAGAAATGGATCGCTGCTCCCTTCTCTTTTAAGTGCACTTACTCTCCTGCCCCTGCGTTAGGCAGCAGCTGAGGGATGCAGCCGTGTTTAACATAGGAGGGAGTCACTGGGGGCGTCCTGCTGTCCTTCCAGGGATTCACTGATTTTTTTTGCATGAAAATACACAGCTGTAAGGTCTGCACAGCCTCCTGCCCAGATGTGTACTTCTACTGTGGTAAACAGATACTTATTATGTAAAATAATATTTCAGAAGAGGTTACAAGTTAATGTAAAATTACAGTTTTTATGCATTGTGTGTGTGAAAACGTTGATTATGCTTTTCACTTGAGTGACATTTCACATATTCCCTTGGAGCTCTAATATCTATTCATTTCTATATACTGTCCCCCAGCATTCAATGGTGCCCTTAGCCACAGTTCTAATCATGCTGTCTTAGTCATACATGCAAACACACTCACATGTGTGAAGTGGCTACTTTTCTTTCTTTTTTTTTCTTTCCTTTAGCCTGCAAGGCTTTACTTGAAATGAAATGGAAGCATCTCAGGAGAGAATATGCGTTCGACCAATTCTTTCATGAATGTTAATGTAACAGCTGTTGAGATTGGGTTTGTTTGAAACCCTTAATACTTAATTTGCCACGGGAATCATTACTCACTCGCTCACCTTAGATAACGTGCAGTTATGACGCAATCAATGCCGAACAATTACCCCATACTTTTGCTTCTTCTGCTGCATCCTATAAGCCTTGAGATACAGACATTAAGCTCTGCTTTTATTTGTTAATCACTTCACTTATTTTTATTTATTTATTTATTTTCATCCTCCCTGGCTCATGTGAAATAGACTTGTGCAGGTCTTCAGAGTAAATTAGGAGGCTTCAGTGCACAGTTGATTGTGAATTCTTCATTCATTGGCGAAAGCACAGAGCAGCTGTGTATTCAGATTGAGTCCGTCCCCGGTGGCGGATCCTCGTCTCCCAGGTTCTCTTGCTGAGTGATTTAATGGAGATGGCAGCTAGATAGTCATAAAGACAATAAGTGGAAATGAATGCATCATATACTGTAGTGAATTCATACCCATTGTGCCACTGGTGTTTCATTTTGACAGAGTGAGGCTTTTATTTTTTATTCTTTGCATGATCTGATATATCTCGGTCTCCCGGCTCTGTGTACCGCCTGTGATTCGAATACAGACCTTGAACGAGCACACCCCGGTGATAGAGAAACTCTCTCCTTCCCTCCCTCCCTTATTGGATTCTTTTGCAATTATGCTGCCCTCAGGGGGGGGAGTGAGGGGGGGAATGGATGCCTTTAACCACCTTTCCTATCAATTATGTGCCAAACAACAGCCCCACTAACCAAGAAGTCATCTCATTTACTCTGGAATGCGTTTAGCCAATGACTTCCATTAGGTTTAGCTTCTGTGGAGGTGAAAGTGTGATGCCTCATTACATTTGGCAGAGCAATCTTTTGCTCATCATTTCAGCCGAGAAAGAAAAATGCCATCTCACCTCCATCGCCAAGAAGTTGTTTGTAGTTTTCCTAGTGTCCAGTTTATTTTCTTCTGTTTCTTTTGGATTTTCTCCAGCCTATATGCAGCTCCTCAAGGTTTGACACTGGTGCAGCTTTTTGAAGGTCAAAAGTGATACAATTCTTTCTTCAAGCTCTGAAATGGCTTTTGGAGCATCATGAGGCACTTAAGCTCTCCGCCGAGAGCCACTGCAAAGCTGTCCGCTGAAAATGAAATTCTTCAAGGCAGGGTGACACACCCTTCTAACACAGTGGCTGGGAAAAAAAAGAAATCCTGGCATACTTTGAGCCTTTTAATGAACCATTAATTCCGACACAAATCAACTACGAAGAATAACGTTCCAAAAATGAAAATGTCACTGCAGGTTTTACAGACTGCAGAATGAAGCTGTGCTCAGGGGCAAACATCCATCATATCAGCAGAGACACTGTGCCTTGAGCTGTGTAACACCCAACTTGCAAAGAAAGTCTTTTCCAGGAGATTTTCTTCTCAGGATGTGGAGGCTTTTTGGACTGATGGGCTGGGATGACGAGGTTTGGATCCTCCAGAAAGCGAATGGCAGTTAATACTGAGCTCAAACTGAAAAATGCAGCACACATTTTCCCTTTTTTTTTTTTTGCTCCAGCAGAATCTCAAACCATATAATCCAATGTGATGGGATTTTAGAGTGGCAAAACACCCCCTAAATTTTGAAAGACACCAGGAAATCCACTCTGATCTCACTGTGCCTGCAATTACACCAGATGAGGAACAATTACTGGCACCAGGGCAGGCCAGTTAAGCCAACGCTGGCCATTAAGTTGTGATCAGGCAAATGGGATAATTCCCCACCCCCCTGTTGATTCCACTGTGTCTGCTCAGCACCATGATGCTGCTTCATCCTCCTCCATAAGATTATGTGTTCCTCATGTCAAACCCCAGCCACAATCCTACAGTTACAAGTTGGTGAAACAAGTGAGTGGTTAGTATGTACAAAGAATCCCAAAGATAGCCCTGGGTTAATCCCCATAACAGGGTTGTGTTGTAAGGATGAGGGGTTGGGTTGAATTCTTAATCCTGAGAGGCGTATCAGTTTCCACTCGCTGTGATGTAGGTCAGGGCTCGAGCAAAGCCCCTCTTGTGCCATCGATACTACAATTACAGTCTTAAGACTCTTCGTTCCACCTCCTCATAAGAAAAGTTTAACGCACATTTAGGTAATCGATCACTGATTAGACGGGGTGTCTGATGCAGCAATTTGTAGATGATCAGCCTCTGAGTGTAGGACCATGAATAGGTGATGTGGGTGGTAGATACCTGTAAGGATAAAATATTTTATCACAATATCATTTTATATCAAGATAATTTGATATTGCAGTATAAAGATAGGAATGTCTGTTTTTAGTTAGTCCAGGGAATTAAATACCTGCCATCATATATTGATGTAGAAGTCTTATACAAAGCAGTTCTGTTAATTTATGCAATATTGCCAGCAATGGCTTAATGCAACCAAAAATATTAAAGGGGCACTCTCCGGCAATTACACATCTTATTTCCACAATATTAGGGAACTCGGAAGAGTCAGATTTAAAAAAAAGAATGGTCAAAATCAGTGCGTCAGAGCCCGAGATATACTGACTTTTATCATACTTGTATGGGTCAAGCTCCAAAATCACCGGATAGGATGTTAGCCGTCATCAGCCGATTGAATGGGCATTATCAGTGGTTATCAGTCTCATAGATATGGGTTAGAAAGGGGCCTGCTACACCTACTTGTAGGTTCAGAAGGCCATCATCTATTCACATGGTTGATCACCAATACGAGTACAAGAAGACGACACCAACCTCTAGTGGCTGTAGTAATTATGACGGGAGCAAAAGAGGAAGTTGTATAAAGTGACAAGAGTATAAAGAGCGACATAGTCGTACCAAAGAGTACAGAAGCAAAGAGACGAAGCTCCCGTGTTCTGGTGGAAACTCCAAAATGCCATTTTGGACGGCAGTGGCTTATTACGTATTTATTTATTTATTTATAATATTTAATTGTTCAACACAGGCCATTTCGGTAGATACATTACATATATAGATTAGAAATAATGTTTTTTTACTTTTGTACGGCACTTTGTATGCGGACGTTTTACTGGCGTCCGGTAGTCGCCTTCAGTCCAAAATGGCGGAAGCGTAGCTCTGCTGCTGGGCGCTGATGTTGCAATGGAACAAACAATTGACTCTCATTTCATTGCAATATACCGTACGTTCTTTGGTCGTACTTATTTAGTACATATATTATAACCCTAGCCACAATCTTTTCCTAAACCTAACCAAGTAGTTTTGTTCCCTAAACCCTAAAGTTGTTTTGTTTCAATCCACAACATTAAGTTTGACTTTCACAACGTGCGGGTAGGTGCAGTTTGGCCCATCTGAAGCATTTGAATTGTAGTAACAACCGCTGATAACGCCCATTTAATCGGTTGATAACATTCTAAATGGGCGCACCCGCAGTGAGTAACACAGGCTTTTTTGTTTTAAACAGTGTTTGGGAAGTTACTCTCCTAATTAATTACTTGTTACTCATTGACAAAGTAAGTACATTACTTACTACACATCTCCTTCAACTTCTCCAAAGCCACCACATGCACAGGTATATTTAGCAGTTTGGTCTTACTGGGACAATAAATTGGAACTGACATTTTATTTTATTTTTTTACTAATCTGAACGCAACCAAAGTATCTTAATATCACATGTTTTAGAATTTATTTTGTTCCAATTATTTGCCGTGCCTCTGCTGCCTCACTGTGAGTGACAAGCTAAGGTGGATGTAAGGCAGCTGCACTTTACAGAATCAACAAACAGCCTTACCACTTTATCCATGATTTTTTTTCCGTTTGCAATGTTGAATTCAAAATGCTTCTTGTTAAACAGCAAACAAGCCCACCCTCAAAATGTCAAAGTAACAGAATTACAGAGATTAGTAACTGCAATGTAATTACTGAATTACAAAATGTAGCCCTTTACACTACGTGTTACTCACAAACACAGTGCTGTAATGCATTACTCAGGAAAGCATTACAGCCCAACATTGTATTCTCCTGATGACTATAATGCCAATGACATAGTCAGAGTCAATGGGACTAAATATACAAACACATGTTCTCTTATTTTATTTGTTCATATCCAAGATTTGTTAGTATTTGGTTAGTACCCATTGAGTTTTAGGATTCACCAATTTTCCTATTTTTGCTCTTCTCTTTAGAGAAGAGAAAATGTACGAGTGCACTAGTGTGTCGAGAGCACTCTTACCAAGATAAGAAAAAAAGCATCTTGTTTTCTCAGTCCACAAATCGTTTGTCCTACACAAGGAAATATGAGTTTTAAATTTAAGGAGAATAAAAAACACATGGATTAGAGTAATTAAAATGATTGGATTATTAAATTTGTTGGATAAATAAATACTATTGGACCTCTGTTCCCAATTAAGACAATAAAAACCCTTGGATGATATTGCGTATGTTCAGCTTCTGAATGGCGTACATGCTGCTCTGTCTATTATTATCTCCGCTAAGTTCTTCTTCTGTTATCTCCAATTCTTGAGCATGTGCCAAATTATTTTCACATGGCACAACACCTGCCCTGTAGTGTTTAGGGGGCGTTACCTATGCTAATACATGCCCTTATATGGTGTGTTTCTAGTACTTCTCATACATTCCTGTCTACACTTATGTGTACATATATTACTTCTCATCATGAATATACATACTACATCCTGTTTACATTCAGTTTTCCCATCTGACATAGTGTCATCCACAAAATTACAAATTTACATTTGCTTCACTATTTTATACTTACTTATGTTCATATTTATTTTATGCCTTAGATTATCATTTTGCTTTTACATGTACTTGTGTGATTTCCCCTTTTATATAAACATATTTTATGAGCATTGTTGAAGGAACCTGAGACCAAAGATTGTCATTGCCAATAACTGCTTTGCTGGAATTGACATATGACAAATAAAGAACCTTGAACCTTCTTTGGGGGGTGTTACCTATGCAATTACCTGCTCTTATATAGTGTTTAGGGGGTGTTACCTATGCAATTACCTGCTCTTATATAGTGTTTAGGGGGTGTTACCTATGCAATTACCTGCTCTTATATAGTGTTCAGGGGGTGTTACCTATGCAATTACCTGCTCTTATATAGTGTTTAGGGGGTGTTACCTATGCAATTACCTGCTCTTATATAGTGTTCAGGGGGTGTTACCTATGCAATTACCTGCTCTTATATAGTGTTTAGGGGGTGTTACCTATGCAATTACCTGCTCTTATATAGTGTTTAGGGGGTGTTACCTATGCAATTACCTGCTCTTATATAGTGTTTAGGGGGTGTTACCTATGCAATTACCTGCTCTTATATAGTGTTCAGGGGGTGTTACCTATGCAATTACCTGCTCTTATATAGTGTTTAGGGGGTGTTACCTATGCAATTACCTGCTCTTATATAGTGTTCAGGGGGTGTTACCTATGCAATTACCTGCTCTTATATAGTGTTTAGGGGGTGTTACCTATGCAATTACCTGCTCTTATATAGTGTTTAGGGGGGCGTTACCTTTGCAATTTCCTGCCATTAGTGTTTAGGGGGCGTTACCTATTCTAATACATGCCCTTATATAGTGTTAATTACTGTCATGAAACAAAATTACAAATTTACAAATTTATATTTACATTACTATTTTATACTTAGTTATGTTTATATTTATTTTATCTGCACTATTTTAAGCCTTAGATTATCATTATCACATTTACTTGTGTGATTTCCCCTTTTATAGATATATTTTATGAGCATTGTTGAAGGAACCTGAGACCAAAGATGCTTTGTTGGAACTGTAATATGACAAATAAAGAACCTTGAACCTTGTTTTGGGGGGTGTTACCTATGTAATTACCTGCACTTATATAGTGTTTCGGGGTGTTGCCTACGCTATAACCCACCCCAATATAGTGTTTGGGGACGTTACCTTTGCAATTACCTGCCCTTGTATAGTGTTTAGGGGGCATTACCTATGCAATTACCTGCCCTGATATAGTGTTTGAGGCATTGCCTTTGCAATTATCTGCCTTTATAGTGTTTGGGGGCGTTACCTATGCTTACACCAGCGCTTATATATATTGTTAAGGGGGTGTTACATATGCTAATAATAAAGAATCGGCCACACGCCTCCAATTTATGATCAAGTGGGACTCATCGTTCAGCACACCTGGGTAAGAGCAGATTTGGGTGGTTAAGAACGTTTGGTGCAAAATGTAAGAGAATGTTGCTGCATGAGGCCCAATGTCTCAGACAGAAGACATGCAACTGTTTTCACAGTCTTTTCTAGAAAAGGTATAGGCTGACAAATTACAGAACATATCGTTACGTCAGCAGCTGACAATGAAATGTGCCATTTGTATTGTTTTAGTATGTGGCCTTCTTGTATTTTCCGTTGCTCTAAAGAAATGATGCATGCATATGAAAATGAAAACAGTCAGTTTGCTTACATTCCGTCGGCCACATGAACCATTGTTAAAGTGTGAAGTGGCGTTTTGTGGATTGCTGGTACACAGTCTGCCAGCGCCTATTAATAGTCAAGAGAGAAGTATCTTTTGAGGTCAATCATTTCCTTCCTCATTTCTCTTTAAAGCTGCAGAATTGAGCTTGTTAGGCGGGATGAAAACATCCCCATTTAGCAGCTGTTTCTTCTTCTGTGCCACCTGAAAAATCGCTCCGCCGGGCTGTATCCTCAAGTTTTCTGTCTGCTGCTGTTTCTCCCCCCCCCTCCCACCATCACTTCTCACTTCCTCAACATTCACTTTCAGTACCTCCCAAATAATAAGGAGCGATTATGTAACGTAGCAGTGCTATAATCATGTTTTTTGCTGATGAATGCTTGTCGTATTTGGATCAAAATGTCATATTTTAATCACATGCATAATTACTTTCCCCTCAGATTAAAATTCTTGTATTCAAGGGAGAGCGTTCACAAGCAACTGGATGAGAGTCTTATTAGCCCTCGGCAACTAAAGATGATGTTACCATGGAAACAAATTGTTCTGCTATCGATCACTGGATGCCTTGCAGGTAAGCTATTTTAACACTTATTATATTTGAGTCTCGCTGCACTTGTTTATGTCACGACAACATCTCTTCTAATAAATTTGTTTTCTAATGCATATTCATTACAGGATAATGTTACCGTTGTGCTCTTTATCTCACAGCAGACTAAATGCATATCCGTAAGGTTGGAGGTTATAAATAGCATTTCATTTTTAGGAAGCAGTGTTTATATAAAATATGGAGTTTCATCCATTAGTGAGGAAGAGACAGAATCAGAACAGTTGTAAATAACCTCAGAAAAAAAATACCTTCTTCTTCTCGAACAAAAAGGTTACACTGATTAAGTTGCAGTCATTACATGTACAGCGTTCTAGCATGGTGTCCTTCACCGCTCCCTAGAGCGGTGTCCCGCTGCACATCTACTGTACACTGTCAGGCGAGGGAGTCCGATCCCCGTCCCTGTTTATGGCCTGTCCAGATCATTATCAGGATCCATGCAATGAATCCAGCCCCGCATTTTAGCACAATCTACTTGCCTACGCGCCTCATTCTGCCCTTGTGTGCGGCCGCCTGGGATTTAAGCAGGAGAAGCACAGACACTCCACCAGAATGTCAACCCTTGTTCAAATGACATTGTAAATCCCAATGAATGTTATTCAAATTGGCTCATGGGTAATTCACGCCCCAGTGCTCGAGGGAGCCAGATCCAAGCAGTCTCACCTTCCTAGCGGACAAGTGTTTTTTAACAAGACCTCGGCTGCTGACTATAGGTGCTATTTCTTATTCATTGTTGTGATGGAAACCCTTGAAAATCACTACGGCTGATAACAATCATTATGACATCTGAAGTGACATGTTGTCTGGATCCTCACAAAAGACACCTTAGAGATAGCCTGCATGGCATTTCATTCAAATTCAAATTAGGGAGAGCTTGTTAAACCAAACTGTGAGGTGAATGAATTCAATGTGACGCTAGCTGTTTGATCATTTATGAATAGATCGTTCCACAACAACGTTTTGAAATGTGACAGTTTCAGATTTATCTCAAACTTAACATTTGTTTTTTTTGCTGTAGTTTGGTTTGAAGCTAATTCGTTATTGCAGCGATTCGTTGTCATGTCTTGTTTTTCTAATCTATCACAGTGAAATATGTGTTGATTCCTAAACATATTACTACCGGTTAAAACCACGTGTAGAACTGCTAGCCGCATGCTGCAATCTGTTAGCAGTAGGATATTAATTAGACCTACTCCGGCCGTCTGTTGGCTCTGCTTTCATTTAGTACCAGATTGTGTTCCACATCCTCTCCTTTTAAGCTGCTGGCAGATGAGTGCATCCTTATGGCCTCAATTAACCGGTGCATGCGTCGTATGACATCGACGTTCTGAAAATAGATCACTCTGCTTTATTTATCAACCCTGTCACTTGCAGGAAATCATTAATTATTGAGGAAATATGTGGCTTTCCACGTCAGGGGTCAACTATTGTAGACTTTAGCCCTCAACTTTAGTCCTCATCTAGTATTATTATGATGTTGTTTACAGCAAGTAATTAACACTGAACACCTCAGTTGTATCAATCAGTATATGTGAGCTCAACTGCATTAAACTCTCTTAAACCTCTCAGCCGGCCAAATATTTACACAGCAATCAAATCATTATACTGTATGACATGTTTGCAGTATTTTTATTTAGTTGCATTTTTACATGGGAGTTTTGAAGCAGGGACATTCATTATATTGGACAGTAGCAACAATATGATGATTCATCATGATGATATAGTAACTCACTGAGACCTGGCACTATGGAAAACCCAGCATGCACAATTTGAGTAAATACTAGGGCTGTCAAAGTTAACGTGATAATAATGACAGTAATTTCTTTAACGCATTAACACAACTTGCGATTTTTAGGTTATAGCGGGCTCAGTTTTGAAGCTACAGTGAAGATACTTCATGATATGAAACTAAAAAACTTAATGAGTCCATCGGTACCAACCATGTCATACTAGTGTGACGCAAAGGAGGTTAAATAACGCTCCAAACAAACGCTAAATGTTGGCGAGGAAAAACTGGCATGGCCATTTTCAAAGGGGTCCCTTGACCTCTGACCTCCAGATCAGTGAATGTAAATGGGTTGTATGGGTACCCACTAGTCTCCCCTTTACAGACATGCCCACTTTATGATAATCACATGCAGTTTGGGGCAAGTCATAGTCAAGTCAGCACACTGACACACTGACAGCTGTTGTTGCCTGTTGGGCTTCAGTTTGCCATGTTATGATTTGAGCATATTGTTTGATGCTAAATGCAGTACCTGTGAGGGTTTCTAGACAATATCTGTTATTGTTTTGTGTTGTTAATTGATTTCCAATAATAGATATATACATACATTTGCATAAAGCAAGCATATTTGCCCACTTCCATGTTGATAAGAGTATTAAATACTGGATAAATGTCTCTTTACGGTACATTTTAAACAGATAAAAAATGTGGGATTAATTTGTGATTAATCGTGATTAACTATTTTAATCAATTGACAGCCTTAGTTAATACGCATAAGCGCCTTGGTCAGTGTTTTTGTCTTCACTATTCCAGTGTCAGGTTCAGCTAAAAAGACGGATACCAAATATGTCAGCATTAGCAGTTAATGCCTAACAAGGGTAAGAGGGATTTACTCCTCTTAATGTAAGATATGCAACGGGTGTACACAACACATCTCGGGGATTTTCGTAATGCATTTCTTCGGAAAGAGATATTGAAAAAATGAATATACACTGAGTGTCTGAAAGTTTCAGTATTTCAGCCGGATGAACTATTTGTCCTCACAGCGTCTGTGCTTTTGCTGTATTCTCCCCGTATTTTCTCTTAAGGTCAAAGAGACAATTTCTCTGGCTTGTACTACCACTAGACTTTTCTCCCCTTTCCCCAGCCTGTACAGAGGATGTCATGTTTCAAGGGCCAAGATGGAGGACGGAGCCGAGTGACCTCATTTTACCGATCAACTCCCCAGACCAGCAGGCTACCATCACGTGCGAGGCGGAAGGGAGCCCTCCTCCGCAGTACAGGTAAATTAGCACATCAAAGTTACATCTCCCCGCGAGCCTCCTCGGCTCGACCGTCTATACGCGCTTCGGCTCCCGCATCCTCATCACATGGTGAAAATCCATTGCTGCTTAAGTGCTTGTGAATCTTCATTGCTCGCTTCCACGGAAATCAAAGACGGCACTGATAGCGTTGATTGCTATTGATTCGTTAAAGAACAACGTTTTCTGGACATAAATGCTGGAGAGAGATTATGCACCATCCAACAAAAAGACAGGCTTCAAAGAGCGACTGCTTAATTGAGCATCCATTTCTAATTGAAAAAAAGCTTATCTATCTCGGCCTGGGCTATGATGTAGAGTTAGAGTCAAGGCCACTGTGGTTGATGAATATGCCAACACCTCAGATACGAGTGAGGTTAACTTTATTAATGATAAGATTTAAGCCACGGTGCGGCTAAAGCCGATGATTTATGATATGGTACACGGCTTAAGAAATCATTAGGAGAGAAAAAGGGAGATTCCAGCGACTCATTTGCACCACAGATCCTTTGATATCTCCCCGGCTATTCCCCGGCGGCGCAGGGAGCCTGCCTGAAAATGGCAGCTGGCGGTGTTTTTCTGTGGTAGATTGTGTTTCGGAGCTTGGTCAGCACCATGTAGATGCACAGCAAGCAGGCGAGAGAGGCAATAACCTTGTGAGTGACATTCTGTTAAATGCTTACATTTCCTATAATGTGTCTGCGCTGAAAACATGGTCCAGGCACAGCAGCGGCGGGGTATCATTATACTTGTTGTGCAACCCGAGCTATCTCGGGGAAAGTCAGTCGAAATTGAAGTCGAAACCGACACTTGCGTTATTTCACCCGCAACTTAAAGCATTTCTGACGTTCACTTGTGTTGTGGAAGAAGGTTTCTCTTTCAGATTCTTTGTGCGGCAGAAGGCAGATGTTTTTAAGCAAAAGAAGAGCTCTGATAAACGGACTTTAGGCTATTTGCCCAGCACCAAACAGCAGACATAGTGATCCCTCTTCCATCCTCTCCTCTGTTGCTCTTCATATTTTTGTCCCATTTTATTCCCTGTTAAAGATTTTTTTTTTTTAAGTGTTTTTCCTTATCTGAATCAAAGACCTAAGGCTTTGTGATTTGTGATATCGAATAAAATGAATTTGACTTGAATTAACTAGTGGAGCATTTAGCAGCTAAACTGCCAGATATTATCAGGAGTAGGTGGAGACCAAGCAGTGCCAGTCCGTTCTCATTCCCAGGGCGTCAAATACTGATGCTTCGTCATGGCCGTTGGCGTTACCGATTCGGGGAGTGTGGTGACGTAGCTTTAAGAGTGAAAACAGACACATCGGGCAGGTGGGAGGGGAGGTGGATGGGTCCAACAAACACAAGGCTTTCATCCAGGAGACGGCTGTTCTTTCAGCTGTTTGTTTGTGTCCCGTGTTCACAACGTTCTGTGTCATTTTCACTGTACAAACGTAGTAGTTTTGAGCCCAACCATGTTGTTTTTTTCCTAAACCTAACTATAGTGGTTTTATTGCCTGAACCTCAGCAAGTGTTTTTGTTTACTTCACAACATTAAGCACGTGTTTACTGCGACCAAAAGGAGCGACGCCGAGGGCTCTGACAAAGCGTCAGTATATGAGGAGTTGGGATGAGAACGCGTTGCCGGCGCTGAAAACTTAAGCCAATGTGGAAGTGCCAAAAACTGCAGTTTTTCAAATGGCCACTTGAGGTTGGCTCCAAAAGCGAGTCAATCTCCATAGGCCCCTCCCCCCCCCCATGTTAAAATGCCCAATTTTACAGCAGAAATAAACATGTCTACAGCCTGGTACAAAAAACGGTTTTGATCTCTATAGCTGATAATCTGTTCATGACAACTGTATGACGGGCTGAATTTTTATATAACTCATCCGTTTAAATTATATCAAGGCTTAATGTTCTGCATAATTGAGGCCGTGGCCGCTTTGCATGACGGGTGGGTGTTGTAACAGGTCACTAGCTACTAGCTGTCTGCTCTGCTGCATCACCCTGCACCGCCTCAGCTTCACCAACGATCTACCTCTGTGCCCATTTTTGGATTAGCCGGGCGTTAGGCAGAGTCGTCACAACGGCTCTTCAGAAACCCACGGGTGATGTCACAGAGACTACATCCATATTTTATATTTCTATATCTTGAGTCTATGGTGGAGACCAAAACAAAGCTAAAAGGAGGGTTAATATTTTACTTCCGTTGGTCAGGTCACAGGAACACAGCTCCCAATGAATGCTAATGTTCATCCATGGCGGGTAAATAAGCAAAAGTTTGAGAATACATTAGCCATATCAACTTATCAAGGTAATAATTTAATTTCAACTTGTTATGGAGTTGACCCCAAGGGGCCAAAAACAAACAAACTGATGCAGCTTTAAGCTCTTTGATTTTAAATTTCAAAATGTGATGCAGTCCAGT
Organism: Sebastes fasciatus; assembly: GCF_043250625.1. Classification (NCBI taxonomy): domain Eukaryota; kingdom Metazoa; phylum Chordata; class Actinopteri; order Perciformes; family Sebastidae; genus Sebastes; species Sebastes fasciatus. The sequence continues at coordinate 4,837,419 of NC_133795.1, forward strand.
ATAAAACTTTTTATTAGGCTACAAACATAACATTTGTTTTTGTATGATTTTTAATTAAAACACACTGTAAAATACGCACCATCCACTCTCAAGTAAATGTGGTGATAAAATCCGTTTTTATTGCCCTTTCTATTGCTCTGATTTTATGTAAAGCTATTGTTTAACTTCATCCTGCTTCTCTCGTGAACCTTTTGTGGCTCCTCTCTTATTTTGTCCATTTTTAATGTATCCTCAGAGCTGTAGTACCTGGAGTTCACTAACTTTCCACCATTTCCGAACACTCAGCTTCTGCTCGGAGTGCAAAAAAACACATATATCCCACTCTGGCGTTATTCATCTAGGTCAGTAGATCCACTGTTGGGAGTCAGAGCCCTCACTTATGCGTAAAAAAAAAATCTGAAAGCAGGTTTAAAAGGATGTTTCAGTGAGCAAACTCACCACTGTGGATTGACATTTCTGGTAATGCTTTTAAAGACACTAGATTTCTAACCTTAATCTTACTTTGAGGAAGGACTCAATTTTTGTATCAGCGTCATTTGGGTTGCATCAGTTTTTCTGACGCTGATCGTCCTTGGCGTGTTTCCCTTCGGGCGAGGAGAGGACCTTTTTTTTTTTCTTCCTGATGATAAAATAGAAAGCATAAATTCTTGGCAATTTATTTCCCCAACACTGAAATTAGAACCTCACAATGTCCCGAGCAGACTGGAAAAAAAAAAACCTGCCTTTAGGAAATGGTCACGCTGTGACTTTCACCAGTCTGCAAACTACGGGCCCAGACCCGGCAAATGAACAGTATTTGTATAATTAGATGTGCCAAGCGAGAGAGGGTATTACATTCAGAGCTCCACACTTAATTTCCTCAGTTACCGCAGCTATTAAGAAAAATTCATCCATTTGGTTTAATATCCATGGAAAAAATTAGGTCAGACAATATTGAATTTGTCAGAGAAGATGATGTTAACCCTTGTCAGGGAGCCACTGTAGCATCGAGGATATCAGTTCTCCTGCAGTAGGGGGGGATTCAGCTTTCCTGCATATCCTACAGTGATGACATGTAAATAACATATTGAAATTATTCGTCACATATTATGTGAATCCAGTGGACAGTGGCCAAATGTGTATTGGATTTTCAGCACAGCTGCAATGAATAGTAGTAATACCAGGTACAATATAGTATGGTGAAGTAGTGATAATGTAGGTTAGCATACATTAACATCGCCTTTCTTTATATGTAAAGAGGAAATGTCATTGAATATTACACTATACTAAAATATGTATTTTTAATTTTTATACAAAACGATGATTTTTCCTCAGTAGTCTGGGGATGTCCATGTCTAAAATCCCAATTAAAGATCTTTATACACGGTATAGTGCAGGCTGTTCTCATACATCGTTTGTAGCTATACCAACGGTGAAAAGTAATGCACTGTAATTCGTAATTTGTATGTAATCCACGTTATTGTGAACCAGGAAATATAAAGAGCGACAAACGCCGCATAGAGAGGAGGTCGGAGAGGATGGGTGGGTCAAAAAACACCAGACTTTTGCCAGGAGCTGTTCGTATCCCGTGTGAAACAAGAAGCCAACTTTGATTTATTTGTCACGTAACTTCAGTACTTTAGTAACGCCACTTCTGGGGTTATTTTAACCCAATCTTTTCCAAAACATAACTAAGTAGTTTTGTTGCCTAATCCTAACCAAGTCGATCTTTTCCAAAATGTAACTTTCATTTTAAAAAGACTGGAGCGGAAATTGACACATGCGTCACTTGTTGCTGGACATTTGCAGGAAAATAGAATAACGTTTCGTACGTATAAAGCATATGAACCGTTGTATGAGGATACGTTTTATAGTGTGTCTTTAAAGTACTATTTTGTTAGCAAAAAGAAGAAAAAAAGCTTAAAGGATGAGGCTGGTGTTATTCTAGATTTTTCTCACTGTCAAATCCCGTGAAAAAAACAACACATTAGATTATCAGAACGTCAGTCCGTCTGTGAATGCTAGCTGATTTCCATTTCTTGTGTGACTCTCTCTTCCATGCCCACTGGTTCCTACTGAAGATGTGAATATTAAAAAAAATAGCTCATATATATATATATAGTTTAGTTTGTATGAAAAAAGGCTCAGTAATTCCCTAAAACAGCCGGACAATGTAGTTTTTAGCATACAGGAGTAAATAGCACATTTTTCAGGGACTATTTTCAGCAGCGGATTAATACACATTTAATGCTATAGTGAGTATATTTAAAGTTGCAAGACGGTGTATGTGGGATTGAGTCAAAATAAACTGCAGCGCTCATGTTCAAAGCAATAAAGGAACATGTCACTCAGCGTGACACAGTGACTCACTCATGTATTTTTAACAATATAGCTCGAGCACAGGAGAATTCGGATACATCAGGATTTGGCTGCACAAAACATACGTGTGTTGGTTTTTGGTCTTTTAATGGGATTGATTGACAGTGAAAAGAATAAATAACATTGCCAACCTTATCCCATAAATCATTACCAGGAACTGTGTCAGAGACTGTCAAGTGCTTTATAGGCTTTACAGACGCATCACTATCCATCATAAAAAAAGACCCAGCAGACCAGAATGTGATGCAGACTGGCATTCAGGAAAAGGCAGGGAACAGCGAACTGTAAAAGGACGAAGGAGAGTGGAAACATCTAAAATGTTAAATAGAAACTTCCCCACATAATTTCTCCTCTAATACTGAAATATAGTGACATTTAACATTGATATTAAATATGAGAGTAGAGAATACCAGGTTGCCGTTTGTGTTTAAGCTCACAACCCTTTGCTAGTTAGCTTCGTATCGTCTGATTTTGTTTCCATCACCTCGATGCTCCCCTCCACCTCGCCCACTCGCAGACACCATGAATATATGAGCGGGGACCCTGACAGTTGTTCAGTTGACAAATAGTCCAGTGTAGCGCCAGAGCACACTCCAGGGCTCCGAGCGGTGCTTTATGAATACACCTGTCACTGTGTTTACTATGAATCTGCTGTAACACAGGATCAAGGGCACAGCAGTGATTGGAAAGGGGGAATAAAAAAGTGCTCTGGCTGGTGTCTGCTATCATGTAATGTGACTTCGGGCAGATGTATGACTCTACCTTTGTTTACGGGTCGGTTCAGGGTAACAGGAACATAAATAGAACTGGGAGGGCGTGATTAGAAGATGTTGTTTTTTTCCCAGTTGCGGCATAGAGCCAGATAACAGGGCGGGATCTGGAAATTGTTTCAAATGGAATCGATTTTTATCTTTTGGAGGGTTACATGACCTCTTACAGGGTGAGAAAATCTTATAACCCTTGAGCCAATGGGATAAACTGGAAGAAGGGCCAGCATGTGGTCTTAAAGGAGCAGTATGTGACATCTGGCTGCATCTAGCGGTGTGCCAGGCGTGTAGAGAACTACGGTTGCCGATGTGAAAATGTGAATGGCCCTAGAGCTGTTGTAAGAGCAGAGTCAGAGTGTAGAGTGTGTGTACATGGGAAGTGAGTGGATAACACATTCTCACTCCCAACTCGTCAATTACCGCTGCTTGATCAGTGTCCCTCGGCATCGGAGACGACACAATATGTATACTTGTTACATGCATAGTGTCCTTTCAAAATAAACTTCTGTTTTCACAGGAAGTTCTAGGTTTAGGCAACACAACCACTTAGTTAGGGTTAGGAAACAGTCACGGTTGACGTAAACTTCACTGACGACGTTACTTTTAGTTTCACACTGGACACAAACACCGGTTGAAAATTTGTTTGACCCATCCACCAAACCTCCCGCCCGCCCTTAGCGGACTCGCAGGCTATTACTACTCCGTCACTTGCTCCGACCGTTGAATAATGCCGCGGGTGGGTTTACATCGGAGTTAGTAACGTTAAGCAGGAAAAGTTAACACAGTGTTTTGACCATTCTGGGCTACTGTAGAAACATGCATGTAAAGAGAGGACCCGCTTCTATGTAGATATAAATGGCTCTAACGTAACAAAAACACAATGATTATTATTTTCAGGTGATTATATACTAAAGAAAACATATATTAATATTATATTTGGGGCTGCACGATTTTGAAAAAATATCTAATTGCGATTATTTTGGCTGATGTTGCAATTAGGATATGATTTGCGAGTTTGAAATTATGATAATTTTAACATTATTATTCTCATTTTATTGAAAAACATATTAAAATGATTAGGGTGTGATTTTTGCAGGGATCTGTACCAGACTAAGATGTTTTTTTTTAAGTTGGTAGAATATGATGTGTAGGCCAGGACATCTCTTCAGCACCACAATATTTAATTTAAAATTATATATTTTCACACAAATGTTGCCTTTAACAAATATTTCCTCCTCATCCTGCAATTTGAAAATTGCAGTAGGTCATATTGCGATTTCAATAACATTTTTATTAATTATGCAGCCCTGATTATATTCTATTTCTGCCAGTAGATCCCCCAAATGCTACACACTGGTCCTTTAAATAACAGCAGTAATATAGACTTTTAATTATTTACTCTGTTGGCGCTTGATGAATTTGCTTTTATTTATATATTTGACTTTTACTTTGAATAACATCATCATACATCCAGACTATAAATCGCAATTGTAAATGGTATTATATCTGCTGCTAATGGTTTATTACTGCGTGTGTATATTTGTGTGCACATGTACTATATTACTGTTAATATTTCAGTAACTCTATAGGTCTTTTTAAGCTCATTCACACACACATACACACACAAACACTCACACTGATACAGGCTGGTTGTAGGAATATTTATCGTGTTACATTTGGCTTGGAAGCCAAATGAACATCAATTTATTAAAAAGCAGCAGCAATAACCTACTAAACATAATTGTAGAGAGTACCCTGGTCAGCAGTTGGATTTCCATTATCAGCTCTAAGCTCTGCGTGTGTGTGCTCCTGTGCGTGTGCTCCTGTGTGTGTGTGTGTGTGTGTGTGTGTGTGTGTGTGTGTGTGTGTGTGTGTGTGTGTGTGCGCGAACAGTATGCGGTCTGTGTGGTCACTGCCGTCTCTGTGGGTGTCTGGCCTGAAGGAAAGGCAGGTGAGCCAGTGCTGCAGTATAATCCCCAGTCTATTTGATGAGGAGACCTCATGCAAAATTGATGTGAACCTCAAGGTCACGGGGAGTTCATTCAGAGCATGCTCAGATCAGCCCGCGCCTGCAGCACACCGCGGCAAATAGCACTGTACTCCCGGAGTCTGTCGGACTTATACTGTAAAGCTCCCCCTCCACCTGATGTGGAGTTAGATTCAGTATGATTCACTTTGGGCTGCGCTAACACTAAGACCTCTGCTCTGCCTGCTGCGTCACCTCTCTGTTTTACTGATGCAGTGTGAGAGCGAATTATAATGGAGGATTCACACACACACACACAAAGAAGAAATATTGCTATGATGGCTTGTGCTCATTAGCAGTAGCCACAAGTAGAAAACTATGTATCAATTAATGCTATAGTTGAATTTCCTCTATCCAAATGAGTAGGTATGGATTGTGGTTTTGTGGTTTATGACCGCTTAAAACAAAGCAATGTCTACTTGTGACCCCCCCCATCACAGGTTATGGCTTTAGTATGTTGTGAGCAGTTCTACTAACAAGATATTTTCCTCTCAGATTGTGTAATTTAAATAATTTTAAGAGGACTGAAGAGGTGAAAATATCAACCCGATATCCTGCCAAAGCGTGTAATAAACCCGCCTGTCCACCAGAGTCAGTGTCACGCTTTACCTCAAAGAGACGTGAATATTACACGCCTGTATCAACATGCATTACCAGCAGGGGGCAACAAAGCCACTGACTTAGGTGTAGGCAAGAAAACCACTTAGTTAGTTTAAGGGAAAACGTCATGGTTAGGGTTAAAATAAGTACGTCAACTAAGTAAAACACATCCGGAAACAACGTAACATCAGTACAGGAAACACGTGACAAATGTCACTGATGTATCTTGCAAAACAAAACACCGGTCTCGAACATGTGTCTACTGCTTGAAAGTCCTGTGTTTGTTTGACCCATCCACCATAAAGGTCTTTCTCACTCTTTCTTCCGATGGAGAGGCGGGTCTGCTATAGGCTTTGCCGTGAGACTGGGCTGGAACATATCCAGTATTTCAGAAGAAAAAAGCATAAGCAAAATTAGAGAAATATCATACAGTTGGTAAAAAGACTCATACCCTGTGAAATCGTTCACCTTTCATTACAGTTTTTTTGTTGTTTGAATGATAATTATTTAACCCGTCATAGTGGACTCAAATCATTCAAGAAGTGTAGTGAATCAGTAAGCGATGTGAGCGGGGATGCCATTCCCCTTGTTAGCCTGCCATACCTGTCCTCCCTCTCTCCATCCCCCAGCAGCAGAGAGAGAGTGCAGGGCCAGAGGGGTTGTTTAGTTGAATATGTTAGTCCAGTCTGCCTGCCTGTTTGTGCAATTTAAAATCTACATCGATCAGCCATAACATTATGATCACCTGCCTGATATTGAGTAGGTCCCCCTTTTGCCACCAAAACAGCCCTGACCCGTCGAGGCATGGACTCCACCAGACCTCTGAAGGTCTGCTGTGGTATCTGGCACCGAGCCGTCAGTAGCAGATCCTTTAAGTCCTGTAAGTTGCGAGGTGGGGCCTCCGTGGATCGGACTTGTTTGTCCAGCAAATCCCACAGCTGCTCAATTGGATTGAGATCTGGAGAATTTGGAGGCCGAGTCAACACCTCCAACTCGTTGCCATCCACATGATGTAAAAGAAAACATGATTCATCAGACCGGGCCACCTTCTTCCATTGCTCTGTGGTCCAGTTCTGATGCTCACGTGCCCATTGTAGGCGCTAACAAACTGCGATGCACTGTGTGTTCTGACACCTTTCTATCGGAACCAGCATTAACTTTTTCAGGAATTTGAGCTCCAGTAGCTCTTCTATTGGATCGGACCACACGGGCCAGCCTTTGCTCCCCACGTGCATCAATGAGCCTCGGGTCTGACCCCGTCGCCGGTTCACCGGTTTTCCTTCCTTGAACCACTTTTGGTAGGTCCTGACCACTGCAGACTGGGAACATCCCACAAGAGCTGCTGTTCTGGAGATGCTCTGACCCAGTCATCTAGCCATCACTATTTGGCCCTTGTCAAAGTCGCTCACATCGTTACGCTGGCCCATTTTTTCTGCTTCCAACACATCAACTTCAAGGACAAAATGTTTACTTGCTTCCTAATATATCCCCCCCCGAGAATTATTCTCTTCACCTGTCAGTGGTCTGAATGTTATGGCTGATCAGTGTATGGCCCCGACCATGGCTCTGAAATATCAGTAAGATAGAATCCATGGCCCCGACCATGGCTCTCTCTGTGCTGCGTATTGTTTAAGTCCGTGGTGCTGAAGTAGCAGACAAATTTGTTATTGCGACTTATAAACAATTACAGTTGACTTACCAACTTTTGCGTTTGGCTTTTTAATTAGGAAATCAATCACAGAATCATGGTGCTGTGTGTTATAACTGGTGGGAAAACACACACGGCAAATTTGAACATATGCACAAGATTACATTACGAGAAGGCTGCATTTCTCGCTATAGTGTTTTCTGTTTTGCCCTTTTGGTATGAAGAGATTACAGCCCAGATGCTGTGTACGGCGTGTCGTGCTGATGTTTCTTCACGTTTTCTGAGTGTGAAGGCTTACATTTTTTCACTTGCCTATCGCTGTTACCATGTGGGAAATTTTGCTAGCGCGGGTTTGTTATTTTGTTCACACCTGGCTAATAATGACGACGAGTGACATGGCTGCGATTAAATCACCCTTTAAATAGTTCAGTTAACTAAGAAGCCCCTTTGCTTATTACTCCTTTTGATCTTCACATCCACCTTCGCTGGGCGCACATGAAAAAGCCTAACAAGGTTCCCCATGTCTTCTACTGTAATATCAGAGCCTGTCTCATGTCTTTCTGCAGCAGGAGTAGGTAGGTGGCTTACTGATTGTGTCTGTGATGCGGAGACACACCATCACGCCCGACCAGCTGTCGGCTCCAGGGGTGTGTGATCTGTCCAGGCTGCCCACCTTCCTCTCCCATTACGTTCAATCATGCTGGGTGGCTGCAAGTTTAACTAGCTTCCCATCCTTTTCCATTTAACCTCCTCCTCTATCGCACACACAATAATCCTCCCTTTTTTTGGCACAAACAGGGAAAGGACAATGCAGAATTCAAATGGACTTCATCAAAAAACACTTAAAATGTCATCATAAAGTGTGTTTTATTCAAAATGTTCGTTCTGCGTTCAATCAGATGTTGTGTTTTCGTATACAGTATATTCTTAGAAACATAAGCTATGTCATGACAAGTATTGTGCATAAGTAATATCATTGTTGGAACAGTGACAAAATCAGTCAGATTAAGTGACTGGCACAGACTGTTAGATGAATAATGCAAGCTACAAGATGAAAGACGGCTTCGTCTTTTGTAGTCTGTCAGGCAGGAGACTGGGGAGAGCCATGACTGGCTTTAAGTCTGCATGAAGCATCATTCTAACAGCCTGTTAGTTTGCCTGGGAGGGGAGAAAAGAATGATATTGATTTTTTTTTCTCTTTATCATTGGAATTGTCATTTCACAGTCCTGTCACAAAGGCAGACTTGTAATAATTCTTTGTTTCTCAAATTCTATAAGGACCCGGAAAAGTAATTTTTCATCTGTGTTAATGTTCTGAGATAAAGTCCTGTTACCCTCCGCGCTCTCACAGGTATCACTCAGTTTGCATCTCCTCCAAAAGACGCGTCTGTCAGGCCGACCGGCTGTAGATTTCAGTGAATAACGCATAAAGTGTTTTCATCGTTCAGCGAGAACATTATTCAGTGTTTTGTCTCTGTTGGTAGCTGTGATTAATAGCTGTCACTTCCGGAACCGCGCTCGCATGACAAAGTATCTCGTGACCTTTCTTTGAAGGAAATGGTCTGTAGACAATGCAATATGAAGGTGTCAGAAAGCAATAAGTCAGAAACACAAAGGCACAAACATGAACTAATTAGAAAGCACTCAGAGAGCGCATAACTCTGGCAAGGCGGCACAGTCCTTTACATTTGTAATTGTAATAGCACAAAATGTTAAAGCGTTTCTAATCTGGATCAAAGTCTGCATCGAAATGTGAATTTTTTTCATTTTTTTATTCAATAAGTGCAGCAATTCAATACGAGTCTACAGCCATGCTAGCAGCTCTGTGAGGCTGGATTTTGCCACAGTGGTGCTTGGAGCTAAATGCTAACGTCAGCATGCTCATAATGTCAATGCTAAAATTTGGATGTTTAGCAGACATAATACCTATATACACAAAAATGACGCCCGGTTAGGTATGACGTCATCGACATATAGTAGACAACGTTAAAATAGAATTTTAGTCAGTGCTGCATTTCAATGTTTTGTTAATTTTATACTTGACACCGTTCACTGTACCGCCAATTTCATCTGTTGCCGTTTAAACTGGCGCATACGTACGTCTGGAACTGTTGGTCTGCGGGGCCGGAGCCACTCTCTCCGGCCCTGCAGGTCGATGAATCACGATATTTCACTCCAAACCACAAAAATCAACCTCATAGTGGAGCTAAAAAAGAAGTCAGGAGATTACCAAAGGCATTAGGATACATCCTCTGAAATGTCTGGCTGAAATATCTCAACAACTATTGGATGGATTACCATCAAAATTCTGTACAAAGTGGTGGACCGACCGACAGATCGATATTGCGATTCCTCTAGCGTGGAAAAAAGCTGCTGCTCTCCGTATGTAATTTTGTGTATTCTTACTTGCACAAACCACTTGTTCCTTAGCCCATTGCCTAACAAGTGTCATTGGAATCTGTTAACAGTTTTCACATTTTCTGCTAGCAGACTTACAAACTGGACCAGAAACAAAATCCTTCTTAGTGGAAGTAATTAAAACTGAGATGAAATAAAACCCACTTCGCCATGCAAGTGGGAGAAAAATCAATACTCACCACAGCAGATTTGCTCAGTTTTGGAATTTTGCCTAGATTAGTAGAAAACATACATACACATGAATGAAGTGGTGAAACTGGTGAAAACTGTGGAGCCATCGCTGTCCTCACTATCATGAAATGTTTTCTTTCCTCCTAACTCACTATAAGGGATATTTGCAACATTCAGATTCCTCTGTTAACAATACCGAATGCTTCTCTTATTACTCACCTTTTATCTCCTCAGCATGATGCGACCGATCAAATCGATCTCTGTGATAAACACTGTGAGCGTGCATCTCCAGGGGGCTCAGCCACTGATTGTGTTTGCATTTCTCCAGATGGTCACTAAACGGAACACTCATTGATCTGGGGAATGACTACCGGCGTCACATGTCTGGGGGCAGCCTGATCATTAGCAACCTGGACAAGGACCAAGACACCGGGGCGTACCAGTGCACGGCCTTCAACGCGTGGGGGTCCATCGTCAGCCGCAGAGCCAGCCTGCAATTTGCATGTAAGTGATCCCGCAACCGCTAACACGTTCCTGGCACCACTCTGGCACAGTTATGACATCCTGGCACGTCTTTGTATCTGCTGTATATCAGTCTGACGAGTGTGTAACACGGTTGTGGCCAAGGTCTTCTTCTTTTTCTTTTTTTTCATTCACTATTCCGATTTCTCATTTAGATTGCCTGAGAATAGATTTTCGAGAGGGAGATGGTAATCGAATGAAATGTCAAATGCAACAAACACTCACAGTGGGTGAGGCGGCTTCTGACTTCCTCTGAACTCCATTGATTCTCATTAGCGGTTCCAGCTCTGACAGCATCTATGCTCAGTCCGAATTGACTCATATTTTGCCAAGTGATCCGCCAGCCCCTGTGATTCACACTCTAAAAGGAGGCGAACAGAAATAATGCGTAAGAAGTGTTTGCATCTTTGTAATCACCCGCCACTTCTTTATGCATAATATATGCAGCAGATTGTGAGTGGATCAGACAGTGACGGGCTGTGTGTGCTGCTCTGTCAGCCTACCGCTCAGAAGACAAAAGGCCAAGCTGGAAAGTGATGCTGCGGAGAGTGGGATCCTATACAGTACCTTCCAGACATGGCACTGTAGAGGCACCTCTCCTCTCTTGATCAAGCATGCTGACTATTGATCATGTCCCAAGGATAGAGAGCATTTCACTTCCTCTCAGGAGATGGACTGCCATTATCCCTATAGCCAGTAATGAATCTTACTTGTGGGGACCGGGTGAAGAGCCGAGCTGCTTGACATTTATTGTCTTGCCTAATGCGCAGTGAGGGAGGTCTCGGAGATCAGCATGGCTGATACTCTGCTTTCCCGTGTAATGAGGCCACTGCCCTAAGATAGAAATGTCATGCCTTCCTTGCTGCTTTGCTTGCCTTCAAAATTCAGCTGCAACAACTATAAGCTCACTTGTCCTCCCACAGCTCACAATAAAAACAGCTGAAATGATGCATAGAATGAAACGCAAAACTGCAATCGACAGCATCAATATATAAATACGCTGTATCACTGATGAGTTCATCTCTTTCATACTGCCTTGAAGAGAAATCTAGTTTCATACAATCTGGGTCTTATTTTCATAGTTTTGGCGATCGTCATTGGTTATGTTAGCATTGTACTCATCAAGATGATTGCTGAGATCCGGTAACGTGGCAACATTGGCCTTCTGCTAGTGCACATTAATGTTTCTCTACTGGCCCTGTCCTCTCAGTCCCGCTTGGCTCAGACTACATTGAGATAACGTCACTCATTATTACTATTATTATTATTTATATAAACTTTAATCATTTAAAAACAACTTGTGATAGAAAGAGTAAAAGTTGACCTTGTTTGTGGTTGGAGGTGTCCTGTCAACATCGTTCATAATGGCAGTTTATGCGGATAAATGCTTTTTAGGCGACAGGATGTTTTCATGTAGTACCACGAGTAACCACTGGGGGAAGTTAACAGCAAGACTAACGTCTTGTTTCTGTAATTCTATTGCATGGTTCGACTGGACTCAACTCACGTTTGGTACCAGGCCTTTTTCTCTATTTCGTTTTCCACTGCGGATAGTAGCCCCTCAGTGTCGGTTGGATTTTCAGCTGATCGCCATAGCGACGCCGCATGAAACTGACGTGACATCATCTTCAATGCCACACTGAATGCTTTCATCGGCAGCCAAACAGACGATCGTCTACACTTCGTCAATAGTATGGCGTAGTGTGCAGTATAGTTTCGCAGGCTGTCATTTTTTTAAAATTCTGGGTCGAGTCAATAAAAAAATTGCGGTCGCCATTGACGGCAGCTTGGCTATTTGAAAAATGGTTGGCTTTTGCAGGATGTCCCGTGTCACGCTGGTGACGATTCTCTCTGACCAATCAGTGGTCTGCAGTGTTGTAACTCCACCTTTTAGTATTGACTACCTCGTTCGCTTGGAACGAGGTGGTACCAGGTACTATCCACAACTGTTGCTAATGGAAAATCAAAAAAGAACAAGTCGAGTTGAGTTGAACCGTGTTGTACCATGCAGTGGAAATGCAGCATACGTTGCCACGCAGTATCTAGCTCTCTTAGTAATACATCCATGCAGTTTACAGACCAACTTCCTCGTTCAACTTTGATCTACTACGAACAGTTTGCCGGTGTAGTGAGGAATCAGCATTTTATGTACATTCACTTTTAGCTTTACCTCCAAATAAATGGGCTGAAAGCTGCATTAATCATGTTTGTATATTAACAATAGCTCAAATGACTGTGTGTGGTGTGAAATGTGTCCCTTATGGTGACAAACCCCGCAAAAAAAAATCCACCTGACTGTGCAGTTCACCTCTGCTCTGTGGAGCCCTTCAGCATCTTTCAGCTCGCTGTTTGGTTTTGTCGTACGGCCCTCAACTGTCCTGTTTGCTTCAGTCTCAGCGCTCTCATCAGTGTCATCGCCAGCAGCTGGCAGCTGTGTTAGTGATGATAAACCCAATGAACACCACCTGCATCAGCACCAAACAACAGAGAGACACAGTTAGTCACTAGCTGGTGAACATAGTGGAACATTTAGGAGGAAAAAGAGCCAGATAGTTCCTTGGAGAATCGGTGGAGACCAAAAACAGAGCTAAAAGAGAGTACTTATTGGATTTATATTTGTTGCAAGAAACACAGCTCCAAAAATAAATGATAGTGTTGCTGCATGTTCTGCTGAATGTTTAAATAAGCAACTGTTTGCAAACACCATCTCACCGTAACACCATAATAAACGCCATATCAGCTTTTTCAAGGTGATAATGTGTCACTGTTGTGCTAACAGCAGCTCTTTAGAGGCCAAAAAATAAATGAATACTGCTTTAAATAGGCTGTTGGCTTGTTTACAACCTGTCTTGTTTGAATGCTCAATTTTGCTCAATGATGTCATCCAGTTCCCAATTCTCAGTAATTGCTTTATTGTGCCATCATAAGGGATGGAAACAATATCCAAGTAAGAAAATAAGACCCGGGTTGTAATAAACTTTTTTTTTTTTTTAAGATAGCAAACATAAATTGAGACTGCTGCATTGTGGGGCTGCTGCAGCTTTGCTCAAGAACACTGCTGGTCACAATATATAACGGGGAATGTCTATACGGCGGCGCCATTGCCCAGACCAATCATCTTTGAGCCGTAATGGTTGCTCTCTGTAATCTCTAGGCCAGCCATTCTTTTAGGGAAGAGACGGATTCTGCTTACAAAAGAATCACTGCAGCTACAGTGAGTTTGGCCTCCAGCTCTCAGAGTTACAGTGTGTGGTCAGTTCACTCCAGTGAAGCCCATTATTCTTCTGCTCAGAGGCCAGAGAAGACAGAAGTGTATCCCCTCCAGCACTGTGCCCTCTTATTTGCCATTTTGCACGATCTTGGCGAAGAAGTCATCCTTTACTCGTCCACAAGTCATTATTAGCTCTTCGATTCACCGTATTAATAATTATTAACTCCTGTTATGCCGGTGCTTTTTCAATCCCCCGGATATATATCTCGCTCGCTCCTCCTCTGAATCTCCACTCTGTATTTACTAACGCAGCCTGATGAGATCAGAAGGACGTCGTCTCTGTCTGTATTTTGAAGTCAGCCATCTCCTCCTGTGGCCTCCTCGGTGTCCTACCGTGACTTGGCTCTGTTTGATTCCACTGCGGTCATCAGAGAGCTGCTCATTAATCTTACCAACACTCTGTCCCACTTCTCTCCATAATCTTCCTCCTCCTAATTTCCCTTATCGGTCACACTGACTTTCTTTTGTTTGTGTTTGGAAGGCTTACTCTAGGCTGTTAGCCAGAGGGTGCAGACAGAGTACAGAGCGGACTGCGGCAGCTTCCCTCCATCAGTCATGAAGCCAGGGGTGGTTTATCATCCCAGGTTTAGGTTTTGTCTGCCAGCGACTGCTCGTTCATTTGCAAAGGGATAGATTGTGCTGAGAGTATTGATGGGGAAGCTAATGCTTTTAAGTGCAAGATTACACCACATTTAATAACGATGTTACTTATTGCTGCTGCTGGCACCGCAAACTGTCATTTGTCATGCACACACCCCCGTGTTTGCTCAGTCCGCGCGCAACGTTCCCCCCCGCCCTGCTCATTTTATCCCATTTCAGCCTAATCTCTTCCCAGTGCTAAAGTGTGGTGTTGCAGTGTAAACATCACCAAGTCAGGTCCATCTATTTCATCAGCACCCCCGGATGCCTTTGAAAGTGTCGGAGGCTGTCAGGAGGTGTCCCAGGGCAATCAATGATGCCCTATTAATGTCCCAGTGCTCAAAATGTAACATCAAAAACATGCCTCAGTAAATCACTGAAGGGAGTTTGGGAAAACGTATGTCTACTACTTTCAGAACTATCCTTTTCAAAGAAAATTGAGAATATAGACTACATTAAAAACACACTCTCTGTCTGATATTCAGCTCTTTTTCGGCTGCAGTCTAATTTAATGTCGATCTTATTTGACTCATCAGATCTTGATAACTTCAAAACTCAGACGGTGAGGAGCGCTGTCAACGTCCGCGAGGGCCAGGGAGTAGTTCTGTTATGTGGACCACCTGCATATTCTGGAGGTAAGTTTGCTCTCTCTCTCTCTCTCTCTCTCTCTCTCTCTCTCTCTCCGGGTATGCCGCTTTCGCACCTCTTATTTGAACATGACTCATAACGAGTGGTATAAATCCCTCCCCTCGTTTCACATGGCAACCTTTGATAAAGGATTACTCCCTTACTCTTAACTTAATCTGTTTTTACACCCATTTATTTGTACAGTAAATATGCTCTTAATAATCATCTCCTTGTGTATTTCATACTGTACTACTAAGTAAATCCCTACTTGTGTGTTTCTTTCCTTATTCTGTCTATTTTTCAAATTATCTCCGCCATGCCTAAGCCTGTGGGGAGATCATGCGTTCGGTTGTGTGTGTGTGTGTCTGTCTGTCTGTCCACAGCTAATCTGGCATACTACGGGACCCAACAGCCTAATCTTGTTTGTGCACATTTATGACTGTATGCACAAGGACCTTTTGTGTTTTGGTTTGATTTTATTGACTGTTTCATACGGTCATTGACAGCTCACTCTTCACCCCTTTTAACCGTCCGCAAATGATCAACAACTGCTTCAACTGCTTCAAAAGGCGTTTCCGGCAATTGACTATAGGCTAAAAACAAGCCTCACCTATTCTGTTGCAGGCCACATTTTGGCCTTTGTCGTGGCTCTAAAACTGACATCTATTGAAAAGTTTGTTCTCATTTTGAACCGCAGCATCTTCAGATTAATTCCATACCCCCGATATGTTATGATCCACTAAAGTAAGGCACGATAGGAGATGAATTAATCCCCGTTTTTGTTATCTTCACTGCCATCTTGACTGTAAGGAAAGCCATGAGGGACAATTGAGTGAGATTCAACTCTTCTTTGTTTAGAAGGAGAGAGGGAGACACACCTGGCGGAGATCTGCACTCTACTGAGTGCATTTTTCTAGTTACAGCTGTGTGTTTCTCAAATTACTGTGAAAGGACTAGTTTGACATTTTGGTATAGACGCTTATTTGGTTTGTTGCTGAGAGTTAGATGAGAAGATACCTCTCTCATGATAGTCCGTTAAACGAAGCTAAAGCCTGTAGTGAGCTAGCTTAGCTTAGCATTGCACAAAGACTGTAAACAAGGCACCTGCAGGTGCAAAACGCGAGGCGCACCTCACCGCCTTTTTGTTGCCCGATCAGACAGAGCGTTTTTTACAGTTTGCTGCATCATTGTATTTTATATGTTGCTAGGCAACCACCAAATACTTTACCTTATTACAAACCATGAACTGTACGCGACCCAAATGTGGTAATAGAACAGTTTAAATGAATGACAACAACTTACCCGAAATCTAAAGAACTGCACTAATTTGCTCGTTTCTGTACAGACCATGGTAACTATGGTTGGTAAAGACATATAAAGCTCCGGGTATCCAGCAAAAGTCACCACAATGAGAAAAAACGCTAAAGACATCAGGCGCGCTGTTCCGCACTTTTTCAAGTCGAGGCATTGAGGACGCTCCGGTAAAAACACGAGGTATACAGAGGTGGTCCTCTCAACGACCCTTAAAGTAGTAGTTGTTCTTTATCACTTTTTTCTTACGGGTTAAACAAAAGAGACGTTTCAATTAGTGAGTTTTAGAGGTGCTAATAGGAGGATTTTCATTCCCAGTCTTTATG
Source organism: Sebastes fasciatus (assembly GCF_043250625.1). Lineage (NCBI taxonomy): Eukaryota > Metazoa > Chordata > Actinopteri > Perciformes > Sebastidae > Sebastes > Sebastes fasciatus. Next base: position 4,854,103 of record NC_133795.1, read on the forward strand.
CAAAGCTAACCAGCAGCTGGCTGTAGCCTTATAATCATGCACTAAACATCCAAAGAAAGATGGTTTAATTGTTCAACTGAGAAGCCCAGAAATGTATTCTTTAAATAAGAGGCCACAAATAGGAGATAAAGACGCAGCCCGCTCAGCCCCACCTCTCTGAGGACACGGACAATGGCTGCTGCCTATCTTGTCTCCCTCTTGATACAGTAGCTTGCACATTGGAACAACCAATTCCCTTCACAAGAGAAGAGTTTGTAGCGCAGTGCATTGTACAGCTGGTCTATGGGATAATGGGTCAGAGTACTCTGTGTGAAATACAGTTTGACAGCTTTCCTCTGACATAGGCCCAGGCTTATATGCGGTTGGCTGCTGTAACCGTAACACTATTGTGTTTTTTTTCTTCTTCACATATTCAGAAGTGAATGAAAGTAAAGCAGATCGAGCTTGCTGTCCCTTTTCTTCCCTTCTCGCCCTGTTGCTCCCTCTCTGGCTCTCCCTCTTTCACTCCTTTCCTCCCCCTCTTGAATTCTGAAAGCATCAATTTTCTTCGTAACCTTGAACTCCGCTGAACTTTATCTAACACCTGCTGCAAAAAAAAGCACCTTCTCATTTCACTTTGTTGACTCTGAATTCTGCAAAAAGCTTTTTCCTCCGCTGCCACATTCATCATCACATCACCCAGACACGACCAATTAAATACAATCTTGTCACAAGCAATTGTTAATGTGTCACATTTGTGCTCCGTCGTCGACATTTGTTTACTCAAAGGGCTTTTCTTTAGTGCATAAGTCACTTTTTTCTGTTGCATAAAAGCCCTTATGTTGTATTTCCACTGCTCACTTGACTCCCACTGCTCATTACAGCCACGTAGTTCAGATGGAGGTTATGCTGACTCTGAACTTTGTGGCTCCTGCTTGCCTAATCAGATGGAGGTTTGTATCTGCATCGCTGCTCCCAGCTCGGACGCTCGATCCCATCCAGAGCGGCGTGTCTTCTCCCTCGGGAGGGATGGGGGTTGTTCATCGGATATGATTGACAGTCATTGCATACACCTTTTGACTCGGAGCCCCTCACCTCAGAAGCGGTAGATTACACAGAGCTTCTCCTCGCTCCTTGCAAATCTGTGCAGCGCGCGCTTCTCAAAATGACACAGTAATTCATCATGGCAGGCTTCTCTTTTCTTATGGTAGACCTGCAGCTTGTGAACGGGGCATCACAACATGTTCCCACTTCCATAAGTCAATCCATCCATCCCTCAACCCACCCATCCATTCGTTCGTGCCTCCCATGAACCGACCAAGTCACTCAGGGACCCGGAGAATGGAGGCCATGTGTCAGGGGAGGGCCACTGACGCGCTGTAATCCATTTTGTTTCGCTCCCTTTCCTCGGGTCTCCCATTGCTTCTGCACTGATAGCTATTACATTTGCCCTGTCCTGGTACATCTTCCCAAGGAAACTGAGATAAGAGAAGGAAAATGACGTGATATGCTAAAATTTTTAGGCCACAGTGGGGTATCTCCTATCAGTTCATCCGTCCCAGCTACAGAGGTCGATTCATCTAATACTGTATGTGTGGAATAAGTCTTGAAAGAGTGGTGTCAGAAGACCAACGCTGTTCTTTTATTGTTTTCCTTTCCATTCCAGAGCTGACGTTTGCGTGGATCTTCAATGAATACCCAAACTTTGTCCAACAAGACAGTCGTCGATTCATCTCTCAGGAGACCGGGAGTCTGTACATCGCAAAAGTGGAGCCCTCAGATGTTGGCAACTACACCTGCGTGGTTAACAACACTGTGACGAGAGAGAAGGTGCTCAGCTCTCCCACACCGCTGGTCCTCAGAAGTGACGGTAAATAACTTGACAATTTAACTGACATTGGAAATAATCCATACATGTTACATCTTTATTTCAGCATATTTACATCTGTGGTTGCGAGTGGTCATCGCCCGATTTTATGTTACGTTTAGATTAAAACTGGGCTAAAAGAGATCAGTATTTCAGACCTATAGGTTACTTATTATTATGATAACATAATTGCAGTTTTCCAGTATTGCTATGATGATTTAAATTGTTGTTATTTTCCATAAATTAATATCTATTAAACAAGATATGATTGGGCTAAGCATAATCACAAACGTATTTTGTTTCTGCATGAATCAGATTAAATGCAACTGCTTTTTGTTCAAACCAGTCAGTCAAAAGCAAATGCATCACCTTAGTAAACCTACCTGATACTATGTAGAAACATTTAGCTATTTATCCCTCTTTTTAGTGGTTTACTTGACATTATTTAACACTATTCAAATATATTATAGGCATAATATATGAAGTCACACCTGACAATGTTTTGATATGGGACTGATGACACCTAATGATACTGTCGACAGCTCTACACTTAAGCTGCTTGAGCTAATGTTAACGTTAGCTTAACATGCTGACAGTGCAGACAGCTTCCCAGCTCGGAATATTGGACGTGTCAATTTGAGCCACAGCAAATTCATTTCAGAGAATATGTTTCAACAAGATGGTAGGACTTGCTTCACATTCGCTCATTTAAATTCTAAACATTTGTTATATTTGTTGTAATTCTCTTTACATCCTGACAGCCGTCAATAAATCAAATGCTCTGACTAAAAGAAAGAAAGGACATTTTGAGCGTCAAACACTTCATTTCCTGCATTTTGGTGAATTAAATATGCACCAATTTCACCACTTTTTCTGCACCGCTATGGCAGAAATGTCTTTATGTGAAGGAAAAGACCAAATTCAGACACCAGGTGACATTTCAATTTATTGGATCCACAAGAGTCTCAGCTTTCCAGTCATACCCAATTTATGCAATTCCAAGACTGTCTAGGGACCCCAGGATGCAGAAATATTCAAACTCACCGTTTTAGAATAGGCAAAAATAACACATTTATACTGCATTCAAAAACCTGCATGGGATTATCATAAAGTGTTCATGTCTGTAAAGGGGATAGAACCCATTCTCATTCACATATCTTGAGGTCAGAGGTCAAGGGACCCCTGTGAATATGGCCATGCCAGTTTTCCCTCACCAGAATTTAGCCTTATTTAGCCTCCTTCCTGACATGCTAGCATGACATGGTTGATACCAATGGTTTGCTTTTTAGGTTTTCTAGTTTCATATGATACCAGTATCATCACTCTAGCTTTAAGACTGAGCCCGCTACAACCTCTTAAATACAGAACTGTTGGCCGGGATTGCCGGCAATGGCGCGGGCCTCAGAGGGTTTGATAATTACTTTCTAGGGGTGCTGAGATGAAATTTAGGTGTGCTTGAGCATCCCTAAAAGAGTCTAAAACCATCACTGTTCCACAAGCTGCTAACTTGACAGCTGTGAGTACTAATAATAGCCATGTCTGTTGTTCATTATATGAACATAATGGTAATTTCGGAGGAGTGTCTTTGGAGGGAGGCCTGAAGGGACGGGCTGTTAGTGTTGCCGGGTTGGTGACTTTCTCGCTAGATTTAGCGACTGTTGGAGCTAGTGCTGCTAGCTACTATCACTGGAAAAGAGTTGAAAACACTGGACTGGGCTTTTCGGTTGGATAATTTGTAAAATCCAGTGCACTCTTTCAAGTTTCTCAACATTACCAACCCTGGTTTTAAACACTTAGAAAAGCTTATAAACCATTCATAAGAACAAGTTTTGGGTGACCAGGTTGGCTGGTGTGTATCCTCCTCCAGCACTTTCTGGACCACAATCTGTATTCATGATTAACATTTATAATTTATAAGAAAATGAAAACCCCATAAACATTTACAGCATCAGTGGATTTGCAAAAATTATCACTGCATTATTACAGAGTACACCAACCAAATGGATTCTTCACAGTCAGGCGACCCAGACGTTGTTGTTATTAGTGGCTTATAACTAATCAATAAAGCCTTAAAGAATGTGTTAACTATTAATAAAGCCATTGATTAGAACGTGGTACAGCGTTCACGTTAGTCCTTCAGATGTGAGCGTCTCTTTTCAGCCATTAGTCAGAATTATCCGACCTTTGGTTTGGAGCACAAAATGCAAAGCTGTCAAATCTTTCATGAGCTGAGTTATAGTTTGAATTACTGTTGACGTTTCTATACAGGACAATGTCACAAATCATTACTAACTAAACACTGACATGAATATTGAATACATTGTTTGTTGAAGGAGATGCACTTCTGTATTCTTCATGTTCCCTACGCTGGGTGTAAAAGACGCTAACACTTACTTTTCAAAGTCTTTAGTGACCTTTAATCTGAAAACATGCACAGGTCCCCAAATCAGCTCTTCCAGCCAGACTGCGGGGTTGTACTTGGTAATAGTAAAGGGCACGCTACTATCACTGTGAAGGAGTCTGTGACCCGTTCCAGTGATGTGAATATAAATAAAGTCATAAGTGAAGTCACATTGCCACAGGTGATAAATCGCTACTAAGCAAGTCTTTTCCCCTGATGTGTTCTCTGAATCTTTTATAAGCCACCTCTTTACCAGCCCTTCAGTGGTCACTCTTCTCGCTTTGTATGCATAAAGACTTGCTGTGTCACTGCTCTCTCTCTCTTTGATCTGACACGTGTATAATGTGCGCCGTTAATCATTGATGTAAAGAGCTTGTCTTCTGTTGTCTCCCTTTCGTAGGAGTAATGGGTGAATATGAACCAAAAATAGAAGTTCATTTCCCTGATTCAGTTCCAGCTGCGAAGGAATCGGTGGTGAAACTGGAATGCTTCGCTCTGGGAAAGTAAGTCAGCCTCGTCGTGTGTGTGTGACATAATCTGTAGGCTCATTCGTGCTTGAATTAGTGCTACTCAAGATGATTTAGGGATGCACAAGCGTAACATTACTCATTCTCAGATTCATCAATCCAGAGAGGAGAGCAAGGGGTCACAGCATGACAAGACAAGGGAGTGGAAATCAAAGTTCTTTTAAGAGCTTTCTGAAATCAGGGCAATCACAGTTTGATTTGTAGGGAACAATAACTCACAAGGCTTTTGCTTCAACTACTTTTTCTTCTGCGCTTAATCACACTTTGATCAGCGCGACTGACAGTTGCCATCATGGGGAACTTTTTTTTTTTTTTTCTGTTTCGCCTCTCTTGCAGCCCCGTCCCAGAAATAACCTGGAGGAGAACCAGCGGCGTCCCTTTCCCCAGCAAAGTGAAAATGAAGAATTCAAACGCCGTCCTTGAAATCCCTAATTTACAGCAGGAAGACGCCGGGACGTACGAATGCGTGGCGGAGAATCGGCGAGGCAAAAATGTTGCACGGGGTCGTATTTCATTCCATGGTTAGTGAACCGTCTCAAATTGACAGAAAACGCAGTGAGATGTGGGGAACAAATGTGTGTCTTGTATTTGTACTGGAAACATGCATGTGACCAGCAGCTTTAATCTCATTCGTTTGACAGGAAACCTATTTGTCTACAACATGCGGGGGCATAATGTTACCATGAAATTACAGCACAGGCTCCAGAAAAAAAGTGAATATTATTTCAGAGGCCCCAAATTTCCAGTCAATATTCAAATCAGTTTACCAACCCTGTATTATAATGAATGATAATCCACTTTAAACTTTGATGATTTAATGCAAGGCTGCTTTAACGGCTTCATGATTTCCGATACCACTCTTTGCTAATCCACTGCCTCTATAATTAAAAACACACGTTTGAAGGTAATCCTCTCATTTATTCCAAGCTAAACCTCACTGGCTCCAGACAATGACGGACACAGCTCTGTCCATCGAGGAGAACCTCTTGTGGGAGTGTAAGGCCAACGGAAAGCCCAAACCGTCCTACAGCTGGCTGAAGAATGGGGAGCAAGTGTCGGCTGAGGTACGGAGATATGTCTGACTTCTCAATGTAACACAGATGGGTGACGTAATGAATGCAGATGTTTCCATTCCAATTAGTTACACCGAATCGTGTAAAATGTACAGTTTAAAAGATGAACTTTGAACGGAGACTGTTCCGGATGAATGCATGCTCTGTATCAGAACTGACTTTTGATGGCTAGAATCAACCTCTCATCCATTTTCCACTTGCTAGGTAGAACTACTGATCATGAAATTCAAGGGGTACTCCAGTGATTTAGAACTGTGCTTCCATAATGATGCAGGCAGATTTTGAAAATCGTGACTATTAGGGCCCATTCACACCTGGTATCTGTCTCTGTATGTATTATGTAGACAAGGACAGCTGATTGCATTGTGATCTGATCTCAATATGCATTCATTTTCACATCACCTTTTGTGTGGAAAGACTTGCTAGCTACTGCTACTATTTGTAGCTTGTGTTTGGCTTGCTTGAGCTAACAGGAAGTGGTGGAGTTTGGTGACCTTTCAACTTCCGGGGTAGATTTCTTTCTTCAGAATGGTCACGCCTTAAGGATTGAATCGACACATGGCTGAGATCTGATGACAATATAAACCAGATGACCTCCACATGTGGTCTGGACTATCTTCTGATAACAATGCATTTTGATCCCTAACATTTCTACTTATCTAAGATATCCAGGTACAAATTACAAGTTAAGGCGTGGTGTTAATGAGGGTGTGTTCAGACAGAACGTGAGGCAAATCCTGTGAGATTGCACAGATTGCGCTCAAAAAGAGAGAGACTGGAGGGAAATTTCAGAGTTGTGAGTTCGGTCAGCGGCTGAGCTGAACTCCAACACACACAGTCGGTTAGCTTAGAGCAAACTACAGTATAGTTGTTTGGTGCAAATAAACAGCGGTCAAAGTTGCACAAATGACGTGAGGTGATAATTTGCTTTCTGTCTGAACCAGGCAGCAACATCCGGGTCTGAAAAGTGAAGCCAATGCTGAAGTGCGTTTAAACTTGCATTGTTTCTAACAGCCAGCAGGGGGCGACTCCTCTGGTTGCAAAAAGAAGTCTGATTGTATAGAAGTCTATGAGAAAATGAGCCTACTTCTCACTTGATTTATTACCTCAGTAAACATTGTAAACATGAGTTTATGATCTCAATCGCTAGTTTCAAGTCTTCTTCAATGTAGCATGATGTTCATTTAGTAAATTATGGTCCCATTTAGAGTCAAATAGACCATAAAGCAGGGGATGCTTTAGGGCGGGGCTACCTTGTGATTGACAGGTCGCTACCACGGGGTTGTCCGGTCTGGGAGTTGTCCTTGTTTTTTCATCTTAGAACTTTAAGTTCAAGTTCATGAACATTCATTTTAGCATTTTGGTCTCCTAAAAATGTTTTATTCAGCATACGGTTGTACTTAGCTCCACCCTTTCATGTCACTTCTGGTTCAAAAAATGCCAAACTTGAGGCTCCAACACCGTAGTCCACAAACCAATGGGTGACTTCATGGTGACTACGTACACGTCTTATATATAGTCTTTGGTCTGAACACACCCGTCGAACTCCACACCCCCAGTCTTTTTGACCCAAGTTCTTTGTAAAAAAAAAAATTAAGTCTCCGAGACCAAGATGATATACTCAGGTTTTTCCGAAACTCCCAATCGGACCCATAGAAAACATTATGTGATACCAAATATACCAATATGTGTAAAAGACAATAGTTGGAGTGCCACTTTAAATCAGCAAGTGAAGCAAAGAATGAACATTTTTTTTAATTATCTGTAGAAACACAGATGTAAATAGATTTGATTCACTGTGAAGGTTAGCAGTGTTTACGCGCTAAGGTGACTTTGTTTCTCACTAATATGTTCTATTTCACTAAGCTCCAGCTTTATAAATTGCATCTATAATTAAGATAGCACTGCGAGAAGCCACTCCCCCCGCAGCCTTGAGGATCTCTGACTCACTCATCGGGTTAAAAATCAATCTCAGTCATCATCCGAGCTGTCTTCATAGTTTTTCCAGCCGAACAACCACAGAAAATAAATGACTTTTTAATACGCTGCCGAGGCTGTTGTTAACATTGCTTCTCTTCGGTGTATCTAAGATGCAGGTTAGCAGCTTCCACCACTGCCCCCTCATCTCGTTCCCCCATTCCAAGCAGAACATACGTAGAATGCCACAAGGCTCTTTAAGCTTTTTCCTCTCTCTTTCCCCCTCTCTCCTGCTGTCCTCCTCCCTTCATGGTGCACCAGTAATTGCTGCTGCGCTTTTGGACATAATAGGCTGGCCTTGCAATGGATATGCAGAACTGTTTCTCTTTCCTCCTCAGGGCCGGGTACAAATCGAAAACGGGGCCCTCTCCATAGCCGCTGTAAACCTGTCAGATTCCGGGATGTATCAGTGTGTGGCTGAAAACAAACATGGCATTATTTATTCCGGTGCCCAACTAATGGTGTTAGGTAAGATTGCATCCCCTCCCTCTGCTTTTATCCTGCTTATCTGTCTGTGCGTTTGATCATCTCCTAAGATAAAAAACCAGCAGCCTGCTATAGCTCTCCTCAGCAATCAGTCTGCAGACTCATTTGATGTCACTATGGGCTCTGCCAGCAAAAAAAAATATGAATCTGATGGAGTGTCTCATTTTACTTTTGGTCGTTTCATCATATTGATTTGGATACTACAAACGCATTGCTTTGTGGCATTGTGCATGCTTTCTCATGTAGATGGGGTATTGATTTATTTGCAAAGCTTTGATGACTTCCATCTGATTGGCTCGGTGAGAAATTCAATTCCGTCTTGATGCATGTGATGACACTTGGGGGTCCAAATGATGGGCTGACAAAAATGTGATGATGAGTGTGGACAACCGCTGAAAGCTGCGCCGGTTGGAAGCTTTGTGAGGTGGTGGATGATGTGTGTAGCGTTGAAGGGGTGGGTCCATATCGCCTTGAGCCCAATAGGCATTTCTGATGAGTTCACGCTGAGATTTTGAGCCGAACTCGCTGAAAGCTGAGGGAGAGTCAATCTCGATACGACGCGGCTGATCTGCAAAAATACAGGTTGCCTATATTTCTTTTAATCTCATACCTTTTTTCTCTGCTCCTCAACATGCAGCTTCACCTCCCAGTTTCTCCAAAAGTCCATTAAGGGCCTTGCTAAAAGCTCGCTCAGGCAGCGAAGTTACTCTTGAATGCAAGCCCCAGGCCTCGCCCCCAGCAATTAGCCTGTGGAAGAAAGGGAATGAGATCCTGCAGAGAACTGAAAGGTAGGATAAAAGTCCAAGTGCATATTCCTAACAGCTTTTATTCACACTCACTGAGAGCCGACTTGTTTGAATTGTGTATTTGCGATGTGTGCAGATGCATAGGAGGAAAGGCTAATGAGGAGAATGAGGGCAGGAAACCCACCCACTAGGAAAAATGGCACATGGCTAATATACTGTTTGCATGTGAAAAATAGCTCGGTGTGAGGGATGAAGATGCCAGCTGGGTGGTATCGACACTGCACGCGTGAAATGTTTAAGACCATCAAAGATTCGCAAATGGAGTCGCTGCTGAAGATAAAGCTTTTGAGATAGAGGAAGTCAAACTGAAGCTGTTGTTGCACCTGCAATTATCTACTTTATCATGACATACAAACAGTGTTCGACTCAGGCAATCTCCGACGCCGCAAAGACAAAAGCCTCGTCGCAGATTTGAGAGCGGAGACATCTCACTAGATTAAAAACACACACAGATTTGAGCTGTAGTTTTTAGCTTTTAGCATCACCACATAATTGTCACTTGTTGCTGCAGTAGCTGCTGCTTAGCAAAAGTTACATTGTTTGGCTTTAGGTGAACCAACCCCTCAGTATACCACAATCTACAGACCGTTCTCATTCCGAAGGCTTTGTCACAGCCATCGGCGTTTGGTATCACCGCACACGGCACCCTTTAGCGTCGGTATGAAAAGCACCGGGCATTCCATTAATTATAATATAAAACCATCTGTGGGAACAGTAGACGCTCTAAGAAAGTGCGCCGGGAGTGTGGTGACGTACTACACAAGGCTTTCATCGAGGAGACCGCTATTCGTGTCCCATGAGTCACCTTACAATCAGCTTTTTGTTGTCTGTTTGATGTCATTTTCACTGTACAAACTTAGGTTTAGGAAAGAACTGCATGGTTGGGCTTAAAACTACTAACTATAGTGGTTTTGATGTCAAGGGATGTGACGCCAAGGGGCAGTATCTGACTAGTTTGGATGCGAAGAAGATTAGCAAATGGAGTCGCTGCTGAAGATAAAGGCTTTTAGATAAACAGAGGAAGTCAAACTGAAGCTGTTGTTGCACCTCTAATTATCTACTTTATCATGACATACAAACAGTGTTTGACTCATGCAATCACCGAAGCCGCAAAGACAAAAGCCTCGTCGCAGATTTGAGAGCGGAGAAATCTCACTAGATTAGAAACACACACACAGACATGATGCAGACAATGAGCGAACTTCAGGCACCACTTAAAGCGGCATGAAGTGGTGCTTCATTTAGTCTGTTGCCCTCCTCTGTCTCACCAAAAAGCCGAATTTGAGCTACTGCAAAGATACCGCACAAATACTAAAAGACCAATTAAAAGGTGGAGGAATCCAGAAGCAAATCAGAGGCAAGAAATGACACATTTGAGCAATCCATCTGCAGACTTTTCATCATCGGAGGGAGAAGAAAAGCGGTGACTAAACCCCGCTGCAAGCCAGCGCACGCACGAGAATTTGTAGCACACACACACACACGAACGTGCATGCAAAAACAACTGAAACACAGCACACTGAAAAAAATGCTTAACTTTGTGCTGTTTGAATCGCGCCCATGCTGCTTATGCAAAAGGAGGTCTGTAAGCGAACAATGCGAGCAGAGCATCTTGTCAAAACAGCACTGAGGCTCCTTAGTTGGCTCCAGATGGGGAGCTGCGTCTATAGCTGCAGAAAATTGGAAAAATTCCCAAGCTGACTGACATTTAGCACACTGTGCGTGAAGCCCACGTAGTCTTTCAAGGTGCACAACGCTGGATGTGCGCAGAGATTGGATGTGTTTTCTCATATATGCAGTCATGCTGTAAATTGCAGCACTGTTTGGAGAACTTGTGTACACATTTTTTGTCACTAAATACCAGTTAAAGGCAGTTTCACCCAGATTATGAAAAACACACTTTCAAAATACATATTTTCCTTGTGCTGTCTGGCCATGCAGACAGCTTTAGCTTCAGGTTTTATCCATCTCTGAAAGGGTTTCTGTTACTCTGGACAATCTACAGAGAACACACCGTCCACAGTTTTCCCCAGGACTGTTTCTTTGGTAGAAAGTATAACTCCACTAACAACTGTTCAGGTTGAGGTCTGGGATTCATCCAGGCACTGTTTCCAGAAAGACACATTGCTGTCGAGGTATTTTTCTATGTCTTTTTTTTCCGATTCTTCGAGCACCACAAACACATTTCTATTCGCCTTCATTGCATTTGGGATGGAGGCAGACGTCCCAGAAGCAGATATCTTAGTCCAAAACCTGGGCAAATAACATAAAAACAATACATACCACATGAAGTAACTGTGAAAAAAAGTAGTAGTTGTTGTTTTGTAATTTAAAGCAAGACTATAAAACCTTTCTTACAAAAGAAAAAGCTTGCTTCGTTAGTAATAAAACACACCACCTTGCTAAATGTAATACACAGTTTCCCTGCTACAGCCTTACTTGGTCTGGTATGGCCAGTAGCTTATGGTGGCTTAGCAAAGTTTAGGTAGATGTTGCTGAACTCAGTAGACGATTTTGTTAGCAAAATGACCAAAATGCATTCCTCCTGTTAACCTGCTGTTCACTATAGTAGCACAGAGAGTGCAGTCAGGCAGAATAGTCTAGTCTGCCTGACTCATTGTCGGACTCGCTGTCTGTGGCGCTGAAGTAGCTGACGTATTTGTAATTGCGCCTTTTTCTCTGAGTCCCGCCCTTCTGTCAGTTTCGTCTTGGATCTATAATATTCTCTAAACTATATCGCTATAGGCGGTTCGCTAGTTGCAGGTGAACGAAACAAACGTCCGTCCCGCCCTATTAAAAATGAAAAAATCCCCCACTGGCTAAACCTACTGTATAACTGACATGACTGAGTCAGTTCAATGACTTTATGACTCGTTTTTAGCCTTTAGCATCACCATATAATTGTCACTTGCCTGGCAAAAGTTACATAGTCTCGCTTTAGGTGAACCAACCCCTTCATTATGCCAGCCTTTGTCACGCCCGTTGGAAACTCATCCACGGCAACAGTAAATGCTCCGAGAATGTGTGCCGGGAGTGTGGTAACGTAGTACACAAGGTTTTCATCCAGGAGACCGCTGTTCGTGTCCCGTGCATCACGTTACAATCAGCTGTTCGTTCGTGTCCCGTGTTCACAACATTCGGTGTCATTTTCACTGTACAAACGTAGTAGTTTAAAGCCAAACTTCTTCTAAGTTCTTACCTAAACCTAACTATAGTGGTTGTGTTGCCTAATCCTAAAGTGACAAAGCGGCGGTATGTGACGAGTTGGAATCTGAAACTGTTTTCAGAAGGTGGCCATTTTCAAGCAAAACATTACATTGCTATTATAATTATTGATATTATAAATAGTGACTATACAATACATGGTATTTGATATAATTCAATTTAACTTAATTCAACTCTTTGTTTGTTTTTTCTTTTGACTTTTTGATGAATTATCCTGAGCACTTTTTGCTGGTTATTATAAACAGTGTGTTGCACTATTTTGTTGGTTAATATGTATGCATGTTCTATTATATCATATCATAGAGAGATATTTTCCCAGCGTGATAGTTTCCTCGCTGACCTTAGCAACATAAAGCCTGTGAAGCACATTTTTATTTATTCATTGAGTTATTCAGTGTTGCTGTTTGTAGAATATTTCTTCATTTAGTAATGTGTCCCAGAGTTTAGCCTCCCACTGAGTCGGGGTGATGGGTCACCCTGACTGCTGCTTCTTCTTTGACCGCCTCAAAGAATTTCATTTTTCTGGGCTTCAGTGGAGAGCTTTAAAGTACCACGAGGGTCAAAGTGCTTCAGAGGGGTTTCCATTGTGACAAGAATACAGTTAGAAACACCGTACGGTAGACTAACATGAAGACTAAAATACATTTAAAAAACTGTCAGATGGGAAGATGATGAATATCAGCACAAAATAATGACTTTAGACAGATGCAATACAAAGATCAGCTTTTCAGTCTAACTGTACACTCTCCACCTCAGCCAATATAGTAAAAATCTGCTCTGCTTCCTGCAGGATTACTTTGCTTCCCAACGGAACATTAAAGATCGCCAATGTGACCAGGCGGGATGCAGGCAGCTACACGTGCGTTGCTAAGAACCAGTTTGGGACATCGAGCACAACCGGGAGGCTGCTCATCACCGGTGAGTCCGGCACTTCTCCATCAACAACTCAGCCTTTATTGATGCTTCACTATACACCCTGCCCTCCTTTGTCAATGTTATTGTGCTAAGCTTATGTTATGCTTTCCATTCGAGCAAGTTTACACTGATAACTGGCAGATTTGCCTCTCAAGATTCGTGGTGGCTTTTGAAACAATGGGTTCTTGATTTCAAACAGAAGAAGACAAAAGCAGCTTCTTGTTTCTAACAGGCAAACATCAACTCTCCAGTCTGTAGGTAGCCTGTTAACTAACATTGGTTTTAGAACTCCTTCTCTGGCTGACTTCTCAATGGTTCCAGCTGACTCATAGGAAAATAAGAAACTTGCACGAGGGTCTTCAAGGAAGAGTTTGATATCTTGCCAAAAGTGCTTTCATGCTGAGAGTTAGACGAGAGGATCGACACCACTTGCATCTCTGTACACTAAATATGAATCTGCGCTCTGCAGTCGGCTAACTTTGACTGTTAACCAAGGCCTCCAGGAAGAGCGCCGAGCTTTGAAGCAAATTTTATATAGTGGCCAAACAGTGGAATTACAACTTCCATGTCCGTCACATGATGCCATTGGGTCCAAAAATACTTTTGCCCATAGACTTACATTAGGAAAGAGACATCTGTAACTCAGCGGATAATTCTTTTTGAGGTGAATCAACTTCCCAGTACGAACACTTGAATAGCCCTTATTTAAATCATTAGGTCCTAAAAGATGTAAAATGCACTAATAGCCGAATCCAGAGTGATTTTCCTTCCTCCGTTCATGTGAAATGAGCCCGAGAGCTGGGCCGAAGCCTGGGAGGTGGGGCTAAAGTAAACGCATACTGCGCCTGCTCTATGGGCCCAATAGATGCGGAAGATCGCCGGATGATCCGAGTACTTTATCACTCGGCAGTCGATCCATTTTGGCTTCAAGCACCACTGAGCAGCTTTCATAGGAATGAACGGGGCCCCGCCTCTGACGCTGTATCCAGTTCTCTTTATACATCCATGGTGGAAATGGGGGAACAGCTAGTCTGTCTCTATCCAACAGTAACAAAACAATCAACCCATGAAGCTCTCCTAGGCTAGCTGTTTCCCCTGTTTCCAATCTAAGTTAACCGGCTGCTGCTGGTATTTTTAAACGTTACCTACAGACATGAGAGTGGTGTCGATCTTCTCATCTAACTCTTGGCAAGAAAAAAAAATAAGCGTATTTCCAAAACTTCCCTGAACTTTTCCTTCAAGTAAGCATTGGTTGGCTACATAAATGATAATTCAGTCCTCTAATAATGCAGAGTTGGCATCCTCAGCAGGTGACATTTAGATGACATGGAAATAAAAGAGCAGCATTGTTTTTGTAATGCAGGGAAGAGATAGTCAGCCCTAATAGTAAAGTACAGTATCATTAGGACAAATGTAATACAAAACAAATACACAATGCAGTTCAGATGTTTCCGATCTCTTTAGTTTCAGGATGTGGAGAAATCCAAAGCTTTAACAAGCTCGTTGGAAAGCTGCAATTGGACATTTCTTTTCGAGTGAGGGGTTTCGCAAATTGTCAACTTCCTTCCCATTCTTTCAAAGTAAAGGTCAACCACTTCTCGTTAATCTATGCCTTGAGAATACCCTCATTTCTATAAATGTATATTGAAGTTTTATTGCATGTGTAACATTGACAACAAAGGTTATTATCAAATTAATATGGCTGGAATATGTAATGCAAAACAGTAGTTAAAAAAGCAACAAAACATTAAAACGTTAAAGGTCATTATTTATGAATGCAGTGACATAACACGTACATGTATTCCTCCGGTTTAATCTGTTGTGTGCGTAGCCACCTGACCTATTTTTCTCATTAGCTTCTATTCTTCGCGTACGCTGACAGCTGAACCATTTAATGTCATAGAATTTAATTACTGTGACCTTTCCCCCAACATACTCCGAGGCCTCCAATCCACCACAGCCACCAGTGGGAATGTGCTCCCATCTCTGTAATCCTGCTTCAAACATTTCCCTCCAAATTGATCCCAGAACATAAAGTGCCAACCTGATATGTCATTAAATGTTGCTAATGGACAGGCATGGAATTTGAGTGCTTATTAAAATCAGGAAAAAGCACACATCCGTGAGTAATTTAATGATGGCGACTTGAATTGGAGTGAGATGGCTGTTGCGGGGATCGCGGTTGGTGTTAAAGGTTCCCGTGATGGCAATATTAACATGCGTGCGCCGTCGTCTGTTGTCTGGCCAGAGCCCACCAGGATCACCATGAGGCCTACTAACATGGAGATTATTGTTGGCGAGAGCATCGTGTTACCCTGCCAGATTGCCTGCGATCCAGCTCTGGATGTTTCTTTCTCGTGGGCATTCAACGGCCAGCTCATCGACTTCCAGCGAGACAGCGATCATTTCGAAAGAGTGGGCGGGGTGAGTCATCTCAAGCATTACACACTACATTCTGGCTATTCTCGGATTAATTGGGACATACTGTGTGATGTGCAAGGGTATGCTCCGCTGCCCTGCCGAGGTCTTCTCAGACACCAAGCAGAGGAATTTATGCCAAGGCTCGTCCATTTGAAAGTTTCACAGTGGTCAGTGGTGGATGAAGAAGATATAGAAATATATCAGTTCTATTCTATCATTTGGTGTGCCGTTAAAGCTCAATGAATGGCACCGGCAGGTCAGTAATCGGGACCCTTACCTTTTTGAATTGTCTGTGCGAGCTGCCGTGTGTTACACTTCTAAAGATATATTGGTGAAATGCCATTTCAGCCATGCAGAGGGTCTTCATTAATAAAGTCTTTATACGCTCCATCCCTTCAACTTCTACTTCTCTTACCTCAAGGGAGAACATGTTCTTATCATCTTCCTCTGCCATAATTGAATTTGCATACCTATTTGTGAATCTTGAGCCCTGAAATAATTAAGTAATGAGCTAGCTGGCATTCACCAAGGGCAGGCACGGCACCAGTAAATGTCCGTTTGAAATCCTTATTCTTGGATATGATAATAATAAGACGACGCTTTGTCGAATATCTGTTCCTTCTGATGAAGGGCAAAGTCGATTGTTCAGAGCTTGTCGGTATGAAATTACTGCCATTCACGTGTTAAAGGTTGACGTTATATCCGAGTGCCCTGGCAGTGCTGTGGACATGCCAAATTCATATCTTCATGAATGCAAATGGCAATTACTAATGACATTGAACTGTGCATAAGAATATAATGAGATATAGTTTTCAGAGAATCTGTTTCCCCTGTCCAGAGAGATTACCAGCCCCCTGCTCAACAGCTTCTGATGAATTAATTAACATAATTAAAGCAAATCTGCCTCATCACTTCCTTCCTGCCAAGGCAGGACGCCTTGCTCGGGAGCACGAGCTCCCAGGTTGGCCAGGTGGCGGTTGACATTAGAGAGAGAATCAGACGTGGCAGTGTTAAAAGAAAAAAAAGAAAACTGTCAGGTGAAAGGAGAGGAGATGAAAGGAAGAGGTAAAAGAGAAAAGAGAGCAGGAGAGGTAGTCTCTTTAGCCCGTGGCCGCATAGAAGTGCCATTCTGCTCGGCTCTACTTTGTCAGGCGCTTCAGAGAGGTGGAGATCCACGGGTGTTCCTGCCCAGTTGCTGCAGAGGAGGGAGCTCTGATCACTAGCGGCCGGGGGTGATGAAATCTGCTCCGACTGCAGCGAGTCTTACCTGGCTCTCCCCAGGTGACTCGTTTCTAAAGCAACACACCGCTTTTCACAAGCTGCCGTGCTTTGTTACAGACCTCTTCAAGAGGTAACTTTCAGGAGGTGGACTCCCACGCGCAGTCAAAATGAGAACAGAACAATGTCTGGATGAAACGTCTTATTACAACATTACAATGTACTTTTTACCTTTGCATACATTATGTCAGTTTAAAGGATGTAGGCCTTTACACACCCGCTGCGTTTTTTCTTTTTTTCTTTCATGGGATTAATTTGCACGTCAATATATTTTTTCCAACTGTTGTTTTTGTCATGAATACCTTCACACAGATTTTCACAGAGTTGTCGCACCGCAGTTAAAGGCTTCAACCAATCAGGTTGTGCAGAACGGGTTGAGTTGCGCCCATAATTATGAGGATTTTTGAGTCGTTTATTTGTCACACCCCCGGTGTGTAAAGGCCTTAAGGCTGAATGCTATTATATATTTTTTGTTGATGTCAACAAATACCACCAGAAGACCAAAATCAATAATGAATTGATCCTACCGAACGCCCCTTTAACAGTGATCTTACAGGTTCAGTCCATGTCACACAATGCAAGATGAGATTAGTATCACATTTTTAGACATGCCAGTGTGATAAATGTCTGATAAAATGTAACTCTATAATATCTCATGCTTTTAAAATATAGTCAAATACAAGCTGTAGTGCTCCATTTAAAAGTGACAGTATGAACAGTGACAGAATGTACAGTATACAGTATGTGTCCATGGGCACATACAATGTTGTTATGGTCAGTGTATTCTGTTTCATTTAATGCTGCATACTGATCATTTTATTTCTAGAAGTGGGTCGTAGTAACAATGCTATTGTGAGCACTGGGTCCTTAATTTTCGGACACCGTTTGAATTTTCCGAAAGCTATGTTTGGATGACAAAATTTCACGTTAGTGGACGCGTCTCCAACCCTGTCTCCTACAAAATTACATTCCCTTACAGCTAAACTGTATTCTCAATTACGTTTTGAAGGAAACATATTGTCTCCCGGTTCACGGTCGCAGTTTTAAACTGTTTTAAACCGTTTTAAACCGTTTTAAACACGTGGTTAATGTTGTAAATTGAAACAAAACAAAACAAAACAAAAAATGCAACAAAACTACTTGGTTAGGTTTAATAAAAAAACAAAAAAACAATCATGATTAAAATAAGTTAATGTTGACTTTTAGTTTCTCACGGGACGCAAACACCGGTCTCCTGGGTTCTCCGGTGTTTGTTGACCCATTCACCACCCGACCTCGAAATGTAATTCACAATGCAGTTTCGTTGTATGAGAACGTAATTTTTAGGAGACCATGATTTAGGACCACCGTTTTGGATTGAGGACCAAAGATTTTGCCACATTTCTCACAATTGTCAACTTCAGTCTGGGACATGAACCCAAAATTGCACAGTGTAGAGGGCTCATAACAAGTATTGTTTTTGTATCTAAAGCCTGATATAGCTTATTCGTCTGTGCTGTTGAGCTCCATTGTTGTCCAAAATATGTCACACTGGATGACCTGTTCCTTCGTTACAATGAACACGGGCAGTGTAGTTTATTCTGAATCAGTCCCACGCACAGCGTCCTGCTGCTGTAGATACTGGAGTAGACATGAGAGCACCAAAATGTGTATGCTAAAAAAACTACAATACCCAGCTGTTAAAGGACATTATTCAGTCTTTAAAAAATGACAGTTTGTTTTTATTTGTTTTTTCTTAAATGTATATTTACGTCTTTAGTGGGAACAAATGGGCTTGGGGCTGAGTGTCACAAACAGGGTATGGAGGATGTTGAGAGACGGACGAGGGTATTGTTGGTTTTGGTCTTTTAATGAGATTTGTTGACAATAAGAAAAATATAGGAAAAAACACCCGCCTTCTCCTTAAAGGATGTCTTTCATGCAGCCACAAATAATTCAACTGTCCTTATACAGATGAGAAAGATTACAATATTGGTTGTGATGTTTTGTTGTGTTCCCCTCATGGCCGCCACATGCATCCAGCTTATGTAAGATAATATTTGCTCTTTACACTGGGAGTTATACTCATATCTTGCTTGAGTTTATGTAATTACAGAATAATTGGGATTGTCTTGCCAATTAACTAGACTATGTTTGTTTAGTGTGTCCTGTGTATAGCTGGTAGCTGTTTGTCGGGGGTTGAGGGGGGTTTGGGGTGGTCGGGTAGCGCCTGAAGGACAGCCAAAAGCATTATTTGTGCAGAGTACATCTGCCATGTCTGCTGTTGGTGTTTGAAGAGATGCAAAAATCTGTGGCCTGGAGACGATGTGATTGTGCAAAGCATTATAAATGTTTCAAACATCCTGGAGCCAAAAGCTGAGTGATGAAATAACGCTGCATCTCTTACTTAACCATATTTTTTTCAACAATCACATTCCCCTCTAGACTATATCGGGGGATCTGATGATTCGTAACATCCAGCTGAACCACGGAGGGAAATACGTCTGCGTTATTGACACCGATGTCGAGAGCCTGTCCACCTCTGCCATCTTGGTTGTCAAAGGTAAGCGTATCAAAGTGATTTCAAGAGCTTGTTTTCATATGCTAATGCACAAATACTCTTCTGTATTTATTGTAAAATAATGTGGCATTGAAGCATCCGTACAAGTATTCAAAGAGAAAGAAGTTTGACAAGAGAAAGATGTGAAAAACGCTCGAGGCTTCCTGTAAATATAGAGTGCTGCAAATGGATGGATGCTACCTCCAGTCAGAGTTGTATCAGCTTCTGTTTACATTATACTGTATGTGTTGCTGAAATTGTAAAAATGGCACACACACACTCACACTGGCATTGCTTTGTTGCTATGTGCTCAGTGTATCTGGCTCGCTGTGCGGGCTTATCTCTGGTGATTTACATTGGTATTCATGCCCTTAACAAACTGTAATAGCGGTCCCAGGTGCTTTGAGAAGGCAATGTTTATCACAGAAAATGACTATAATTGGCTCATTTACACATCGGTGAAATATCATGGCAAGCATTTAAATAATTGAGCAGTTGAGCAAACAACAGCAACATGGTAAAGCCAGAGTGCGTAACAGTCACAGACACTCGCTGCTGTCTTCCTCCCTCTGTATTATCTCTTCTTTTATTCTCCCCTCTAATGTCTGCTCCCATCTAGCCCCTCTTTCCTTTCCTCATAAGTGATCCCATCCAGTTCAGTAATCGCTTCGTAGCCCTGCACATCAAACACGCCGTGAATGAAAAGTCCCCCGCATGTTCACACCAAGGACGTAGCCCTTTAATTGAAGGGGAGCACGATGGCTTTGATATGTAACAAGGTGCAGAAGTCTTAATGGGTTTGATGAGGGGAGGCTTCTTGGAATGGGTGATCACCTCGGATTCACCCTCCTCATTGTCTGATTGATTCAGGTCCGCCAGGTCCTCCGGACAAGGTGGCGGTGGAGGAGATCACAGACAGCACGGCGCAGCTTTCCTGGACTCCTGGAAGGGACAACGGCAGCCCCATCACCGGCTACATCATCCAGGCCCGGACGCCGTTCACCGTGGGCTGGCAGGCTGTGGACACAGGTACCATCAAACACTCCTCCTGTCCCCCCTTGTAGTTCTTATGTGGGTTTTTATTTATTCATCATTCAATTTGAGTCCCATTTATACGACAATCTGATTTTCTAAAAAGCTTGTTTCCACTTCGCAGTGCCGGAGGTGGTCAACGGTAACATGCTGACAGCTACGGTGGTCGGTCTGAACGCCTGGGTGGAGTACGAGTTCAGGGTGGTGGCCCGCAATGCTGTAGGCCTGGGAGAGCCCAGTCCGGCCTCGGCCAAGACCAGGACAGAGGATGCCAGTATGTGAAACACTTCACTGCACACACACACACACATTGACAATAGTGTTGAAGGATTTGCGGTGATTTAAAAAGGATTAATTACCAGGAACACTTTTCTTGGGATTTCCCGCCATAAATGAAATTATATTTGAACCCCAGTGAACAACATTATTGGTAAGACTGCATATTAATTGACATTTCAAGCAGTAATAGATTCCTCTTACTTGGCGTCACATTTGTCAGGGTAAATGGGGGAATGGGCTGCACTTATATAGCTCTGTTCTACCTTAACGGACAAAACACTTTACACTTGGCCTCTCATTCTCCCATTCACACACTCTCACACCGCTGGCGACGGAGCTGCCATGCAAGGCGCTGGCCTGCCCGTCGGGAGCAATTTGGGGTTCAGTGTCTCGCCCGAGGACACTTCGACACGAGGACAGCATGAGCTAGGGATCGAACCAACAATTCTGTTATTAGTGGACCACCTGAGACACAACCGTGCCTTAGCATGAGAGAATAAGACAGTTTGAAAACATGAGCATTAGCAGCCCTGGATGGTATGACAGCGTATTAGGGCCATTGTAGGTAAAAAAAAAACATTACGGATCCGAGAAGAAAAATTTAAACTTGTGAGAATAAAGTGGTAAATTTACAAGAAAGAAAACTAGAATATTCTCTGAGAATAAAGTGGTAAATTGACGAGAAACAAATCATACATATCCAAGAAAAAAATCTGAAATTTTGCGCCTTTTGCGTTGCACCTTAGTTAGTGTTCTTATGGTAAGGATAGCCTCTGAGCGAGGTGAAGATCCTGAAAGATACATAAACATGTTTTCTTTCATGTTTTGTCTGTGTTCTTTTATGAATAGAAATAAATTGTAATATAATTAATATGTTTTGCACTGGTTGGGTCACGCTAACACAGTGTTTAACGATGGCGTCCGTGGTGTGATGAGGTTGATCCAACCTTGCAAAGTGAAGCGATGTGCTTCCTTGACAAAAAAAAAAACACTATTTCTGTGAGTTTTTTCCTGCAAATTTGTGAGTTTAATCTCAGAGAATATCTGAGTTTTTTCTCGTAAATTCATGACTTTACAATCTCAGGGAATGATCCTTTTTTTCTTGTAAATTTGTGAATTTTTTCTCGTAAATTCTTAAAAATACCGCTTTAATCTCAGAGACTATCTAATATATTTTTAAAATTTTTACTCTGAATATTACCCCCTCCCGGTTCCATATTTTTTTTATTTATTTTTTTACTTACAATGGCCCTAATAAGCCGTCATAGGAAGGAATATAATGTTTAGGTATTTTTCCAGGACACAGGATCAGAGTTTGGCTGGAATTCCGAGGAAGTATCGTGATCTCGGTTCCCAACATTCAACCCTAACAGACAACCATCCATCTGTATCAGATATAAATGCTGCATCAACCATTTGCTGATATGACACATTAAATGTGATGCTCCGCTTACTATAGGATACTATAAGGACGTGCACGAGTGCTCCTCCACCTACACTATCAGCTCTGCCATCACACCGCGGTGCTCCAACAGCTGAGTGGGAATAGGAACGAGTGGGTTGAGTTGAGTGCCATTTGCAAAGAACTGCAGATCTTGGCTTGGTGTCTATGCACGGTGACATTTGGGCAATATCAGTAATTCACTATTCTCCGAAATGTTTGTGTTTGCACAGTGAGGGATTTGTGGGCTGTAAAATGGAAGGCAGTGTCTGCAGCAGGCAGCCTTGTCATAAGGCTACAAGTAGAGTTGAGGCTTGTCGTTGAGCTTTGTAAACTGTGTTCTAATTGCTCCCCTCTGGGCTTTACCTCTCAGTTCCTGATACAGCTCCCACTGATGTCGGAGGAGGAGGCGGCACAAAGTCTGAATTAGTGATAACATGGGAGGTAAGTCATCTGTCACGTTTTACTGTTCTATCCATTGCCGAGTAATGGTTTTGCTTAATTGTGCAGAATTGAACGGAGCAATTTTATGGCCCACATTAGAGCGAGACACCTCTCCTCGGGGCCCCAGCCTCCGAGTGTCATTTCTCCCTCCAAAAGCAGGGGACGGAGAGCACTCGCTCTGAAGAGTTTTGCACTTTAGCCACAATTACATAGCCACAAAAGGAGGAAAAAGATAAGGCGAAAGGTGATTGCGGAGCGTTCTGGGTGGTGACGGCAAAGAAAGGGGGCAGTGTCTAAATCGCGGACGTCCTTGTCGGAGGTGCAGCGCAGAGACGGGCCTGTCTGTTTCTTTGTCTGTATGCATTTTAATATCACTATAGTTTTGTGTTTTGCTCCCAGCCTGTTCCCGAGGAACTGCAGAACGGAGAGGGCTTCGGTTACATCATCGCCTTCAGGCCCCTGGGCACGGGCACGTGGACGCGAGCGGTCATCTCCACACCTGGCGTGGCACGCTACGTCTTCCGCAACGACACCATCCCACCCTTCTCGCCGTTTGACGTGAAAGTTGGGGCGTACAACAACAGAGGGGAGGGGCCCTTCAGCTCCATCGGCACCGTGTACTCGGCAGAGGAAGGTACGTACCGACTTCCCAGCCCGGCGGCGGAGAGTGATGCTTAAATAAGCTATAATCTCTCTCCTTACAACTATGACCTTGAATAGTAATGATGAAATTAGTTCTCTCTTTTTCCAGTGCTGTTATTCCCCTCCCCTCTCAAACTGGGAATGTCAACTTGATATTAGTTATCGTGCTGGTAGATTACAGGAAATCCTAGCAGACACTTACCACACCGCGCTGTCAGGGAGGTATTCTGTTAATTGAATTTGCTGGGCAGATAGTCTTCCCTTATGTCAGTCACAGATCCCATTAAAAGAGAGTAGGGGAAATAGCTTTTCAGTGAAACTACAGGTCTATGTGGTGCCTTTCTTATTGCTATTAGTGTATGTGATGGTGTCGGATGAGTCTTTGGGATTCTCACCAGCGCTCTATTTTCTGCAGTCCCCAGCGTGGCTCCAAAGAGGGTTAGGACTAGAAGTGTGTCTGCAGTGCAAATTGAAGTGATCTGGGAAGCTCTCCCTGCCATCTCTGAGAGAGTGCTTGGATACGAGGTACGTTGTGAATCACTGCAAATTTTCTTTTTTTCCTCAAATAACACGATAATTGAGCTTTCCCATGTGGCTTTTTTTTTTTATCAGATCATAACCACCCTTTCTTTGTTCTTTAAATTAGTTTTCTCTCTTTTTTTTAACTTGTAATATATCTTCTCATGTATCTCTGTGTGGATTTTGTTTTTTTTTTACTGTAATAATATCATGAAATGACCCCAACACTTTGGTGCACCAACAGCAAACCCACAAGAGAAAAATAAAATCCCTCATTCTTTCAAGAATGCAAAGAGGGCTTTTGCTGTTCCCCCCCCCCTCCCGGTGCTCTTTCAATATCTGTCACCTCTGGCCCTCAGCACAAAGCTCCCCAGTTGCCATGGCGGTGGCCACATTGTCCTTTCAGAACAGAGCTCATTTCTCCAAATGCGGTCCTGAAGTGGATTTCAGCTGCTGAATCTCAATAGGCCACCAACAGTATAGATCGGAGGAGCTGTGGACTGCACTCAGCCTTTAATTAGACGATTGCAAATGCAATTCAGTTTTAATGCAATCATCATTATTACTGCTGAAAACATTAAATTACTGTAAACCCAATCCTGGTGCTTATCATACACAACTTTAATTGATAACAAATTTGCGATGCAATAATTCAACGTGATGGAACAGCCGGAGTATCCCCGAGGGCAGACTTCACATTTTAATTTAATTATTTATTGACTTAACTCTTATGTCACTTAATACCAAACACATAAATATTGAAGATGACCCAAAGCAAGCGGCCAATTAGTCCATTTGTTTTATCAAATATCGCTTCACCTTCACCTTTAACTGGAGGCTAATAGCCTGAAGGAGAGCAAACTGTGCATCTTTAACACAGAATCCTGCTTTGCTGTAGAAAGTGGTCATTTGTTAATACATGTAAAGCATTTTAAATAATTATTCAGATTCATCCATAACTTCTTCACTTTTCATATTCAGTTTCCTCAGACTAAAGTAAATGCTGAGGCTGTTTTTTGGGGGAAAAAAACATACAATAATCATGAATATTCGTTCCCGGGTCATACGACCCACCAACCGTTCATATGGTCTGGGTGGTTGAGAGGATGTGCATCAGTAATGGAGACTCCACTAGTGAAAAATGTATTACTCATCATCTCTCCCTCCCCTCTGTAATACACACAGCATTTCAGATTTCATGATGGAATATGAATTTCAATAATGCAGTGAAATGCACCACTAGATTCTGGCTGTTTGTGCCCATGATTGAGACTTTTTTTTTCACCCCAACAGGTCATGTACTGGGAAGACGACACCAAGCCTGACACTGTTGGCAAAGTGCGCATATCTGGGAACTACACGCTGGTTAACATCACAGGGCTGAAAGCGAACACAGTCTACTACCTCTGTGTGGCCGCATTCAACACGGCTGGCCCCGGGCCACAGTCGGCGCCCATCAACGCCACCACAAAGAAACCACGTGAGTGCGTCGCCGAGGGGCCATTGTAACCATTTCCAAACGGCCCCCTCGTTCATGAACCGTGTGAGCCGTTCTCGGATGACGTCGTACTGTCCTCAACATGACAGGCGTAGCATTTCTTCAGCTTTGCTGGTTGCGCTCATAAAATTCGATGTGACAAGGGAACTTTCCATTTACCTTGAGAAAAGAAAATGTAATCAATGGGTTGAGTGGAGCTGCAGTGACAATTTAGGTATTTACGGAGGACAAGTGATGTTAAAGGAAAAGTGTGTAACAATTAGGGTGGATTCATTACCATAGAATGAGCCGTTTATATCTACATAGGGAGCAGGTCCTCTGCACTGAGCCAGCCACCATGTTTCTACAGTAGCCCAGAACGGAGAAACCAAACACTGGCTCTAGAGAGGGCCATTCGCGTATTCACATTTTTGTTTCAGCCACCATAGTTCTCCTACACGCTTGGCCAGCCCAGTCTCGCGGCAAAGAGTGCAATAGACCCGCCTGTCCACCGGAAGAAAGCGCGACAGTGTTGCGTTTTGTGTCGCCAAGACGTGAATATTACACGCCTGCATGAAGGTGAAGTGTTTTGTGGTGACGGTTGTCAAGAGACGTGGGTCCAACAAACACAGGACTTTCAAGCGAGAGACCGATATTTTGTTTTGCAAGTTACGTTAGTGAAATTTGTCATGACGTTACATTGTTTCCGTACATATTTTACTTAATTTACATAGTTATTTTAAGCTCAACAATGTCGTTTTCCCTTAACCTGACTAATTGGTTTTGTTGTCTAAGTGAGTGGCTCAGTTGCCCCCTGCTGGTACTGCACGTTCATACAGGTGTGTAATGTTCACGTCTCTGCGAGGCAAAACGTGACACTTTCTTCCGGTGGACAGGCTGGTCTATTACACTCTTTAGTGTGATATTAGGTTGGCTTGGCACACGGGAGAAGTTTCAGTTGGTTACAATCTGCAACCTCACCGCTAGATGCCGCCAAATCTTACACACTGCACCTTAAAGCTAATCTACACAACTGCTGCGCAAACTAGACTCTTGAAATGTAGGGATTTAAGCCCTCAGATATTCTGCAATATGAGTGTAAAAGTAACCATAGCATACTCGTGTTTCATGACACCAGGATAGTAAAGAAAAAAAGGATAGAAAATAGTGAGAATTGTATGGTGGCCTTAACTCATACTTCCCCAAATTCTATGGTGAAAGCTCAACGGACTGCAACACAAGAAAACTCCTGCAAATAAATAAAAACACAAGCAAATGAAGACGTCTTCACCACTCTGAAAAAAACATGTGCAGCATACAGCCATATAACGAAACACTGCAAACATGCTGCGTTTTTCTGTATTTGGTTGTGCTTTCTCACTTTGCCATGCGTGTTTCTGAATGCTGCACATGTTGTCAATTTGCTTTTGTTTGGTCTATTTGTGTTTTTCTATGTTGTGGTGTGTTGAGCTCTCAGGGCCACCATAGAATTCACTCTGTCTTAATTAGTGAGGGGAGCTCTGCTGTAGCCTCAATTCATTATTCAGACCGATAAGTTGAGAGTTTTTTAAAATGAAAATCTCTCCAAGTGGAGCTAAAGGAGGAATCTGTAAATTGTTCTATATACATGCACTGATTTGGAAAAATAACCACAGGAAATAGTCATGCAGCATATCCTGTTGTATATCTGTTTGTTTCTCCAGCTCCCGATCGGGCTCCGCTCAACATACAATGGACCATGATTGGCTCCACGCTCACGATGCACTGGGATCCCGTAGTAGCTATGGAGACCGAGTCAAAGGTCACTGGGTATTTGGTAGGTCCAAATTTACTGCAACGCTCTGATTTATCTTCAGAATCAGGGATGAGACGGTTTCTGCATTAGCTCATTTTTCTGTGTCACCTCCCCCTCCTGCCTCAGGTGCTGCTGAAGAGACATCGATACAATGACATCAACGCTATCTCGACCAACAAAACCACCGTGGAGCTCAGCCTATCCGCCAATGACAACTATCTCATCCAGATCAAGGCCATGAGTGAGGGCGGCGAAGGTGTGGGCAGTGAACCCATCCACATCCATAAATTAAGTGAGTTTACTGTTGTCTTTTCTTCTTCACATCATTTACTTTTCGGCCGCTGATAAATCTGAGGATTCAATAATTCGGAGAGAACATTTAATTTGGCTTCATCGCATCCCCTTCCAACCGTGTGTAATAGACTTATTTCGAGTGCAAGAAAAGCGACCTTTTTAGAAATGCGTGCGCGGTGTCATCCATCTCTGCCATTGGGTTATTATTCCGTGTTGACTGGCTGCACAGCGCTGCAGCATATAAAGCAGTTCTGTGCTCCCGTCCCGCTGCTGTGCAAAATTGTGAGGCGGCTCAGTTTGCCGCTCTCCTCTTTGATATGATACGAACTTTATCTTCCCTGAATGCTTAAATAGCCTCTCCTGTTGAAAGCCAGTAATAATGTAGATATGGGAAAAATTCACAGTTGGCTTTTGATTTATGATGACTTGTCAGAATCTTTAGGGGATGGCACAGCGGAGTGCGGGGTTTTTTGTTCTTTAGATCTGAGGGGTATTTCTGGTTTCTTCACGAGCTGCTCTGCTGTTTTTTTGGTTGCAGGCATGGGAGCGCGGGGCTCCGGAGCGATCCGCCTCGGCCCGTCGTACCTCTCTGCAGTCCTCATCAGCGGCCTGCTCTGCTCCGCCTGGTGATGTCTAATCGGAGCCTACAGAGCGCCCTGCCCTCCCCCTCCACCCCCTTCAGTCGGCCTGTCCACTGGACTGGCACAAGGCCCGGGCTTCAGTGGCAGGACTGGGAAAGACTGGAAAGGACTGGACTTCGCCGAACTCTTAAAGGGACCACGCCGCTTTCTTTTAAAAAAGGGCCATCAGATAGAGATGATTTGCGTGCATGATATCTTTCAGTATTTCTTCCAGCGTCATAAGTGCCACCGTGCTCTAGGTTTCATTTTTAGAAGTTATGATGTCTACATGACTTATCTTCTTAGTGTCTTTGGAGATACTAATGCCTTAAAACCCATTTTACACATACAGTCCATACCAAAGTAGGTGACAGGCTGCTTGCTTTATGGTTTCTTTAACCCCCTATATAACTTCTCAATGGGTGATTAACCGATATTCATTGGTTTCATCCACATTTTACTCTCTGAAAAAACCTTAAACTAAACCAGTCCCATTGACAGAACATCAACTAATATCCTTATCACATTTTTTGCAGCTTTTGCCAAAAGAAACATCCATTGCAGGCTTAAAATTTTCACCAGGCTTTGACAGATATATGAAAGATGCATAGCAAATTGATCAACTGTGCCTCAAACCCACTTATCTCTGCATATTGAAATAATATTAGCTCTGTTGGAGAGCAACAGTCTCCTGAGCTTGAAGCCCTCCCCTCTCCACAATACTCACATAGATAGATCTTGGCATTTTGCCATCTCTTGCTCCTCTAAATAATAAATGCCTATCACACTCCGCGTTCTCAGTCTGGCTCAAAAAGCCGGGATTGCAGAAGATAGAGACGCATGGTGTCAGATCCCATGCGTGCTGTTCCTCCGCTACATTTAGACGACCTGTGTTCTAGATACGTATATCATATCACGGAACATGTTACCATCTATACACCCCAGATGACCAGCTGGCCCAGTGCACAATGGACTGCAGGATAACAGTGCCTTCACTAGAGCTCACTCCGATTTTTCTTCTTTTTTTTCCCTTTTCAAATAGCTTAAGGGAAAGATTCATGTTGCAGAAGAAGAGGCTTTGTTTGCTTTTCTTTCCGAAGACGTTCGTTAGGAAGGACAGGAAACTCAGAATGTAGAGGGAGCCCATTATTGGAAAAGGGTGTGTTGATTAATTTTTCATTGAGACACCGGGTTTACCTAAGACAAAAAAGGGTTGGAAGCTTTAGGAAAAGCCGCAATGGATTTGAGGTATAATTTTGGTCCCAGTATTTATGGTCCGTGGTATAATAAATGTATGACTCCATCCGAAGCATAATTTATGGGCTATTAAGGCATCAGAATAATTGATGCCAATACTGCGGTGAAAGTGCTCTGACTGGAAATGGAGCGAAAGGCACGGCTGTCATTTTCTCCCCCACCCCACCCCACCCCACCCCCCAAAACCCCATCACCGCCTATTGGACACACACCAGACTGAACAGCAACAAAAGAGTATCTGCTGAGGGAGCAACTTTTCACGCCCTTTTATGATGTGGATGAGTCTGTCAAAAGCCACCCAAGAAAGAGCCGAGGTACGATTACCGGGGTCTTGACAATGTTCACGTGGACGTGGAAGGATACAGTCAACTGAACTGCTACACATTACTGTGCCTTTGCCGAACATGGGGCTGTGTACGGTCATTAGCTCGGAGGCTGTCGTCGTCTTCGTCGTCTGTATTTTGCACTCTCTTCTGCCCCCCACCACCACTTCCCCAAAGTCGAATGAAAGCACAAGGAATTGATGCAAGGTGACTGGATGTCCTCACTTAGCCGTCTGAACAGGTGTGCAGTCCCCAGAGGCCTCGTAAAAAAAGTCCTAACGGCCGACATAATCAGGCTGTCCTATCTGCTCCTTTACTGGTTTCATAAAGCTCTGTGCTCTTTGATTAGACTGCTGCAGACCAGTCAATGGGATATTGATTTTCCTGCCCCATTATTACAGCTGTCACAATTCAGCTGCTTGATTGACTTATGGCCGCGTTCTTATCACACTTTTTGTGTTACAGGCAATGATGCTTCAGAACTACTTAACTCCCCATCAGACAACTTCAAAGGCATTCTTTTCTCTGTTGTGTTTTGCTTTGTTTTTACTAGAAATCTCACTGTATTTGCTCAATTTCTTTTTCACAGATTTTACGAGTATTTCGTTGTGTAGTGGTAGATTTTGTGATTTTGCATTGGAGCAGTGAGCTGAAATTGATTGGCTGGTTGATTCTTTTGAGTTACACGTCAAAGTGCTACTGTGGATTTCTTTTTCTGACAACATAAAAGCCCAGTCACACCAGCATTTAAAACAGTAGTCTAAAATTCCGTGGCAAAAATCATTTCAATGGGGTGAAGTAAATCTGTGTAAATTTAAACTTTGGTGAACTTTTTTTGTGCCGTTAACTTTTATCAAACCGCCTTGACAAACTGGGTAATCCAAATTGGTGAAAGCTAGCTTATCAGCTGTGTTGCATTAACCCGTTCTCATTCCCAATTAGTCACATATGGACGCTTGGTCAGGACCCCTTGGCGTCATTTAGGTTTAGGCAACACAATACTTAGTCAGGTTTAGTAAAACTAAACTGGTTCTTAACCTTTTCGAGTCACGACCACCCAGAATAATCAGGTTGCCATTCGCGACCCTACACGCCTCCCCCTGCTGATTTTGAGTGATTATTGTGAATACTCTGATTAATAAATGTAGGCTTTATAAATAATGCTTTGTTTAGTTTTGTTTGGTTTGAACAGCTAGCACCTAGGCGTTGTCCAATGTGCTCCAGGCACTGTGGATTTTACACTACTCTACACTCCATACAATCTGAGGCAGATTATATCACTGGTACAGGCGATGTCATGTAAAAAACATTACCCAGTCTAAAATATGTTTTTTTATTTATTTGTTAGTTTAATTTTTTTCTCAACAATCATCTGGCAACCCCCAAAATTATCTAACCGACCCCGAGGTTGAGAACCACTGTAGTAAAAGACCCTGGTTTGGGTTAAAATTACGCAATTTTGGTAAATTACATAGCCTACGTTAATACGTAGACGTAAATTAAGAACGTTACGTAACGTAGCCTACTTACGCAACTTAAAATAAGTCAACGTTAACTTTTGGTGTCCTGGGTGAAAGCCCTGTGTTTGTTTGACCCATCCATCGCCCCCGTTCGCCACCGCTCTCTGGTTTGTTGTTCGTTATACTACGCCGTCATGGACGGCTGGAGCAGTTGCTCTGAGCGTCAAATATTGCCGCGGATGGGTTTACAGCCCGGTGGGTCTCATACAGACGCTAACGGGTGATTTGTGCGTCGGTATCAGACACTGAGGGCCATGAAAACGTCCGTATTTGACGCCCTGGGAATGAGACTGGACTGGCACTAACCACCTTTAGTTAACCCTCCTCTGTCGGAGTACAATCTGCTCCACAAAGAAGTTTTTAGACAAGTAATGAGAGGTTTTGATGGAACAAATATGTCTATGGAATAAACTGTGTGAACTAAATGTCCTGTTATTTACCAAGCTAATGAGCAGCAGTGCTAGCAAGCTAGCTAGCTTAGGGAGTTTTTTATTTTTTTATTTTTTAAAGATGGAGAACAAAGAACTAAAAGACTGACTAGCACTAGCATGTTCCTGGCTCTCTATCACGTTTAGCCGTTAGCTTGACAACTACAGTAGTTCACCAACTAGTCCTGGGAGTATTCACTATGTCACCAAGCCTCTAGCGATGCCCTTTTCACAAAGACGTGAGATGAATATCGCTGTGCCGCTTTCTGGTGTGACCGGGCCTCAAAGCAGCTTGTGTGTCCAAATACTTGATCCTTGAAGTGTTGTTAATATTTCCGTTAATATCCAAATAACTTAACCTCATCGCAAGATGGCAGACTCCTAGGTTATTCATTTACAGTGTTTAAAAGTGTGGCAGTTTTCTCTGAGCTTTCTTAACTTTTGACATAGTTGTAATTCAGCCTGATGTTTCTTACCTCTGCTCATGTTCTCATAAGAAAACAAAACTATTGTTTCTGGCCTTGTGCTTTAATAAATACTACAAAGTACAATCTAATGGAAGTGAAGGAAGTGATCAGAGGCGTCGGCTGGAATGGTTGAAGTGTACTGATCACAGACACAACAACATATCTATTTATATCCGCAAGGTCTGTTTGGTTAGATTGGTTTCTGTGGTTGTTGTTGCTAATGAGGAGTGTACCTGGTGCAGTGTAAATAGCTTGCATATATTTTTTAAACATGGCCATCAAAGACAACCTTACTGCTTTTATATAGTGTGTTCTCCGACCTTAATACTGGTGTATTAATCAATGATCTCTGTGAGATACTGACATGTAGAATGGCATTTTCATATTGAAAAGTAACTGTTTTGTCTTGTATACTAAAATTGTGCATGTTAATCATTGTTTGTGAATTTGTGTTGGATTTTTTTCTAAAACTATAACTTAATAAAAATGTTTATTCCAGCCAGTGGGATGTTCGACTGCGTTTGCCTAACTCATAGACACACAGACAGCTTTCTTCCAGATCCAAAGCCCCATGGACCTCCCAAGACCCAAGTTCAGTTGGTTTTTGGATATGTGATTAATGCAAATGTGTTACAGAATTTGCACCTAAAGGCCTTTACATACCGGGGGCGTGACAAATAAACAACACAAAAATGTGAAATACTCACCTGTGAATATTATATATCTATGGGCTTTTATTGTGAAAGGTAATAATGAAAGGAGTGGATCTGTTCTGCGCTGCCTTTGTAAAGGTTGAAAGGAGTGATAAAGTTTGCAACCCTGATTCCTACTACGGACTACCCTGTGTCAAAATCTAGTTTTGAGTTTTATTATTTTTATTTATATTGTTCCCACATATATGCATATTCCTAAATTAAGTTGAGTTTTCTCAAAATTGCCACAAACTGACGGACACCCAGAAAACAAGTGGGCCAGTAGTATTATTCCAGCTAGGAGGGCTCAATGTGATCCCATCCCTACTCGTCATATTTTGCCGCTTGTTTGTCACATGACGATTGTCATGTTTTTTTAGTGACGTTTGTGATGTGTTTTCCGTAGTTGTGGTACATTGCTCCTGTACATATTTTACTTAGTTTACAAATTTTTAGCCCGACCATGACGTTTTTCCTTAACCTACTGCAAACGTTACCATAGTTTAGTTGCGTAGCGTGCAAATGACACATAAAAAGCGACGTACAAATGACACGCAAAAAGTCTAAAATGCGTAGTCATCACACGCGGAATGTCCGTGTAATGTTGTGGTATTTATACAGCTTCCCGTGAGACAGGGTTGTTTGCGTAGTATCTTGACGCAGAAGGTTTTTCGCATGGTTAACGTAACACGTTAATGTGAAACAGACGCAGTTAGGTTTAGTCAACAAAACTATTTGGTTAGAGTTAGAAAAAAAATCACGGTTTGAGTTAAAATAACTACTTCTCTTACACAACCTAAGCTACGGATGTAACTTTTGGTTTCACAAGGGACACAGACATGAGTGAGAGTCCGGTGCTTGTTTGACCCGAACACCTTGACACCCTGGGAGAGAGATCAGGATGAATGGTTGGTTAGTTTCTGGATCTCTGGGAAAATGATAACAGTTTGCTTTGTACACTGTATTTATAGGCAACAGCGTACATACTGTTTGCAAACAGAGATTTGTAATACAATGAAATCATAAGATAATTTTAGCAAAAGATAATAACACCATTGTATTACTAAAAGATAATACTGAGCATCATCCAGCCATAATCTGAAATCAAGTAAAGTCCAAGTCATTCCTCAAGATTGAGCCAATGCAGCTGGAAACCAGACCAGGTCCTAGGGGTATCAAGACTGAGACCAACTCAAGACTAAATTACATATCTTATTAAATGTAACAATGACTAAGGGAAACATTGATCTATTTGCAGGATATCTGCGCCCTTCAGCTGTCACAGTCACGGCCGTGTGTTTCCCTGTGTTTTTTCCCCTTCCCCTGTGTATCCCTGTCTGTGTCTGTGTCTTTGTGCCGTGGGCGTGGCGCTCCCCTCCTGGCCTCCAGTTACCACTGATTACCCACACCTGCCTTCCATCAGGCTCATCACTCTGCAGAACATCAAGCCTGGTCTTTCATCCACTCATCCCCAGATCGTTCCATCAGCTACAGTGATAGTTAATACGTTTCAGGCTGCTGCAAATGATTCTAGTTTCTGTGCGTCTCTTCTTGTGTGTTTTTTGCCCTGATTCAGGATCCTCTACACCGGATGTTCTCAACCTTTTGTAAGTTAAGGCCCACTTCTGATTGTTAAAACATTTCCAAGGACCACTGTCCCAAATATATATAAAAAAAAGGATAAAAAAATAAAACAAACTGGGCTGTAAATATGTTACGTCAGCTTTAGGACCAAAATAAATTATGAACCCAAATTGAATGTATTCAGGGTCATTTTTCCTCACCACACACTTTGGGGCTTTTACTGGCGCAGGGTTGACTCACCCATCACTTCTTCCTTTCATAAACCGATCTACAGTATTTTGTGTCACTGCTATACATCCGAGGGAACTTTTCAAACCTTAACAGATGTTCAAAATGTGAGAGACCCCACACATAACAACTTGTTATGTTAAATTGATCAGTTTTGCTCCTATAGTGTGTGGAGAGCAACGATTTGGCCAAAACAGCAAACTACACACTAACAGATTCCCTTCATGAACAATAAGAGTCACCACTAAAGAAAACTCGCAAAATCTCTCGCGATCAAACGTGACTTTAGCGTAAACAAACATGGCGGACAACGGACAGGTAGAATTAGCGATGTTAGTTTTTGCACTACTTTGTACTGAAAATTCACAAAGAAAAAAGAAAAATAATGGATGAAGTCATGGAGACATGTTAAATAAACACTTGTGTTGTTCCCCATACACAACAGGATTTCCGATTGTAAATAT
The DNA here is from genome assembly GCF_043250625.1 of Sebastes fasciatus. Taxonomy (NCBI): domain Eukaryota; kingdom Metazoa; phylum Chordata; class Actinopteri; order Perciformes; family Sebastidae; genus Sebastes; species Sebastes fasciatus. The sequence continues at coordinate 4,889,103 of NC_133795.1, forward strand.
TGAACATGTTTAATATTAACTATATGAAATCCGTGCGGCCAGGATGGACTTCCAATGAGCCAATCGGGGGATGTAAAACATAACTGAATCATTGAAATTATGCAATTTGCCTTTTTCATGTTAATTCTTGAGCATATTTAGATACAAAAAATAGAAACATTTTACCTGAGCAGAGAATGAAGTCTCCCTCCCTCTGTGTGTGTTGTAATCAGAGCTCCTCTGTGCTTTGTTTACATAGCCGGGCCGGCCGTTGCCATGCTTTTAGTGCATGTTTGTGTGTGAGCGTGCCCCATTGGCTAGCTCACAGCCGCCGCTCTTCACTGCTCTCATATTATGGCGGTTACAGCAGATAACACCATCCCGACCGCTATTGCTGAAGCATAGCCCCACCCTCCGGTTCCCCCTTAGGTAAACACTGTTATCTCTGTCAGCAGTGTTGATGTTGTTTTCACCGTTAGCGCTGTTAGCCCCGTGAGCTACAAGCTGCCGACTCAGCCGTCGCAATGTTGAGAGCCGTGCGGAGGCAATAGAAATACTCCCAATCTCGCATTTAGCACCTTTAATCTAACCATTTGGCAGCGGCCCACTAGATGGTGCTCTGAGGCCTACCAGTGGGCCCCGGCATACAAACTTAAGCATGACAGTATACAGGTGTTTCTATAGGTCTAAAAGCCACACAGTGTTTGTGGTTCTGGGTATAAATTACATCTAATATCAATAAATTGACCCATTTTTAAGCACTGCTACATTTTAAAGTAGCTCGTAGTGCATTAAAAGGCCGACAGATCTATAGACTCCGCTGTTGAATAATTCATAACAATTAATTGCCAGCGTTTTAGAGACATCAAGTGAGTGTAAATGAGATGTATTAACTTTAACATTAACGATGACATCATACAGTAGCGATGCTTGATTGAAGTAAAGGTGCCAACTTCCATAATCTGAGGCAGGAACGGCAGCAAGCCTCTGCTTGTGGGATTCGCACATCAATGGTGAGCAGGCCTTTTTAGTCAGTGAGATCAGGATTACTTTATGCCACAGCAGTTTGTAGAGCAAAGGAGTGTTTCAGAATATAATCACCCGATTCATCAAAGGACAGCTTTGCATTGCTTTCTCCGCTGTGCATTTTACCCATCATTAGCCCCACATAGGCACAGTATGTGTGAAGAATGGATGTTTCTTTATTTCTGACCAGAGGTCGTCACTAAGTAATACACAAGCCATGTGATTCGAACTTGTTTTATATGTATGAAAAGGTTGCTCATTTGCTTTCACCCCTTGTTGGCCTCCTTGTTCGTTTTTTTACAGTATCTTTGAAGAGATGCAATCTATAATGCATGCAAATGATCCGCTGAATGTCCTGTTGTGATGAGAGATATATGAAAGCCTTTCTTTAGAGCACCGCTGTTCATGCCCTCGTGGTCTGTTCTTGTTTTGAAAAGTGATATTTCCTTCAGTGTGGCGAAATTGATTTTAAAATATGGTGGCAAGCACAACAGGGGGGCTGTTTCAGAAGTTCCGCAAAATATTCACATAAAGGGATTTCGAAATGAAAGTTCACTTAACGTTTTTCTTACAAAATGTAGCGGCAGTAATTGCTCTGCAGCAGTGTAAGCAGATTGTAAGTTGTTTGAAGAGTAGCCTACATTAGCTGAGATGTTTATGAATATCTTGAGGTCACTTCATGCTTTCTTATTTATTCCCAATACAGATATCATCGGGGTTTTAGAAATGAACTCTTCTGGTATTTTCACACAGAACCTCTGATGTGATCTGCAAAGGGATTCCAACATTCAATAGAAATGTGCATTTAAGTGAGAAAAAAGACAGGTATTTCAATTTGTATGTTATTTCAACAGTTTATTTCCCCCAAAAAATGTAACATTTTCATAAAGATCAAGAGTTCATCCTTCCTCCCATGCAATCGCTGCTTTATTTAAAAGAATTAGAAAGACTGATGAAATGGAAGAATATCAAAGCAATCATGTTTTGACACGAGCTGTCACCCTCCCTCTAATTTGCTAGAAGTTGAGTAGCAAAGTTACATTTAATTCAAAAATGATATTAATATTTTGGGAAGTACATTTATTCGCCCTGTTGAATAAAAGGCTTTATGCTAGGCTAAGCCAAAGATGCTCTATAACAAAGATAACGCATATAAGCTCCACCAATGGTTTGAAATTGTATACACTTCCTGTCTCCTAAGTGGGAACTTTGTGTGGATGGATGAAAGCAGATTGGATTATATTTGCATAATGTATTTATATTGTCTTTTGCAAACAGCCAAAATTTTGCATCACAAAAATTTGTTAGCAAGGGCGTTAGTGAACGTTAGTTGCCAGATCTCGCGAGAGTTTGTTGCTGAGACAGAGAAAGGTCTCGACTAAAGTTAATTTTCTCCTGATTTTTCTGTCTGAAAAATGACATTTTAGTGGCAGAATGTTCAGAAGATATGTGGCTTGTGAAAAAATGTGTCCGATATTTGTTTTGGTGACTATGGGGTGAAAGAATCAGTTATAATCTGTGTTCATGTTCACTTCCCCCATTGGAGTTAATAGACTCAGGACATGCTGCTAGTCTCCTAAAGGGGCGGGGCCGTGGCAAAACCCACGTGACACAGAAACTGACTCCCAGTGAACCATCTAAGCGTGGAGTGGCATCAATCTTCTCTTCTAATTCTAAGGTGAATAAGCATCTTAATGTCTCAAAATCTCCTACTATTCCTTTAATACTGTCACAGTTGTGTCTTATCTCCTAGTGTGTCTCCTTCCCTGTGTTTCCAGCTCTCCCCTGTCTCTCTGTGTGTTGCCCCCCCCCCCTCGTCCAGCTCGGTCTGCCATTCACCATCGCCCCTCTGCCCTGAGCCTCAGCCAGCCATCTCCTCCTCTCCACTTGCCCACCATTCCCTGTTGAACTGCAATAAACCTCCTTACCCTTCACTAACTAGAGGTTGCAACCTTTAGTCTGTGTCCTGCGTGCCACACCACAACAAACACCCTACTAATCCCTCCCTGTGGGTTTACTTCAAATGAAATTGGCTGTGCTCCGGCTGGTGGGCGGTGCCTGGTATTTCCTCAACTGATCACGACATGACGGCCGGGTCACAAACGTTCTCATCTTAAGGCTAAACAGTACACGACAAGATGTTTCTGAAAACATTTGAGGCGAGAAATAGGCATTACAGTAACAGAATATTGATTCATATTTGATCAGCGCTGCCTAGTTTGACCGTTTGGTCAGAGTTTGCGAGTGATTGACAGCTGCACCGAGACGACAGGCTCCAGCTCGGCTCTGATTGGTTGTTTTCCTCCGGTCTGTGAAATCTTGCAGATGCTGTTAGGAGCACCGGAGGACACAGAAGACACATGATTTTTTTTCAGATTTCAGATTTTTAATCATATTTACTCCAATTCTACCCACTACTGCATTAAGTCACAATTTAATATCTAAAATCATCATAATAATATTTCAAATAAAGTACAAGCATGAAGAAAATATATAAGCTCAGCGTGAAGGTCGTTGCAGTAGTCGGCTGACACCGAACCAATACTGCAATTCTCCGCAGGAATTACGTTCGCAGCTATATTTAGCAATGAGGATATATCATAAAAATGTGAACAATGATTAAGAGCTAGCGGTGTGTTGGTGATATTTTCACATACAGGGAAGCTGCTATGCTAATTGGCTATGCCTGCACCAAATGTTGCATCATTAAGGAGGTGAATGACGATTTCGCTAATTAAAGCAGGAAATGTCAACATTGTTGGTGTGAACCACTCCAACATATAATTAGAATATATATAATATATATGGACAAGTATATTTTTAATGCATTACGTCATCTTGAAGGTGTCTCATAATCGGTGACTGTTGAGCCAAAAGGTCATTAAAATGTAAAATAAATGATACGTATACCTTCAGGCGTCATCCATTAGACTCGCGGTACAGATGAAGGATTCTGCCTCAGTGAGTTGGCTATTCATAGGTTTCTTTTCAACAGCAGCACACTGCTCCTTAGCTTTGTCCCTGGGCATTATAGCCGCTCCATCAGTGTTCACTAATTAGGAGGGCGCCTTTTTTCTTCTTTTTTTTTTTTACAGACGACAAGCGAGGGGACACAAGAGGGAGGTTTGGAGATTAATCACTGAGGTTTTATTAATGAGGGGGTATCTGCCCTGTGTGGCCGGAGAACAATATGAGAAGGAGCGGTCCGACGCGAGCTCCATCCATCACTCTGGAAACTGCGCGGAGACATCAGCTGAGCAAAGCTTTTAGAGGAAATCTTTAATGCCGGCGCACGAGAAGACACATAAATCATCATCTCAAATAGCATATGATTATTTAGATCAAATATTTGCTATCGTTAAAAATCAAATCTACTGTACACATCCAGTTTGAATGGACCTGGATGGATTTCTCTTCAAAGAGCTCCTGAATATCATCCTGTGAGCCTCCCGGTGTTATTTCCACCCCCACTGAGCGTTCAGTCTTCAGAATCTTTCCCAAATAATTCATCTTTGATTAACTCTGGTTGACTCCGGCGTCTCCTGTCTGTTGCATCACTACAAAATCATTAGGTTGAATTACATGTAATGTGGTGTGCAGACAGATCAGCAAGGGTCTGAGCAACTACATAAAAAAAATCCAGGCTCGGTGTGTGAGCTAATATTCAGCACACCTGACGATGGTAGAAATAGAACTCACATATGGTATTTCTGTTATATTGCACAGCTCAGTTATGCTTTAAGATTCAGTAGGAAAGTCTTACTATTATAACAAGGCCAAGTGTAGTGGCAGCTTGTTATAAACCTTCCTCGCCCCTTACTGCAGGATGTAAAGGGTTCTGACTCATGTAGACTACCATATCCAACTTCCACTTGCCTTCTGCAGACACTCACTCTCCTTGGTCAGCTATCCAATGGCAAGGCTCATATTGTGGGTGAAAAGTAGTTTATTGAAATCTAAATAATCCAAAATATATCCGTATGCGATGATGTATAATATTAAAAACTGACCAATTCTGCTGAAAATACCTGAAGTCACACTTAAAGAGAGACACCTAAATTGTCCAACAGCAGGACAGACTAGAGGAGCGCAAGTCTTAATACAGTAGGTCAAACACATCAAAGAGTCAAAATGCATCAATGCCCATTCTACAACATGACTAGTTATCTTAATTCTAATGCATATTAAACATTTTCAATGGCATAACACAATGTACGTTTGCAATGAGAATCAAATAGAAAAAAACCTGTAAATAATACAACATGGCTCTTACACTAAGAGTCTGCAGCTGTGCAGCTATGTGAGCCTGTAGGCCTACTTATGACACAGCTGTGCTTTGAGCTAAATGCTAACATCAGCATGCTAATCAGGACTTTGCGGAGTCGAGCATGTCCTCTGCAGCGGGCCTTTACAGGCATTGACTGCAGTTCACTTTTGCTGCTGCATGCAGGGTATACTAACGTTAAAACCAGACTCTTCTTCACGTCCCTGGAGTCCATGAGCAAGGAGCGGTTTTCGACAAAGCTGCAAGGAGCACTTCCCGGGGCGAAGCAATTGCCCAACTCCGAATGGGCACACATCCCGAACAGGCGCACGCCCCCCAACAACGCTACTAGCAACCCACCCCCCAGGAAGTACGCTGGGTTTTGAAGCAAATTTTCATAGTGTCCAAACAGTGGAATTAAAACGTCTGTGTCCATTACGGGATGCCATTGACCCCAAAAATACTCTTTCCCATTGACTTACATTGGGACAGAGACATCTGTAACTCGGTGGATAATGTTTTTTGAGCTAAATCAACTTCCCAGTATGAGCACTTATAGCCCTTATTTAAATCATTAGGTCCTAAAAGTTGTAAAATGCACTAATAGCTGAATCCAGAGTTATTTTCCTTCCTCCATTCATGTGAATGAGCCCCAGACCAAGGGTGAGGGCTGGGAGGCGGAGTTAAAGGAAACGCTACTGCGCCTGCTTTATGGGCCCAATGGATGCAGAAGATCGGCGGAAGATCCGGGTTCTCTACCATTCGGCAGTCGAGCCACTTTTGCTTCATGCGCCACTGAGCAACTCTCGGGAGTGCGCCTGCAACGCTGTATCTACTTCTCTTTATACATCCATGGCCGCAATGCCGGGAGCTAGGCAATCAGCCCTTTCCAAACGGGCACGCGCTTTGAACGGGTACTGTGCTTGTGATCATATTTATCATGTTCACCAAATTAGTTTAGCTGCAGCAAGTTAGTTCTGCTGGTGGCACTAGATGGCGATCTGAAGAGTTAATATCTATACAAAATTTCATAAGAATCTAATATTTGTGAAGTCCGAACCAAAGCAGTGGACAAACCAGACAAAGACAATTAACACAGCTTTTGTTGAACAACTGCCATTATCTTTTTGTATGTAGGCCAATAATCAGCTTTACAGAAAACAAAAGCCTAAAGCAAAGTGTTGTGCAATGCAAGGAAAATATGGACATGTTTTTATACTATATGAAGAAAATAGAAAATTAAATCAATCTACATGAAAGAAAGGAAAAGTGTTAGTTGTGGTGATGCATTGCACAAGGCGAGCGAGGAGATATGTCAGCTGTGGTTTGTTTGGTTGAGGGAATGGAGTTGCACCATGTGAAAAATCGACTTTACTGAATATTTTCTGCACCAGAGAGGAGAGTACTCTGGAAATATCTTCAATAAATATGGTAAAAACTGTCAAATTTGGGATTCAGTTTACATTTGAGAAGTGGCTCATGAGTCAAAATTGAACGTAACCATGAGTGGAAAAAGTCTTAAATATAAAAAGAGATGATGACATGAGAGGGACAGACTGGGACAAGGTCTTCTCTTCCACTCCAGCGAGGTCAAAGGAACCTCACACGGGAGCTGTGACTCACTGAGGGCTCCGGCCAAACCACCTCAACCGGCTCCCGGATCTCGCTGAGCTTTGGAGGATAAATGCAGGGCTCCTTCCAGCGGAGGCAGCTGGTCAGGCGTGGAGGGCCAGGAGACAGTGGCTGTGTGCTGGCGGTTTCTGCGGGTGACTTCATAACCACTGGCGAGTCCCCTCAGGGCGACGGGGCCACCTCGGCGAAGCAGGACATTGCTTATTGTCCTAAAAACCAGTGCTTTCAGACGACTGTTGGACGTTGTACAGTACTGATGTGGGAAGGGGTTGACCGTAAAACTAATCAACAAATCTTTTAACATTTCATTTGGTTTAGAGATTGATTAAAGTGCAGCAGAAAAAGATACTCAAGACTAGTCTGTCTCTGCTTTTTCTATCAGTGAGGGTCAGACTAGACGGGCAGGTTTCTAACTAGAAGGTTTGTACTTAAAATCCCAGGACCAGCGGGGAAATCTAAGCAGTGAAAGTGAATGAAGACTGTTTTTGTTTTTTTCGTCCCTCAACAACTACCATCAAACTGCCCTTGTTACAGGCACTTAACCCCCATTTGCCCTTGTGGCGCTGCTCTGTGGCCAACAGCAGAGGACTGTGCTGGGCAGCGCCTCGCTGTAAATGTGACTGAGTGAGTGGGATGCATGGCATCTACCATCTCTACATAGATAAGGGAGAACAAATTAGAAAAACAAGGTTAGCGTGTGCCTCTGAATGCTAACAGCTTTTTTTTTATTTTCAAAGGGTGACCTAGATCAGATAAATTGGGTTTTTCGAGCTCAGAATGTGGCCACACAAGGACATAAAGGGATTAAAAAGAAAGTCTCTGTAATCTTCTTCGATGAATTACAGACATCTTCAAGAAAATTCAAAATCAGACGGCGACACTAACATTTGACCTCAATTTTCACTTTAGAGGATAGCTTCCGCTTAATTAAAAGTTAATAGTTTCTTCAGATTGAAAGGTTATTCCTGACAAGAAAACAGAGGCTTACAAAACAACTCACCACGCGATCCACTCAGTAGCGGCTCTGAAGTCATCGGTAATCATCAGAAATTGAAAAAATCCAACAGTTTAGTCAGAACGACTACATTAAAGGGGAACTGTGCCAATTTTACACATCAAAATCCGTTTACAGGTGTTGGGGGGCACTACTGCATATGTGAAAAAGTTACATAAAGCTTTTTGGGGCATAATTTGAGGCAACTTTGGTTGTTTGAAAATAAAAAAAGTTAGTGTTAGAAAGAAGTGAGTTTACCAGACGTCTGTAAAGCCTACACCTAAATTCTGCTTAACGGGTGGGTCAATTCTTTTTTTGAGGTTTTTATATCATTTTGTAGCTTCCTAGTGGTGTACCTTATGTATTCAAATTTTGGTCAAAATACGTATGTTTTGGCGCCAATTCCCAATCCTTTCTAAAGAGACTTTCCCACTTGACCCGACGTAGGTTTCTGCATGACGACGTTGCTATATATCAGCCCGATATCAAGCCGAAGCGTGTAATAGACCCACTTTCCTGGCAACTGGGCTGTACCTGTCTCAAATAGCATAAAACAATACTTGCCTGTAGAAGTATTTACTCCAAAAAAATGTCTGGATGTCCCACCTAGAGGATGAAATGAGAAGAAGCCGTTGATTTTGAAATGCTTGTGTGTGCAGGAATGATTGTCCTCAGACACTACATCCACATACATACATTTGCATAAAGCAAGCATATTTGCCCACTCCCATGTTGATAAGAGTATTAAATACTTGACAAATCTCACTTTTTTTTTTTTTAAACAGAGTTTATTTATACATTTTGCTAATACAACTCTTACAATCCATTGCACAAACATGTTTGGACTGGTATATAACCCCCCCACCCCTCACCCATGACAATACCCGGAGGGCACTCAGAAAAAAATAAAATAAATATATATATATATATATATAAAGTGTACAAGAATGAATATAAATACATAGATAAATAAATAAAAATAAATAAATAAATAAATAATAATAATAATAATAAATAAACATAAATCATGATAAATTGATAGAGGTCTAGGGCGTTACACCCTGTCATTTAGGGCACTTTTCCTTTGAAATGTTCCTGGTCAAATATCCATATACATATACATACACATACATATACATACACATACATATATGTACATACATATACGTACATACATATACACATACATACACACACATACATCAAACTTTAATCAGCCACAAAGTTATCTGAGTCTAAAGAGTCAACGTGTCTAAGAAAAGGTTGCCAGATCAATGAAAACTTCTCGGCTGACCCTTTAATAGTATACCTAATTTTCTCCAACTTAATAAAATATAACATGTCTCTGAGCCATTGTGCAAATGTTGGAGGGTTGCAATCCTTCCATCTAATCAAAATTTGTCGTCTGGCCACCAGCGTAGCAAAAGATAGAAGGTTTAGTTTATTGTTGTTTAACGTAAAATTTTGTGGTACCACCCCAAACAAAGCAAGACAAGCTGATGGTTCTAAGAATCTGTCGGTAGTTTTGGAAAGCATATTGAAAATTAATTGCCAAAAATTAGACAAATCTCACTTTAAGGTATATTTTGAACGGACAGTTTGAGGCAAAAAAAAAAATGTAGTTTTCTTTTTTTGCCTATTCGAAAAATTATGTGTTCAAAAATGTCTGCATACCGGGGTCCCTAAACAGTCTTGAAATTGCACACATTGAGTATCACAGTAAAGCTGAGACTCTTGTGGATCCAACGAGTTCAACTGTATTCATGTGTGATGATATTAGTCCTCATAGTTGCCATTTCATTTTAGTGAGTCCTATTTTTTTTAAACTTGACCTCACTGTATAAAATGACCTTTGGTGACCTTTAGGATAATCACAGCCTCATGAAACTTTACAGCCACAAACTAGAGACCTAGAGCATTCAGAGGATGGATGGCTTTCCTGAGTAGACTGATGATAAGGGGGTGTCTGAGCAGTTTACACAACAGAAGTGCTCCCCATCCAACACCGAAAAATGCAATTCTTACAGAAATCTCCAAATGTGGAACGTTTTTGATCCCAAATCAAAGCACAGCTTTTTCTATGTTGTTCCTCGAGGTTTTTGTGTCTTAATGTGGTATTCTTGAGGGATTATTGATCATTTTTTATGCTGAGCCGCATCTCGAGTTAATCTTCAGGTTCCCAGCTTTCAGATGATGTACACCACTTCTATGTGGCATCTGTTGACCTGCTGTTTCACCCTAAAGACCTCCTGTACCCCCCTAAAAAAGACAATAAACAGGTCTATGTGTGTCTCAGAGGGCTAAGAGTCTAAGGACAGAGAGTGTCATACAGTATGTTGTACAGATTGTAAAGCCTTTTGAGGCAATTTGTGATTTCGGGATATATGAATACAATTGTCAGGACTCGACTGTATGTTCTGGTGAGAACAGTCTCATTGTACTCTTATTACCAATAGAAATTAACAACAAAAATAAGACCCGGGTTGTTCTAAACAGAATTAACCTTCAACTCTGTCAAGCTCACATCAATATATATTTCCTGGTTGAACAAATAGCGTTGAGTTTGATCACTCTGGAAGTGTACTTTTCATCAGGATCTACTTGAGAAAAATGTTTTTGTTGAATTAATTATTCAGTTTCTCCAGCCGTAGTCACTGTGAGTGTTAATCCTCTGAGTCTGGGTTTGTGACACTCTACAGCGGATGAACAGAAGCAGCTGTCATTTACAATTGTTCCAATAGTTTAATCCAACACGGTAGCTAATATGAAACAAACAGGTGTCCGTTTGGATTCTTGTAGATTATATGTCACTGAGAGCCGCCCAGTTTGACTGGATGTTATTTCCATTTGAGACCTATTCACCATCTGATCGTAATGTCAGAGTGTAACACTAGATGTTCCTTTTTGAAAAGAGCAAAGGTAGAAAAAAAAAGCAGCTGATATTTATAACATATGTACCCCGTGGTCGTTTTTTTCAGAACCTGTCTAATTACATTTTTGTGAATCTTTTTTTATTAAAGGTCACCTATTATGCAAAATGCACTTTTCCATGTCTTTTAAACATCAATATCTGTCCCCAGTGTGTCTACAGGCCACCATAGTATCATAAAAGACCATCCTCTCTCTTTTTCTCCTCCTCCGTTTGTCCGGAAATGGGTGCAGAAAAAAAATTCGCTTTTTTCCTTGTATTCTGACGTCATTAGAGAATGCAAGCCACGTGAGGGTTTCCTGGTCGAACCAGAGAGAACCTTCAGTAGCTGACCCCGCCCCACAGCGCGTCACTGTCTCTCCTCCTCAACCGAACTTGAGCAAAGTAGCTCCTACTGTTAGTCTGCAAGAACCAGCAGAACAGGCTTCATGTACTCCCATCATCTAAATATAACATGTTCTTTCACAAAGGCTTTATGTAATTACACTGTTTAAACAGATGATATTTATATATTATATATATTTGATGTCATGCATGTAGCAGAGTACAGGTAGTAAATAGTGACTTGTAAGCAACACAACACATTTCTGTTTCACAGTCAAACTTTATTTGAGTTGACAGATGACAATATTAATTATTCACAGCATTTGTAATCATCTCACCTGTTAGTTAGTTATGTTAACATGGTACAGGAGAAAGTCTTCAGCTCTGGTAAACTATGGTAAGCTAAGCTCCGGTGGTCTGTAGTCATGGTAACACAGAGACAGCTACTACTGTAAATAATATACCATTACTCTGATCTTCCATACATTTATCTTTTAGCAGAAATAATGAACTGACTACTGTTTCACATCTTCTATTTTCCACCCTGATGGTCGCTGTGTTTACACACCGTGTCATAGCGGTAGCATGTAGCTAACCCGTTAGCATGTAGCTACATGCTAACGGGTTAGCTACATGCTACCGGGTTAGCTCTGTATCTCCATGTAAACAGAGCTAACCCGTTAGCATGTAGCTACATGCTACCGGGTTAGCTCTGTATCTCCATGTAAACAGAGCTAACCCGTTAGCATGTAGCTACATGCTAACGGGTTAGCTCTGTATCTCCATGTAAACAGAGCCATCTGCTCTCAGCTGTCTGCTCTCAGCTCTCTGTCGGTCATTTCTCACAGATGGATCTGTAAAGACAGACGTAAAACAGAGTGTATGTTTACGGTTTACAGAGTTGATGCATGAGGTAAACACTGAGCTAACTAACAGAGATATAAATAGTATTATTTACCTGAGAGAAACCGTCAGGAAAACCTGGAATCTGGACCGCAGATGTTCATCATGTGTCGCCGATTTCTGATCAGATTCCTCCGGTAACGTGCGCTGGGTGAAGTTTCTGGTTTATAAACTTTAAAGTGGTTTATAAGCTCTATTCTAGCTCCTCTCTCTCCCTGCTCTCAGGCCGCGAGGGGGGCGGGGAGGGTGACGCTGTGTTGTTGAGGACGTTTGATTGACAGAAAACGCTGACCAATCAGAGCAGAGTGGGAGGAGACAGAGGCTACAGACACAGAAATCAGCACTTTTGGAAATGGGCTGAAACAGAGGTTATAGAGACATGCTGGAATGCATGATCTGATTGTTTTTTTGAAAAAAAAACTTCAGAGACATGGTTTGGAGGTGTCTGAGACCTATAATAACTAGTTTAAATGGAGTATAATATGTGACCTTTAATATCTCCATGGCCAGTTTTATTGCAGAGCAGTGCATGGCAGCGGATTATACCAGTACATGCACCTTGGTGATCGAGACAGTGATAGATGATCCTCTTCATGCTTTATAATTTTTCCTATACCATGAAGAAGTTTCAAATAATAAACCTTAATGATAAATCTCCCCCCTGGATCCGAGCAATAAGGTGCTGTAACTGAATTATAGATAGACTTGATCCACACCAGACACTTTATAGTTTTTTTTCAGCATACTTCTTAGTGATAAGAGGAGAGTTTTAAGTTTGCAACCACTCTGTTTTCTTATAAAAGTTCATTAGTAGGCTACAGAGGTAGTTTCACCGTTTCTCAAATGTAAAACAGCTTCTTATGTTCAACTTTAATTGAACATAATAATCACACATTTTTATGTCAGTGACATTATTTTTACCAGTTTTAAGTTGTCCTTCCTTTTCCTAATTCACCAGTAACTATTACTTAGGATTCTGCCAACCATAGTGGAATATGTGAGAATTTAAGGGGTTCTTTTTACAAATAATAAAATAGAACAAATTTGAGCACAAGTTAGTAACACATGCAGTAATAGTTATAAACACCATCACACTTTCTTAACGTGTTCTAATGGGATTACTGGTGTTTTTAATTTGAACAGTTTTGAAGAATACCATCCTCCAACCAACCAACCAAGCAACAAACCAACCTCAGATTTAGCTGATTTTAATTTCAAGTAATAATGACGCTAACACTTAAAATGGAATTATGTGTGCCATGGCGTGCTACAGTTCCACCCAGCGTAGGAATTGATCTGTTGTTCAACGTTGGATTTCATCCATTGACATCACCAAAACTAGACATTAGAAGGATGTCACATATTATCAGGCTGTATCTATATAGGGCCCCATTTAAATGATCTATAGTGCATGGTCTAAAGTGCATGGCGCAAGTGCATTTAGGGCGTGTCCAACTCCACTTTTGCAAGTTAAATGGCTCATAATCTGGGCACAAAGGGCAACCGGGTTGTATTTAGTCTCTTATTTAATCAAAGGTGTGTTTTAGGAATAACAGTAATGAAACCAGAGTCTCATCTCCCATTTCCTTTAAAAGCCAGGTTCTCCTGCATTATATTTAAATGGTGGTCCTGCGGGTTCAGGTGAGCTTACTAGAAAATATTGCAGGTTCGGGCGGGCGGATGACAAATTGACAAAGCAGCGTTCCGAGTAAGTTATTAATAATTTACAGGAACAGCGCTCGAGTCCGCTTGTCTCTGTCCTTGTCTCAGACCTCAGTCATGACAAGTGTGCTACTGTAATGCATAAAGTTGGCGATTTGCGGGTCAGGTTTGGATGGTTATATTAACGCATATTTTTGCGGCTTGGCTCTCATAACGGGTTGATTATAAAAAAAAACCTGACCCGCGCATCACTACCGTTTGCATTATGCACGGGCTTGCGACCGGGCTCTACCCTAGAGGCAGTGTGTAATGTGCAGTTATCATTCTCAAAACGCCGCCATTTAGGGGGAAAGGGCCCGCAAACTTTGAGGGAGCCTACGTCTACAATCACACACACAGAGGAATGAGGAGAGGAGACGCTGAGCGCAGATAGAGGCGTGTGTGCACCGTCCACATGATGTGTAAAAACAGCACTCGTGGATTCATCATGACACATTTTGTTAGCAAAAATGTGTAGTGGGCGGGGGGGGGGGAGGGCAAGCCTCTGCGTGTGTGACAGGATTTTGTGTTTTCCTTAACATAAATGGAAATATATCCACCATAAATTGGTGCATAATAATTGCAGGAAATGAAGTGTTTGAAAATGTCCATTGTGAACAGGTGTGTATAGGCGCTTACTGTACTATCTGAATAATGCGCCCTTTAAATACCTGCCCACACCTCATTTTAAGACCAACCATGGGCGTATTGATGGGCGCAAGAACTTACACAACGTGGGCGCTGGGCATGAAACTAGCAACGATGGTGAATATAAATCCAATATTTAGTCTCTGTTCAGCTTTTTCTTTGGTCTCTCCACCAACTCCTGGGAAAAAATATCTGCCTCTTTAGCTGCTAAATGTTCCACTATGTTCACCAGCTTGTCACTAACTGCATCTGTCTGATGTTTGCTGCTGGACAGATGCTAAAACGCTCCGTGTAGAGCTGAGAGAAGCTGTGAAGTTGGGTGATAATTTTCCGATTTTTTTTCGTCACTACATATTTGACCCATTGTTAGTGCAGCTTTAATATTCCTTCACTCATTTTGTGAGATAGAGAAACGATGGAACGGTGGCTAGCTACTGAATAACATTGACAAGGAGAAAAATTCATTTCTTCAACTTGCTTCATTTTGTCCTAACTGGCAGATTCTTCACTGGCATCAAAAACTGAAGAGGTCAAAGCTTAACGATCTGCACATGGAATATCCGTAAGCCCCGATGTACAGTTAAATTTTTTAGAAGGTGCACATCAGCTATGGCATGGATTACAGCAGCTCCATGTAGACTCTAATGCTAATCCATAAACCCTTAATGCAGAAGTAGGTTTTAATGACACCCCCTAATGCCTAGAATACAGAATTCATACACCTTTTCCTAAAGAGTTATCTACACATGTACATATTATACTAGCGCTGGATCAACTTGGTAAACAGGCTGAAAAATGAATTATTAGTCAACACAGCCAGTGTGCATGCATGCAGTCATACAGCATAACCTTGTGAGCTGCATGCATCATAGCAGGCCATTTACACAGCCTGGTAGCAGTGAGACAGCTTTAAGAGACGTGCACAGGGCATTTAAACAGGCATTTAATTGAGCAGCTAGCATAAAACCAGGGCCTGGCAGATGACATATGTTAATATGTCAGTTCTTTTTTCTGCTCTGTAATTTGTTCTCTTGCACACAAGCCTGGAGCAAATTAAATATGTATTTGAATTATTTGAATTATACATTTCTATCAGCGGGCACGCTAAAGCAACGGATGGTGTGGTGATTAACATTCCTAAACTGCCTGACTGTTATGTTAAATCAACGTGTGTGTAATTTCATTCATATGTTCTTCAACAATCGTCTGTGTCCAGTGATGAATATCTAACCAGGGAGAATTAACAGCATTATTCTTGTTTTTTAGAAACCGGATCTCTTTCCTGAAATTTCTCAGTTTGTGCTCTTCAGTCTTGCTTGTAGCTTGTCGTCCCGCGAAACATCATTTCTCCAGTCTGTTCCATGGTGTTCATGTTGCCCTGAGGTTTCCTGAAGACTGAGGTGCCAATCATGCAGCGTATAGTGGTATAAATGAGGTCTGACACTGGGCACCAGAAATCCCTGAGCTGGGTGTAGCGCCCCCATTTCATAATTACAGCTTAATTAAGCCACTCAAACACAGATGTGGATTCTGTATGCTGATGGTGTTGAAATTCTCAGTTAAATATACTCACCGGATTTATTCCGCTGTAAGAGGAACATGGGGGCTTTGCAGCTTTTGTATGCATCTGCCGAGATGTGTATATCAGCACAAATATCAAGCTGCTGCTGCTGATAATTGTTGTGAGATCCGGCTACACTGGGTCGGATGATCTCACACGCCTCTCTCGGATGTGGCAAAAGGACACTGCAGCGTGATGTTGCGTATCATTACACTAATTTAATCCCCAACAACCCCCCGGAGTTAAATTCTGATATCGCTGAAATACAATTTGCACAAGAAAAACGTTATTATGTG
The DNA here is from genome assembly GCF_043250625.1 of Sebastes fasciatus. Lineage (NCBI taxonomy): Eukaryota > Metazoa > Chordata > Actinopteri > Perciformes > Sebastidae > Sebastes > Sebastes fasciatus. Next base: position 4,905,360 of record NC_133795.1, read on the forward strand.
TCACACACATCTGCTGCATTCTGAATCGTCCATGAGCTGAAAAGATACGTCTTAATTTTCTTTTTGAGAATTCTTGCACGGACACATGCTGAACTGCTGCGGAAGGCAACATACGAAGTGTTGGTGCCAATGCCATGCGATGGGGAGTCAGGGCGAGTCGATCATTACTAATCTAGTTCATAGCACCGTGGCTCTCGTGTGGTTTCGACACTGGGCTTCCATGATCAGACTCCAGCGTTTCATGGCAGGACCTGGATTTAGTGAGGCCTGTCGGGGCAGGAGAATGTGAATTACGGCTCAATGTTCCTCGACAGTGCTGAGCCGGTGGCTTCATCTGTTCTGACAGGCTCTTGACTGTGTATGATGATGAGAGACAGCTCCGGGTTGGCGCTCGGCACCGGCTCTTCAGCTGACAATGTGAATTATGGAGACCCGAAGGAGCAAGAGCATGCATCAGCAGACCCCCACTCCTATTAATCCTTCCCTCAAAGGTTCCGCCGCAGAGACCCCCGACGTACCTCGGTGCGGGTTGCACGCACTTCAAGCACTGGCTGAAACATGATGGAGTCAATGGACCCAAGTGCTCTGTTAACTTGTGTTTCAGCATCTTAAGTTTCTCTCGCATATAAACATAATTCATCTTTTCTTTGGGATTGAGATTGAATTGACTTTTTTGTGTACAGGTCAAGGACTTTAATGGTTCTTTATGCTTCTGTACACTTTATAAAGAACCCTTTTATAAAGAACCCTTTTGTGGAGCCTTTAAGAGTTCAATATTGACAAAATATGAGAAGACCTTGTGAAATAAATAATCATATCCATACAAAGAAGCAGGTCGGGTTGGATGGGTGGGTGAAAAAACACCAGACATTCACGCAGGAGACCGCTGTTCGTGTCCTGTGTGAAACCAGAATTCAACGTTGATTTGTCACGTAACTTCCGTACTTAACCTAACCAAGTCGATGGCCCTGTCCTGACCTGGTTTTAACATGCGTCCTCAGCGATCGGATCACAAGTGGACAGCTTTAAGTACATCTGTTCACACCTGGCATTAGAATGCATCTCCACATGCGTCTTCAGTGGCCACTTGTGATCCAATCTCACTTCCCCGCCCCATATGCATATAAACACGTAGTAAACACACGGCTAATACAGCAGCCGTTGTGACGTAATATTACATGAATGTCAGTAGTAATATCCTACATATTCATGAATTCTGGTACATTGTATTAATATCAAAATAAAAGGTTATTGTACCGGCTCCACCGGCATCACTGCTTTTGCCAGACAACAGCGGGGTACAGCGCTCCAGAGAGCGGGGAGGACAGAGAACAGGCGGGAGGACGGTCGGTCGGGTGTCAGCTCCACGCAAAGCAGCGGAACAAAAACACAGACAGTATGATAATAATGAAATACAGTTGTACCGACAGGATCCAGTAAAGCACAGAGGCCGTTTCCATGCTGACAAGCGCCCGTGTCTGCCTGTTTATTCACCTGAGGGGCGCGGTGATCCCGCGGATCCCAGCTGGACATCAGATAAGTAGGCGGTCCTTAATGTGGCCCAGGAAGGCATTCGCGTACACACTGCTAAAAGAATGTGGTCATATGTGGCCGAGACCACCTCTGCATTTTTCTATTTTTTATTATGTCAATCTTCATGACTGTGGAGTTGTCAGTCAATCACATGCCCCCCCGCAAGTAATCTCAACAACTGCTACCATCTCATATCCGCAGCGAGAAACGTTATCGTCTCCGACCGGGTGCCGGTGTCTCCCTCCGGCCGCGGTCGGGAGGCTGAAGCAGGAAAAGCCAACTCTAGGATCAGCATTGATTCATGGAGAGACCTTTGTCTTGTCAGCTAACATTACTGCCAAGCAGCTGAAATATAGAGTGATATTGTGGTTTTAGCTGACGTGTGTCTCCTCACTGTTTTAAGCGATGCTCATTCATGTCTATTTAGAGCGAGCACAAGCGCGAGCAACAGGACGCTGACTTTCGTTGACTTAACGGCCACAGGTGTCGCTGTTAACAAACAATTCTGAATCTTACAAACAGTCCCTTAAGTTAAATAAAATAAGATGTTTCTGCGTCTGCGAACTGTTGCTAACATGCTAAATTTGTTAGCATTGCTTGCTAGCTTAAGAGAGGCTGGCGAAATGTAATTGGCTCAAATCTGAGAGGGCGTGGCTTGTGACAACTTGTATTTAATCTATAATAAAATAATAAAATATCTGAAATAAAAATGCCATTATGAAATAAATATTTTTACAATTAAATACTGATAATGAAACTAAATGTACACAATGTGTTACTGTGATTATTTTTTTTCACAGTTATTTTTTTATTTTAAAATGAACACTTACATAACTTTTGAATTTTATTAGTTTTAAAGCACCATGTTACCACCTACAAATCACTGATGCTCGGTATAAATGCAAGCTCACGGTTCCAAATTAATAATTCACAATGTCCAGGACTGAGTGAGTGACTGTTTTGTCAGCTAACATCAGAAATCGATGCCATCTACTGTAGCTGAATTATTTAATCACATCCGTCATTTCATTTCTGTTCTCATTTATGGAAGGAATCCATTGATATAACAAATCTCGCGATTGCGAACATTCGTTGAACCCTAAAACTTGAGCCTCTGTTGAAGGAGATATGAAAACTGAGCCATTCCAGAGAAAAAGACAAATCCTGTTGCGTGTTCCTCGCTAATCCTCCCTTTGGGTAGCGGTAAATGCATTGCAGAGCTTAGAAAACACACCACCCAGGCTGAACCGTGATGTACAATCTCCACAAGACAATAGAATTGGTGAGTGTATTTTCTCATCTCATGTCTCTGCCAAGTTCACATGCCCACACACACACACACACACTCACACACACACTAGTGCCAACTGCATCCCTCCCTCCCCCCGCCCCCGGCCCTCACAACCCATCCGCCACCGCAAACCACCATGACAGATTTATATGCCGGAAGGCTTCGGTAAGAATATATATAAAACAAGCTAACTTTATATGAAGCATTTTGCACTTAGAGACGGTTGAAATGAGGTGGTGAGCGATCATCAATTCTGAGATTCAATGAGATCGAGTTTTGTTCTTATCTCATGTGAAATTAATCCATTGTATTCAAAGCTAATGGATACTACATTACAGTACTGGGAAGCCGTTGGCACCTTGCAACGGTAAATCTGACCAGAGTTGGTGAAGAGTGCACTGCAACAGAGACTATCCTGTTGCACATGTGCTGTCAGCTAATCTCATTACTTAGAAAGAGCAGTCTCCACTGTTGGCATGTTGTCTTGGGTTAACACACCCCCTCACTCACTCACACACACACACTCTCACACACACACACAGAATGTGTTGTTGTTGAATATATCCATTTCACTTTCAGTACATTTGTATGTGTCGATAGAGATCTTTGCTCGACTCTAATGAAGGTTGCGATTGATTTTACATTCCGGGCATGCAGTGTTTTCCTAGACGTCGGATCGGGATGTTCCAGCATCAAAATGTATATTGTTGCACTAATGCATGCATTTGTGTTCACAATTCCTTATCTGACTGGAATGTATATGACGTGCATCGCATCATGAAATGAAATGAATTCCATTAATATGTTTTCTCTTGTGCAGACTCTTTAGATTGTAATTTAACAGTTCAAGGAGAAGCTAATACCTTGTCTTTACCTTCAATTCAAACTGGCTATACAACACATTTTGAATATCTCTACTCAGTCGACAAAGCAGTAGGCATTTATTCCCCTTCATTGTTTTGTTGTATGTCAGTTAGAGGCCGTCTTTCCTGACTGTCAGGAGCAATAAGATCTTTGCGGGAGAATCGTCTAGTCATATCATCGGGTTTTAACCTCTGCTGAATTGAATACAATTCTGCACCAGGAAGGACACATATTGAATTGACGGAGCCAAACCTCCTCCTCCTCATCCTCCTCCTCCTCCTTCTCCTCCCTTTGCACAGCACATATATGCATTTTTGTTTCCACAAAATCAGATTACTTTGATAACAGTCACATTTCTTCCACTCAGTGTTTTCACACAACATCAGCATCATCTTTCATTATACGCCACTACTTCGGAGGATGCTCCGATGCTCTCATAAATACTGGGGATTATTCGATTGCTGTCAATCTGTCTGCTGCCTCATAAATTTCCTGCCATCACAGGCAGGTCACGGATTCAAGGGGAGAGCTCCTGGTAGTCTCCGGTTGGTTTCGGTGTAGGGGATGAAGCAGCTCTCTTCCAGCTGCAGCTCCGGGTGCACTGACAGTGGATTCTCTTGCCCAGGGCTGTATCTGATCTGCTCAGTAGTGGTCACATAGATGCCACCGGCCTTAAACATAGCTCCGATGAATTATTGACACTGTAGCCGAGGTGGGGGGAGGAGGTACAAAGGACATGCAGTCACAACACATCTGGCTAGTGAGCTGCTCTGGTTTGACAGTGGAATAGAGGTAACTCTTCACTAAAAACTTCCCTATTTAGCATTTATGAGTAGTAGTTAACTAGGGCTGTCAATCAATTCAAATGTTGAATCGTGATTATTCACATGATTGTCCATAGTTAATCATGATTAATTGCTAAATGTACCTTAAAGGGAGATTTATCAAGAATTTAATAATCCTATCAACATGGGAGTGGGCAAAATATGCTGCTTTATGCAAATGTATGTATATATTTACTACTGGAAATCAATTAACAACACAAAACAATGACACATATTGTCCAGGAACCCTCACAGGTACTGCATTTAGCATAAAATATATGCTCAAATCATAACATGGCAAACTGCAGCCCAACAGGCAACAGCAGCTGTCAGTGTGTCAGTGTGCTGACTTGACTATGACTTGCCCCAAACTGCATGTGATTATCATAAAGTGGGCATGTCTGTAAAGGGGAGACTCGTTGGTACCCATAGAACCCATTTTCATTCACATATATTGAGGTCAGAGGTCAAGGGACCCCTTTGAAAATGGCCATAGCAGTTTGCGACAAGCTAGTATGACATGGTTGTTTTTTTAGTTTCATATGATGCCATGATTAGGATTCCAGCAATTATGGCGTTAAAACAAATTTGTGTTACGGTGTTATTATCATGTTAACTTACATGCCCTGACATCCCTAATATAAACACTTAATATTACACACTTTAATGCAGTTGTAAGCACATGTACGCACATTTTAAGGGTTTATTAACATGCACTTTCAGTCGCAGGTAGTTGCCTTCATCAACAGATGGAGTTACTCAGTTGTCCTGAGAGGGAAGAAGTGCTTATAAATAAATAAATCTAATTAGAATAAATACTTAATTAGTAAATACAATGAATAAACAATAATAAATAAATAATACATATTTCACATCCATATAAATGCTATATAGGGGTTTCAAAAGGTATTCATTTTATCTTCTTTTGGTGACGTTATCTTGTTTTAAAGTTGTATTTCATAATGTTTAATTATGACCGAATTATTATTCATTAATTATCCACCAAATTATAATTTGTCAAGTATTATATATAAAACGAATAATTTAAAAAAAGAAGGTTCAGCTCACTTTTTAAGAGAAAGGTTGAAAAACTAAAAAAATTGCCAGGAGCGAGTTACGGTTTAAAAAGTGTGAATATGTTCGTGGCAGGTTTTGACAGAAAGCAGAGGATGGTTGTTGACCTAAGAAACCTTTACTCACATCAGTTTCTGCCCTTCTGAGTTAGTTTTATAGTTTTGTGAGAGCACTTTCACCTAGAAGGCAAATCTAGTCAAACAGCATTAATAATATACACAGAGGTGATGCAAAGCTTGCAGTGAATACCTACGTACCTAACAACCATCCAAAATATCTGGAAAAACATCACCGTCTCATGCAATTTCTCTCCTGTAAGTGCGTCAAACTGATTTTAGCTGCATGCTGGGGTTGAGATGGTTTGTTTGAACAAAGACTTGAATCTGCTCTACTTGTTTTTGGTACAGACTTGTGGCTACTTTCTCATTGTCTACATGCAGCTCAGTCGCACAGTAGTTTGTGAAATAGTCACAAAATTTAATGTATGTATAAATTTCTCATTTTTGTTTTGTGATGGTCAGCACAAAATCAATTTGTATGTAATCCACATAATTGTGAACTTTGAAGTATAAAGAGCGACGAGAGGACTTTCGCCCAGGAGACCGCTGTTCGTGTCCCATGTGAAACCACAAGTCAAAGTTGATTTATTTGTCACGTAACTTAAACCTAAGTAGTTTTATTTTGAAAAGACTGGAGCAAAGTGTGTCACGTGTTGCTGAACATTTGTAGGAAAACACACGAAAAACAAAGTTGTGCTGAGCGTCTCGAAAAAAAAAAAGGGAATTTCGTGTCTATGTAATCAAATAGATTAAATTTCGTGACTATTTCACAAACTACCGTGAGACTGTGTTGCTACATTGGATGCGTTCCCCCTCGACATACATTATGATGTAAAATGTTATGTGCAGCAGAGCTAAAACTGACTTTCTATTCTTAACTCAACAGGAAATGTGAATATATTGTAATGTGTATAATATTCATGCTGGATGAGAAACGTACCTTTTTTTTAACTGCTGGTTGATAAACCTCACAGACTGCAGACACAACGCTGGAGGAAACTTTCTTTCTTGCGTGTGCTATCTTTTTTTTAACTATTCAAAATTGGAATATTATGTGGGAACGTTTTGGGTGAAAAAGTAAACATTTGACCTGTGGGTCTAAACTAAACGGAACTAAACGGATCAATCTGATCAATTGTCTCTTTCACAAAACAGTTCCCGAGGTCAAATAAAGTCGCAGCTGCAGACACAAAAGTCTGCTGTGTACAGTATTGTATGGCTGTCTGAGTGTGACTTCAAAAGACTTGTTTGCACTCACATTTATTTCATAGATCATGCCCAAAATGCATGTCAGAAGTCAAACTCGGAGCTTGCAGACATTTCAGATTATAAACTAAGTGAGATGAAATGTGTGCTATACAGCTATTCAATGTGGCTTTTTCCTAAAAAAATGTCATTTCACCTCTCATCTCTCCTGCTTTAGAAAAGAGCTGAGGACTTTGGCAAACAGGAGCAGCTTTCAGACTTTTTCCACCGGACTAAAGCAGCGTGTTTGTTTTGCTCTGGCCTTTCCCCCCATGGCAAACACTGCTGCTGTCACACAGGGCTCCTGAACCTCGCTGAGCTCTGAATACAGACATGGCCTGTCTATCAGACCGGCTCAGTCAGCACAATTCCTGCAGTGCAAAGAGACTCGGTCCCGAGGCGCCAACCCCCCCCCTTCTTCCTCCCCTACACCCTTCCTCACCCCCAAGTATTCTCTAATAGCACTCCACTTGATGTGTGAGAAGCACAGCTTGTGGTAGACCACAAAACATTGAATCATTGTTTGCTGATAAAACACTCAGCACAGTGGATGCGTACAGGGAGTCCATCTCCAGAGTGCCAGCAATGACTGCAGATGAGACGGAGTAGCCTATGCCGGTCGATTTCATTACAGACTCCGCCATAATGGCATTGTGTTTATTGGAGTGAATGGCAACTTTACCGGATACTATTTCCCAGGTTTCATTTCATGTTTCTTAAGCCAGCACAGGCAGGGGTTATCAGCAAATAGGATTGGGGAGGATTTTGGTTCACGACTATAAAAGGATAATCGCATGACTTCTGCAGCGGTTCTCTGTGAAGGGCACACGTTTAGTAATTGGACTGGCTTCCCAAATGAGATGCAGAAATACAGTAGTATGAGGGGGTGAACGCTTGATGCCCCGTTTCTATGTGTTTTCAATTTTCTCCATCTCCTGAATTCTCCACCGCATTCAAACTAAAAAAAAATGATACAGTAAATAAAAGCATTGTTGCGACCTTATTTTATTTCACCACATCATTATTGGACTAAAAAAAAAATCCTCTCCTCAGTGAAAAGAAATAGGTTAGAATGCGAGGCTCCCAGACTCTGATGGTGATGAGAAGGAGGGTTTCAATATCAACAAGAGATGTGCACTCAGATAAAAATAGCATGCAATACATGCAGAGCTTGTTCTGCTGACTGAGAACCTACAGGCAAAACAGGCTGAAGCGAAGACTGTCAAATTAGGCACCAAATTATGCATTAGATAGCAGAGGCATGGCTGGTGACTGGTGTGCTGCAAAAGCTGCACAAGTGCTCCGGGAGGTGAGGTTGGAAGGTTGTCTCCTTGCTGTAATGGAGCCTGACAACCCTGTAAAAGAGCAGAGAGAAAGGGAAAGCAATTCTTTGTTTTACCTTTTTAAATACCACATGCCACTAAATTGGTTAAGTTTCTTAATCTTCTAAATTTTAGAGCTCTCTACAGTCCTCTGTGTGGATTTGTTTGGTTCTGAATAGGGCCGTCAAAGTTAACGCGATAATGAAGCAAATATGTAGCAAAATAACGCCGCTAATTTTTTTAACACATAACTTGCAATTTTTAGGTTGTAGCGGGCTCAGTTTTAAAGCTGGTGAAGTGACAATACTGGTATCATATAAAACTAGAAAACCTAAGGAATCCATTGGTACCAACCATGTGATACTAGCTTGTCTTGAAGGAGGCTAAATAATCAAAATTTACGCTACATTTTGGCAAGAAAATACTGTCATGGCCATTTTCAAAGGGGTCCCTTGACCTCTGACCTCCAGATATGTGAATGTAAATGGGTTCTATGGGTACCCACGAGCCTCCCCTTTACAGACATGCCCACTTTATGATAATCACATGCAGTTTGGGGCAAGTCATAGTCAAGTCAGCACACTGACACACTGACAGCTGTTGTTGCCTGTTGGGCTGCAGTTTGCCATGTTATGATTTGAGCATGTTTTTTATGCTAAATGCAGTACCTGTGAGGGTTTCTGGACAATATTTGTCATTGTTTTGTGTTGTTAATTGATTTCCAATAATAAATATATACATACATTTACATAAAGCAGCATATTTGTCTACTCCCATGTTGATACGAGTATTAAATACTTGACAAATCTCCCTTTAAGGTACATTTTGAACAGATAAACAATGTGCCATTAATTTGTGATTAATCACGATTAAATATTTTAATCGATTGACAGCCTTAGTTCTGAACTATCAGTAATTCTATCTTGGCACAACAACCACCTTATCCAAGCTCCATCTACACCTACATTTGCTAGATGGATGTGTTCTTAATTAACGCATTGTGGCCAAACTGAGGAAATATCTTAATGAATGTCTCAAAACTTTTAATTAGTAGAGTTTGGGAGATCATACAGTAGGTGAAACTGTTCAGAAAATCTAAAATTTCATTCCATCTATAAATATTTTTCATTTTATTTTGTAATTAGCATCCACAATTATTACACCGTGTTGCATATAATTATGTTTAATTGCTTATTATTATTTTTCTTATTGTGAGGATATGATCATCATTTTACTGAAATCTGTCGTCCAAATTAATTATTATAATCAAAATGAGTTGTTGCTTTTTGTTGTTCAACATTAGTGGATTTTTTTTAATCTGATGCAATGCAGAACAGTACAACACAGTTCATTAAACACAGGTTACTGTTCATATGTAAAAGGATATGATATTAATTATAATATTGTCAGTCTATATATCCACGCTGTTGCTCTCTTAGCCTATAAAGCTCATTACACTCCTGAAGAAAGGGAACTGTTGAAGGGGTGAAAAAGAAATGAAGAGACAATTTCACTCTATATTTCTCTAAAGGTGGTCCAATCAAAAGGGGATATATGCTTAAAGGGAACATTTTCCATCTTTTATATGAACGTCCAATCAGTGTTGATGGTAAACGTAGTCGATTGAAGCAATAAATTCCTCAGTATGTGCTATATTTACCATTAATACTGATTGGATATACTCTTATACCCTTTAACAGTGTCCGTGTTAGCACAACTCAGACTCAGCTTGTCAGGCTCAGATGAACTTTCATCGGCACCCTGAACATGCCCGATCTCGGAGCACCGTCGCCTCACAGCAAGAGGGTCGCAGGTTTGAATCCGGCTTATGTATATGCTAGGCTAATGTTATGCATAAGGGACAGCCCATTGCTCTGACGGCCCATTGGTCCAAAAGCCCATTAATCCGAAAATATACACTCTCCGTGCAACAAACAGAAGCACATTATGCAGAATGACGTCACGTTGCCTTGAATGCCTTCGTTGGTTGGGTTTGTTGGTTGGTTGGGTTTAGGCATTGAGGAATGAGATTAGTTCACTTTAGGGTAAGAACATCAGGGTAAGCCAACCAGAGGCGGAGTGCAGCAAGGTCCGATGATGTCATTTTGCATAATAATTAGCCATGTGCTTCTGTTAGAGATAACGGGCTGTCGGAACATTGTTTGGCCTATTGGGGTTTTAGAATAATGGGCTGTTGGAACAATGGCATGGCATCTATTCATGCTTACTGTTAGCGTGATAATCAGGGTTAGCACATTTGTGTAACACACATGTTGGTATGTTCCCTACGTTCCATCAGCCTGTAATAATAAAATGCTTGCCTGGGGCTAAATGTTTAAATCAGTCTGCACCAGCCACCAAAAGCTATCAAAGCAGAGAAGAAGAGCAGAGCAGAGAGTAACACAATCTGTGGAAATGCTGTTTGGATATTGGTTTCGCCTCAAGCTAAAATTTGATCATTCCCGGTAGAAAGAGAACATTTGTGAGATCACTAAAATACAGATGCAAAAGCCCCTGGAGGCAACGTTTTGCGTTGGGACTGAATCAAAAGGTAACAAATGGGTCATAAATAGGACTAGTTAGCATGCAGTATAAGCATGACTCACACAGTACAGCTGAGGCTTCAAAAAATTCAATCATTAGGTGAGTTATTCTGTCTTGAATGTACTGTAAGACCAAATTGGAACCTCTTGCTGCTGCTAGTTGAAGAGTTAATTCAGATTCATCCTCCGAGGACCATGTGCTGTCTGTCTGCGCCACAATCCATTAATAGTTATCAAGATTATTTCACTCTGGAACTCAAGTGTTGGACCAACAGATCGGCAGAGCGAGCGACCAACACTGCCGTCCCCAGAGAACTGCTGCTATGTGGCTAAAAATACACATGCAGGCTGTGAAAGCACTGATTCTATTATCACCTCTCTCATCTGTCTTCTGTGTAACTCTGTTGTTGTTTTTTAAGGTTTTGTTGTTGATGTTTTATCACTTATTTGAATGTCATGTGGCCGTGTTACAAAGGCAGTCTTGTTTTAAAAATTGCAAAAATTAAATGTATTATAACTCAAAACTGCTATTAAACCTTCCTACCGACGGCACAGCCTCCACATACATACATATCTTTTAACAGCATCACTAGTCTGTACTCTGCTTTAGAAATCTTGAACCTTACTGTCTACAGTATATTGCCGTTCCTACCCTTGGAAAAAAAACATTACCAAACTAATTAGTTACTCTTTTGAGCTGAGAGTCTCTGATTTTGAATTTCAATCTGCCTTTCGTGCACCTCACAGCAGCGAGGCAGCTCCTCTCAAGGTGATGAATGACTTGCTTTTAGTAGCTAAGGTGGAAAATCCTGTTTTAGTTCTCCTAGATCTCAGAGCAGGTTTTGACACAGACACTCCTACTCTCTGGGTTGGCATCTCTTGCCACTGCTTTAGGCTGCGTTCTCTCTCTATCTGCCTGCACAGAACTTTATCTGATGCCACTGGAGAGTTCAGGTCATCGCTGTGGTATCCTCAACGACTCCATTGTGGGTTCAGTTCTTTTCCAAATATATACTATCCTTACATTAGATAACATTCTGACATATGCTCTCCTCTAAAACACTTTCAAATCATTTGAATCTCGATGTTTACGCTCGCTCTAATCATCTGTGCGTATACACACTATCAAGATTACAGACTCTCACAGCAGGAGCTATGAAATGACTCCTATTTCAACTTCACTTCCCTTGAATACATTTTGACTGGCCTTGAAGATGTATTGATCACCATCAAGGTATATTTTTCTGACTAGAAACTAGACATATATCTGTTTATGGACCCAAGCAGCACGTTGCTGGGGCCGGGTGCATAAAACTGTGAAGGTTCACAAATACAACTCTTTTAATAAAAATAAAGCACACCAGCTGGCAACCTTCAGTTCTGAAAAAAAAAAAAGCCTTTAGCTTGCATTCTTTCTAACAGCCAGCAGGGGGCGACTCCTCTGGTTGCAAAAAGAAGTCTGATTGTATAGAAGTCTATGAGAAAATGAGCCTACTTCTCACTTGATTTATTACCTCAGTAAACATTGTAAACATGAGTTTATGGTCTCAATCGCTAGTTTCAAGTCTTCTTCAATACAGCATGATGTTCATTTAGTAAATTATGGTCCCATTTAGTCACAGATAGACCATAAAGCAGGGGATGCTTTAGGGCGTGGCTACCCTGTGATTGACAGGTCGCTACCACGGCGTTGTCCGGTTTGGGAATTGTCTGTGTTTTCATCTGACAATCGAACGTTGAATAAGACATTTTCAGTTGACCGAAAAGGTTAAAATTAACTTTCATGAACTGAAAACACACTAGTGTACTTAGATTCACCAAGCCCCCGGGAGGAGCGCCGGGCTTTGAAGCAAATTTTCATATTGGCCAAACGGTGGAATTACGACTTCCGTGTCCGTCACATGATGCCATTGAGCCCAAAAATACATTACATTGGGAAAGAGACGTCTGTAACTCAGTGTATTTTTTTTCTTTCTTTAGGTAAATCAACTTCCCAGTATGAACACTAGAATAGCCCTTATCTTCCTCCTTCCGTTCATGTGAATTAGCACCAGAACGAGGCTGGAGCAAGGGCTGGGAGGCGGGGTTAAAGGAAACGCTAATGCGCCTGCTCTCTGGGCCCAATGGATCGCCAGAGGATTCGGGTACTTTTATACTCGGAAGTCAAGCTTTTTTTTGCGTCATGCCCCACTGAGCAACTTTCATAGGAATGAACGGGCCCTGCCTCCAACGCTGTATCCAGTTCTCTTCATACATCCATGAGCTCCACCCTCTCGTGTCACTTCTGGTTCCAAAAAACCAAGATGGTGACGGCCAGAAACCAAGATTGCGATGGCCAAAATGCTGAACTCGAGGCTTCAAAACCAGACTCACCAATGGGTGACGTCATGGTGACTATGTCCACTTCTTATATACAGTCTATGGCATTCACACTCATTCACTCAATCCATCATTGTGAAACAGGGAAAGCATGTACAACACTTCCACATTAGCCATAAATGAACATAGCTTACCTTTAATCATACCTCTGTTTGCTCCATCACTCTGTAAGACCTGCGGCTAATTACGGCATTATCATTAAATCAACATATGTACCTGTAACTAAAACAGATTTCATAAAACACCTCTAAATAAAGGAGAAAATTAAAACAACATAAGCATAGGAAATAAAAAAAACACCTGCAATCGCATTAAACTAATCATAATATTAAGCACACAAAAGTAATTAGCTTTATAAACATGTCTTAAATTGGCATATTATAGATACCTGTAGAGTGCGATAACAACCTAAAAAATAATTGATAGATACCAATTTATGTGTAGAAAATTGCTTATGCATTGTGTGGTACGTCCATCACCTTAAAAATATTTATTAAACTCTGTTTTTTAGGTTTGCTTTTACTTAATTTGTAGTCCATATCTAATTTTGATTACGGGTATTGAGTGCATTTTTATCAGCGTGTGTATTAATTTGGTGCTTACTTGTTATTCAACTCAGCTCCATAGCTGAGTAGAAAATGTAAAGACGCTGTCCAAGGTCTCTCATTAAAATGTTCACACCAAAAAGTCACAGCGGCTCCTTTGACATGAAGAACAATATTCTGAGCTCCTGATGCCATCGGCAGTCAGCTTAATGGTCTCCAATCATTGTCTCTTTCTGTGTATAGGAACTGACATCGCAATGCACAGGGAGAGAGCCGTGGTATATTTATTGAATCGCGCTGCCTCCGTGTTCAAATCAATACTTGGATTTATGAGCGAGTCTGCAACATATTTTTTACCTTCACCTCCAGACTGGAGGGCACCGTAATTGGTGAAATCTATTCCTCTGATTAGACATAATTCACAATGGGCATTGTTTCATTCACTTATAATTAAAGAGCGAGAGTAAAGAGGCGGGGCCCTTTAATTAATGAACACTCGGATCCCTCACATGTAGATAAAATCAATGGCACATTCTCTCATTCATAATGAATAAAAGTGAAAAATCTGCTGCTTGTCCCCAAAGTGATAACATTTACTCAGAGAAAGACATACAGCGTCTTAGACTGCAGCACCGGGCTGGGAGAGCATGTGTGAACATAACAAGTGAGATGATTGGATATCCGTCACATTGCAGAAGCAGTCTACACATGTTAATTAACGTTGAACACATTTGCATAATATAGCAATCTAGACATGTACCCTCATTGTATGACCCTGTTTACGTCTGTTATTAACATGCGGTGAAATCAGAATTACAGCTGGACCGTTCAAATTGTGATACGGGCTGGAACGCTTCTCCACTGGCGCTGAAAAACGTTTTACCGTATAAGTGTTGTGACTCTAAACAACAAAATACCAATATCTATAAGCCACTGAGGGGCAAATGGGGAGAACTTGTTCGGACGTGTGTTCTAGGCCAAAAACAAACCAATGTCCAGTGCGCTGTATAACTTTGGATCAGTTGATACATTTATTAACAGTTGGACATATCTCACCATAGAACCAAGCAGATATCAGCATATTGTTCGATCTCGTCTGTAAAGGGGAGACTCGTGGGTACCCATAGAACACATTTTGATTCACATATCTTGAGGTCAGAGGTCAAGGCACCCCTTTGAAAATGGCCGTGTCAGTTTTTCCTCACCAAAATTTTGCGCAAATTTGGAGCGTTATTTAACCTCCTTCGCGACAAGCTATCACGTGGTACAACTTCCGGAAGATCAATTGCATTGATGCTTTTAAAGAAATTTGTGGCTTTAAAATGAATGTGCGTTAACGCTTTATTATCGCGTTAACTTGGGAGACAAGCGACATTTGCCAACAAGTGTTAATAGCATGTGATAAAAACTCATCATTTAATCTTTAAAATCTTTAAAAACATGCCAGTGTGTCATTTACTTTCCCCTAAACTCCACCATACTTTGCCCCAAATTTGTGCCACAGATGCTTCCATTCAACAGATAAACGCCACGTGTGTAGGATTGCTTCCCGTCCTACACACCTGATTGTCATCACCTGAGAGCTTACCTATAGAGTGCTCCAGGTATGACTTATTTTGTAGGAAGTGAGCATCGCCCTGGGTTCCGTTGACAAAAAGCCAATGGGATTTTTCCATTGTTTCACACGGGACACAAACAACGGTCTCCTGGATGAAAGTCCTGTGTTTTTTGACCTATCCATCCACCCCATTCTCCTCCCTATACGTGGACTTTCTCGCTCTTTATCTACATCACCTGACTTCCTCCTTTACTCGAGAGTCATAGCTCGAAGCGTAGTGCCACTGACCGAGCTGCCGTATTTGATGACTTGGGAGTGAGAATGGGATTTTGGTGGCCACTGTCGGTATTGCAGGATCATGTGACGCATGCTAGCCCAAAAATCTTTCTCCACAATCATTACAAAAAGAACGGCTGTAAATACTTTTTTTTGTGCAACACAAACCCCCTCAAATCGACTCTTTGTATTATCAGAATCTGATCCCCTATGAGTCCAATAAAATGTGAAAGTGAATCTTTTTGCCACGAGAGAAGGACTCTAGCAGTGCTTTTCAATAATCCTTTACCGTGCCCTCACATCCCCTCAACAACCGATATTATGCAGCGCCGCACGTCATATAAGTGGCCACTGAAAGAGCGAGGGAGCAGGATGAGTACATTCATCATCGTCTGCAAACCCCACAAATACTGTTGGATGATGACCCATCAAACTGCCATTTGCCTAACTGTCTGAGTGCTGCAGTTACTTTGTCCCCCAATGCTAATATATGTCAACGAGGATGAGTCAAATGATTGTGATGTGTAATCCTCAAATGAGATGAGGTGAAATGAGATAAACCTCGTTTAGTGCGAGCTAAAAAATGAATGCACAAATATTTCCTGCTGATAGTTTAGTCTGCCTACACTGACAAAGGCTCTCGTCTCCTCCCGCCTGCTGCTGTTATATGCTACCGAACCAACTGCCAGTGATCAGAATGGAAGCATTGCAACCTTAGACAGTGTTCCAGACTCGCTGCAGCACTGTGTGACAAAGTTTAGCTCGGAGCAGTGCAGGTGGGGACTGACTGATACCTGTTTTCCCCTCTGGGCTTTACCGTATCTGTATGCGCTCACTGCTGAGATCGCTCAGTAAAACCTGTATACTCCAATCTACCTGACTCGACTCGGCTGCTGCTGATACCAGATCTCGTATACAGACTCGCTGCCCCTCCACACTTCCCGTACATGCTGAACTGCTGCCCTTGTGCAGAGCAATACGGAAGATACCGCTTGGGCTCCCTGGTGCTCGCCACATATGGTGCCCTAGGCGGATTTCAGATATGGAACCCCCCCCCCCACCCCAGAGCGGCCGCAACACACATTAGACATCACAATGGTTTTAAGAAAAAAATTAAGATTTTTATTTTCATAAATAACTGTTTATTATAATATAAATAAACAATTGGTCCCTGATATTGTTGGCTTAAAAGTGTTTAGTCAGTTTCACAACAGTTTACACTTTTACTAACAAATAAGTAATATTGATTTATTGATTTGTTTGTTTTTTCATTTGTTACCTCACTGCAGAAAATGAGGAAGGGCGCCCACCGGCATTTTTTCTTTTTAATTATTATTGTTATTTCTAGAGGCCATTTAAGGCAACCGCTTAAATGGTCCATGCCTTAAACCAGCTTAAGGTCATGTACCAAAATCAGACAGAAGACTCAATGCTAGACAACTTTTAGTGCCTGTTAGTATTAATAATGGCATTGCATATTGATTTAAATAGGTAATTTCTTAATTCTGCTGCTGTCATGATACATATGAACATATGAGTTGGATTTTTGTTTATTTCCTGTAAAAATAATGCACACGTAGCATCAACACAATTAAAGAGAATCTGAGAATCTGAACGAGCCGACGCACGGCACAGCGGAGGGAGGTGAGAACAAGGGGGCTGTAATTTATTGATAAAAGTTCACATCCTTTTTATAAAATAATTAGTAAACTGTTCATCATAACTTTGTTTTTATTTGTGAACAAATTTAATTAATGAAATATTATTTAAAAGTTTTCTGAATCTGTTCTTTTGATTTATAGAATATGATTTTACAGGCAACATTTCCAGAAGAATTGAATGTTCAGATGAAGGCTGTAATAAATAATAAAAATAATCATTTAATTAGTAATAATAATGGTCCAAAATGATGTAAAATTGCATAACTTTAAGTCAAAAACCTTCACATTGTTTTGAGGGAGGACCCCCAAACCCAATATCTCCCTGTATCTTAATAGTATTAATACTAAACACACCACCTTAACCCTCTAATGTTCCAGTTGGAATATTATTGGAGTATTATAGGCTTAAAAGATGCATAGCCCTTGGCTTTAATAATAATAGCAATAAAACCACAGCTGATTATGACTGACACAGGATAAAACGCTTAAAGAAATAATTAATAAATAGGGATAAGTCGCAAGAGATTGCTGATACCAGCCAATACATACTGGCGCTTATTATTTTTCCACTTAAAGCCCTTGGGTGGCTAATAGGCCACTTGGAAACCTGAAAAGGACAAATCAATCAGGGCTTGAAAAAACACTATGAATACTCTGTGTATGAGCCCAAAAATGCAAAAGGAAGCAACCCAGGGAGCAACTGGATGTGACGCCATCTTGGAACACAGCATCCAATTCTTAACACGTTCATGGTCGTATAGCGGCGCCTCCAGAGTATCCTGCAACGCTTCCCTTGATGCATGTTTGTTGACAATCTGCCAGCTCCGCCTGCCTAAATTTGCATATTGACATCTGATCACAAAGCAGGAGCAATCATGTTAATCATGAATAATTATCGATGCCAGGTGTAAATGCAAAGGCCCCATAATTAGCTGTTATTATCCAGATGATGTATCCATATAGATTGCATGTTAATGCCAGGGGAAAATGAGGTCAATTTGCAATCTGCCTCACAATCGTGAGGAAAAACAATGCAAGCTTAACTGATAACAAATTATCCGGGCATCAGCGTTAGCTCCGGAATCTGTTAGTTCGAGAAATCTCTTGCTGATTTATATTTATGTGGTTGTCTCTGAGCACATTAAATGGGATTGTGCTTCGGAGGAGGGAATCAGAACAATAACGTCATTGTCCCTGATCTCAGCACGCAAATAGCTCAGTTATAAAAATCCAAACTGATTTATATTTATGTGATTTTGAAAAGGTTCTGACAGTGGTGCTGAAAACATGAGATGGAACTGTACTTCAGAGGACAGGAGAAGGGATTTGCCATTACCTTTTGAAAATTGATTTCTTTTTTTTTTTTTGGGCCTCTAAATAATTTAATATGAGATAAGCTTCTGGGTTTGAAGTCCGCCTCTGTCGGGTCTCGATATCCCCTCGGCCTGTTGAAAGGCTCGGTTTGCCCCGACAGCAGTGACAAAGTTTTTCCAGGCACCGCTGACGGTCACATTAAAAATGCTCGGTGAGGTTTTAAAGCTGGCAAGTCTGGAGGAAAAAAAAAAAATCCCCAAATCAATCTTTAGATGATTAACTACCGTTTTCAGCTGCAGTGAACTGAGTAATGTGCACCTGGGAAAATAAACTTAAGATCCCTTTTTTCCATCTTAAGGAAATTATATAAAATGATCAAGACAGCATGCAAATTGGCAATAGGTACTGCTAAGGCAGCTGTCCTTCAACTTCGGCATCAAATGAAGTAACAAATGAATGGAGGGAAGGAGCATGAAGGGGTTAAAATGATGAACGATTCAAAGCGCAGCTATTAGGTGGCCATGACCTATTAATGATGTTAGTCAATGGAACCGACTGTCCATGTAAAAGCAATACTTTTCATTACATCATCATTGCCGCTTTAACTGATTACTGTCAAACACGGTCAAGCCTTCCCCCCCCCCCCCCCAAACGCTGCGTCTCCATTAGGACTGTGTAATGCTCCAGGGACTGCCTTTTCTAATCACATGTGTCACCGACACCAGCACATATTTGTCATGCAGCGTGCACCATAAGCCCGACGTTCAGGCATTATGCTGCTAGCTCTGGCATGCATTAGGATAACTGGTATTCCGTAAATATTAGTCTTGCAACACATTTTCAGCTTGAGCGACTCTGTTCATATTAAGAGGTGACAAACAGATGGGATGTGCGAGCTACAAAAAGAGGCAGGCTTAGGGCTGTCAAATCAATTCTGGGAGAAGTTGTAATGCTGTCTATGCTAAGCGATCCCTTAATTAAATACAAAGGCCGATGCAGCTCCATCTTTTTCTGCTTTGAGTATCTGAGGAAAAGAATCCACACTATTCAAAAGGCTCCTTATTATCACCAGTAAGCAAGCTGTGTTGGATCATTTAAATCGAATTCCGCTCAACCAACAATTCAAACTTGCCGTAGGAGGTGTATCAGTGTAAACACTGCTTCTGGTTGTTGCATTGTTAAAGTTGTATAATTGCATAACTTTGACAACTTGAGTCCCAAGTAATAAGACTAATAACTGTGTTTACTTTTCAAGCAAGAAGCACAAAATATTTTGAGAGGAAGGGGGAATAAAGTGTAATTACAAAACACAAAGTACCATAAGAGCATCTGTAGCACAAAAGAAGTAAAACCAACTTTAGACACAAAGAAAGAAATCTATCAAAAAATATCTGTATAAAAGATATAAAAGCAGAACCAGCAGATGGATGTGTTAACATGACAAAACACTATTATGCAACAACAAAACAGCCATTAGTCAGAAAGACGGATCTATAAAAATATGTTTTGAAGCAGAGGCAGAGCCGGCAGACTGAATACTAAATGTACTGCTCCGAAGCCAGTACAGCAAAACTTCCATCACCCCGTGACTTAAACCTGGAATCTGCAACAGCTCAAAGACTTAAACCCCTGGATCTGAGAGGCATTTTGGAACAGGAAGGAGTAAAAACTTCACCAAAATAATCCATTAACAGGCCATGTAGAGTCTGGTATGTCATTTTAAAGTGGATTCAGAAATGAATTGGCAGGTACTGCGAAGAAGTTGAGGTGGTGTGGGAAAAAATGTCTTTGCTGCAAAATTCTGCCCAGCTACAGCTCTAGTGTTAACACAGGTAAGGAAGGACATTCAAGGTTCAGACAGAAGAATATAAATACATGAATCATTTCATCAGTACTGCTGCAGGACAAAAGCTGATGTTGAAATATTATTAAATTTAGTAAAACATGACGATTCACGATTTATAAAAAGCAAAATCTTGGAAACATACTTGATGTTAAGAATAAGGGGACCAAGTAGTGGCTTGGTTTGTGTAGACCGGTGGTCAGGGTCTATGATTGGGTCCTCTGTGTTGATAGGGTTCAAATGTATAAAGTTCAGAGATTGTTTACATCATGTATGCGCTGTATATATTGAAAATGATGTCTTGAAAAACCATCGCATATGATTGAAACCCCTATGGAAAGTGTTCTGATGTAAACAATAATGTGTCATCTGCATAATTGCATACTTGTAAGGAAATACTGTGACCATGATGAATTATTTGTGCTGATTAGCTGTCAATCAATTAAAATAGTTAATTGCGATCAATTGAACATTTGTTATCTGTTCAAAATGTACCTTAAAGGGAGATTTGACAAGTATTTAATACTCTTATTAACATGGGAGTGGGAAAATATGCTGCTTTATGCAAATGTATGTATATATTTATTATTATAAATCAATTTACAACACAATATTGTCCAGAAACCCTCACAGGTACTGTATATAGCATTAAAAAAAAAAATGCTTAAATCATATCTTGGCATACTGCAGCCCAACAGGCAACAACAGCTGTCAGTGTGTCAGTGTGCTGACTTGACTATGACTTGCCCCAAATTGCATGTGATTATCATAAAGTGGGCATTTCTGTAAAGGGGAGACTCGTGGGTACTCATAGAACTATTTACATTCACTGATCTTGAGGTCAGAGGTCAAGGGACCCCTTTGAAAATGGCCATACCAGTTTTTCCTCGCCAAAATTTAGTTTGGAGCGTTATTTAGCCTCCTTTTGCGACATATCATGACATGGTTGGTAGCAATGGATTCCTTCGTTTTTGTAGTTTCATATGATACCAGTATCTTCACTCTAGCTTTAAAGAGTCTGCTACAACCTAAAAATTGAAAGCTAACGCAAATTTGTTTTAACGCCGCTAATTTCTTTAATGCATTATTGTTGTGTTAACTTTGACAGGCCTAGCGCTAATGCTCAGTGTTACAGAGAGCAGATCTGTGGATTGTCCTGAGTAAGCCGAACATTGTTCTGGAAAGATATGTTGCTGCTTGTTAAAAATGTCTTTCTTCTTCAAATGTATTTTTTCAAACTAAATTCCATTCACATTCATCGTAATGAGGTGGCGGTAGAAAGCTCAGACATACAAAGCCTGGCCATAGAAAAAAACAAATCTGCATAAAATCAGCTGATTACAAACTACAACAGACATTAGCCTTCCTATCTTTGAAGCTATTTGTAACTCTCTGTGTGTGCACTGCATTGTTGGCTGCATACATTGTAGGTGCTATGTGCTATGTCTGATCCTCTGTATTTTGATTCTTGCAGGTTTTAATTGGAGCCATCTATTGTGCACCTGGGACCCCAGGTGAATGCAATTAAATAGATGGTGGAATATAAAACCTGTGTTTTGAGTTCTGTGGACCAGAATACAAATTATAATTTTAAAAACTCAACATATTATGAGGGTAGCCTTACTGACAAAATGCAAGTGATGTCTACTGAAGTTGTTTCTGCACCATTTCAGATTAAAAAAAAATAATAATAAAATATTTAGCATGTGGGTGTTTCAGCAAATTAGATACTTTCATGCTTCCAAATCCAAATTATAAGTGGTTGTAAAGCTAGTGGCAAGTTGGCTTTGTGACAGTGACATAAAATACCACCACTTGAGATTCAGAGCTGTAAAAGTTATTTTATTTTCAACTGTTAGCAGCTTTAAGTGGTTGTTGATTTATTTGGATGGTCACATAATACATAAAAACAACTTAGAATTCTCATAACTTTATTTCACTTTGACATTGCTTGTCCTGTTTTATTCATATGGAAAACATTAAAAACATCCATTTCGAATATTATCAGGTGATTGAATGGGCGTTATCAGTGAAACTTAACATTGTGAATTCAAACAATACACCTTTAGGTTTAGGAAACAATACTACTTGGTTTGGTTTAGGAAAAGATTGTGGTTTGGTTTGAAATAAGTACTGACGTAAATTACGTAACAAAACTACGGTAAAATAAGTCATTGGCTTTTGGTTTCACACGGACATACCAACAGCGATCTCCTGGTTGAAAGTCCTGTGTTTGTTTGACCCATCCATCGCCCCCCGACCACTACCTCAAATGGACTTTGTCAGTCTTTATACCAGGTCAGCGGACTTCCACCTTTTCTCCCGTCATAATTACAATGGCTTATAGAGGTCGGCATCGTCTTATTGTGTTGGTATCGGTGATCAACCATGTGAGTAGATGATAACGGCCTTCTGCACCTATTAGTAGGTGCAGAAGGCCCCCTTCCTTCCTTGATAACTGCTGATAATGCCCATTTAATCGGTTTATAACATCCAAACTGGGTGACATTGATTTAAAGTAGCACTCATTTAGCATTATGAAGAATTCAAGTTATACATCACTTCCTGTATTTATTAAAAAACACCCTATTGCTTTTACAGTGCATGATATTTACCCTCTGGCATTTTATTTGAGTGTTGGAAGTGTGATACCATGCTGATGTTTAGTAGGCAATAATTACTATGCTCACAATCTTAGTTTAAATGTCAGCATTGCATTTGCACGAAACGCAAAGTGCAGGTCAGGCTGATGGGAAAGTCAAGACTTTTGCGGGTAATTTTTCATAAATCAAAGTATTGGTCAAATTGATTGCATCTAATGACGCCATCGGGTCAAAATTCAAAGTCATAGGATCACCAAAGCCTCTCTGTGGGAACAATGGATGTCTGCAACAAATGTTGTTCCAATGCATCCAATAGCTCTCAAGACATCTCACACAAAACCAACAACATCCATCTCGTAGATGTGCAGATATTTCACTGGATAATTGAAATTTTTGACATTCATAAAAAAGCCAGAGGATCGTGGTCCACAAAATTTCATGGCAATCCATCCAATATTTGTTGAGATGTTTCAGTCTTGACCAAAGTGGTGGACCAACTACCAGCTTGCCACCATTGACATCTCGAAGGCCCCGCTGCTAGTGTAGCTACAAATATAAACTATTTTTTAAAAAAGAGTTTCAATATGCAGTACACAGTCGTAATCTTATACATTTCAGTTGAAGGTTTACATGCATTATTACGTTGTGGGTAAGACATAAATTATTCTTCGCCATCACATTCAAATTATGTATGAAACAAATTCTGCTACTGAAGGACTCATTTGGTCTGTGATTCAAGCTTGAGTGGATTTATATTGAAGGCCTGTGAAGGTTTTCCTTTAAACGATGTTCAAATTATGCTGAGCTGTCAAAACACATTCTGACTGGTATTAGGTTCAATGAATTGGAAACTCTAAATTGCCTGTACATAAGAGTGTGTCTGTCTGCTTGTCTGTTTACAGTACATATCACATACTATCTATAACTCATAATGCAACCTATGATCAGTTTTCTAATACAGTTGCTTGGTGACAGATGGAAAACACATCTGAGGTCTAAGCTCCTCCAACAGACACAAAGGTCCACGTAAGTGAGAAAATGAAATTTTCAACCCTTTCCCCTCATTTTCTAGCGTCCTCCCCACAGCTCTTCCAGTTCGCCACCTTCTTCGTATTCAACTGAAATTCACTAGCAGATGTCCACCTGACAGATAAATATATAACAGACTAGGAGGTGTGAAGGCTTTGGATCTGTCACCACAGATGTATCCTCATTCACTCACAGGGATCTGTTTTGGCAGAGGTGGTATATGGTGCTTGTACGGCTTTGGAAGTAGGAGTTCTGAAGTCTCTGATGAGAGACAGCGGAGAGAAACAGAGAGAAGGAAGGGGCTCTTATCACTGTGCTGGCAATTAATCCCTGTGTGCCGCACTCCCACGTATACATTACACCGCTCCTGTGTTGCACCCTCTAATTTACAGGCTGAGAGACAGCAGGTGTTCAGGACAGAGTAAACAGAGGGGAAGGTGGAGGGAGGGATCGTTCGACCTGCTCCAGTCTGCTATTATGTGGTCCCCCGCTGGACTGGAAAACAAGAAGGCACCTCTCTTGGTATGCAAAACCTGTTTAGCTTTCCCTGTCTAAGTACTAGGCCAGGGCCCAAGGTCACACTTCCAGGGTAGGCTTTGCAAATGTTGTTCTACCCTCGAGGCGTCAGCCAGCGAGAAAATTAACAGACACTTTGTGTTTTTCAGCGTGTTCCTTTGGGAGAGATGGCTGACTGCCACACTGATCCTGTCTTGATCTCCTCCGCTGAACACTCCATTATTCAAAACAACAGTTTACCCTCTACCCAAAGTTATGTTGCAGTATAAATAACTTGTTTCTCAATTAAAAGCGTACGTGACAACTTGGCCCAATAATAGCACCTCGGACAGCAAGTCCAAATGTGTTAATGCGCTCTGTTGCATTTGTTAAATAGTAAAAAAAATTTAAAAAAAGGTGTGAGCTGCCTCGTGACTGCAGGTCATGGTGGATCAAGAATTATTTTTTTTAATAATTTTTGTTCATTAGAAACAAAGAAAATCATCAGAGTAGGCAATTCTGGAGGGTTTTAAAGGGGTACTCAGTTTGGCAATACACCCTCAATGACAATGTTAAAGCAGCAATAGGTAGAATTGGAGCAAATATGATTTTTAAAAAAAAGTTATTTTTATAAAACGGTCACTATATCCTGACAGTAGTGCATGAGACAGGTAACCTGAAAAAAATCAATGAAAAGGTCAAATTAATGTAATGCCTATTTCTTGCATCAAATTTTCCAGAATCATCTTGTAGTGTACTGTTTAGCTGTAAAATTAAAAAGTTTGTGGCCCGGTCGCCATGTTGAGATCAGTTGAGGAAATACCAAGCACCGCCCACCAGCCGGAGCAAACTTTCTCATTCTACAGCTAAACAGTACACTACAAGATGTTTTCTGAAAACATTTGAGGTGAGAAATAGGCATTACAGTAATAGAATATTGAATCGGAGTTTGCGAGTGATTAACAGCTACCTGTTGAAGGAACAGCCAATAGGAACGCTCTCTCTCTCTCTGAAATGACCTGTGATTGGTCAAAGTCTCCCGTCACGGGCTAGATTTTTTAAAGCCTGAAAACAGAGCCATGAGGAGGAGCAGAAGTTTAGTCTTCTCTCAGTAGGCTTGAATTACAATATGCTGAAAGGTTATTATGGAATTTTTGCCCAATGACGCCAACAACATTCTGCCTGTATACTGCCACTTTAATGTTCATTTGTTTTGCAGATATTTAGTCATAAAATTAGGTATTTAAATCCTTCCCTGGCCACAGATGAGGAGTCAGGGGATCACAAATATTTGTAAAATCCATCCGGTGGAGACATGAATATCTCAGCCAAATTTCATGGCAAATCTATCCTTTAGTTGTTGAGACATTTAACTAAAAAAAACAAAAATGTCAAGTTGCTGCTGGCACTATAGATGAAAAATCAGGGGATCACCCAAGTCATTAGGATTCATGTCTGGGAACCATGAATGTCAAATGTCAAATTGTTTTGCCAATCTATGTAAGCTATTGACATATTTCACTGAGTAACAGTTTGTGCTAATAATGGTATTATATTTTTTTTTAAAAAGCTAGTGGGTCACCAAAGATATTAGGACTAATCCTCTAGAGATGACCAACCGACGTTGCCAGTGAGGCTGGAAACGAATGGTGCAAAATTGATGCAGCAGAGGTTAAGAAATCCTGACCTTTCATCCCTCAAGCTCCAAAAAAGAACAAAACACCATACTGCAACTCAATAGCTTTGTCTTTAGTTAGACGCTTCCTGTCTGGTAAACAGCGATGACAATTCGTAACATTTGAAACAAAGACTTTCCTTTAAAAAACTGTAGTCTCAAGCATATAAGCAAAGATAACCCCAATGACACAAGGGTTTATTTCTCAGACTTGACAAAGCTCCTCCAGAGCCACAGAAGAAATGTTACTGTTTAGAGTCGCAGTCCTCCGCTTGATAATTAAATTGATCTTGATGTGTAAACTTAATGGAGTTCCCCTTAACTGCCTATAATAAAACGGCCCACTACAAAACTGGTAAAAATTGAAATGTTAATATTTTACTGTAAGAAAAGTCTTCACATGGAGCTTTAAAGTACATTTGTGAACCCCCTTTGACAGTAGTGGTTCCATTGTAAGCAGTAAAATAGCACTGCAGTGGTGTTGCAGCCTCCGCTGCAGCAGCAGCAGTATAATTAGCATACTGTCAGATGTCATCCCCGTTGGTCTCCACACTCGTTGCAATGACCTTTAGCACGGCTTGAACTTTCTCTCACTTGTTAAAATTACATATTCTACGTTGTCGCGTGTTGGTTTTTCTTTAGACGCACGTTGGCTGACATTTCCGTGTGAATGCGTCACTCAGATGTCCGTTTTCTTTATTTATCTTACTCTGGGAAACATACTATTCCTGGTTGGCATTTCCTTTCCACGCTACAGTAGCAGCGTGTCCCTGCACATAGAGCCTACTATGTATCACAGTGATCTACTTTCTGAAACTATTGGATGGATTGCCATTCATTTTGGTACAGATATATATCTGTACCAAAATGAATGGCAATCCATGAGATATTTCAATTTAGTTTCATATATATATATATATATATATATACATACGTTGCCCAGAGCATGTGTGTAATTGACTTTGGTGATGATGGACTGACATAACTGACTTTGGTGACCCCCAACATGTCCATTAAGTGTCAGAATCTGACCAAAATGTGTGCCATACTTTGGGCCAAATACCTTCAAAACTAATGATAATCAGCCTGCGCTGTGCTTTGTGTGTAGTGTTAATTAAAATAACGTTAGCAGGCTAACATGCTAAACTAAGATGGTGAACAAGGTAGACATAATATCTGCTAAACATTAGCATATAAGCACTAGACCCTTTTACACAGAGATTCCGCAATAAAGTAAAGAAGATACGCCTTGATTTATTACCTCAGTAAACATTGTAAACATGAGTTTATGGTCTCAATCGCTAGTTTCAAGTCTTCTTCAATACAACATGATGTTCATTTAGTTAATTATGGTCCCATTCGGGTCAAATAGACCATGAAGTAGGGGATGCTTTAGGGCGGGGCTACCTTGTGATTGACAGGTCGCTACCACGGCGTTGTCCGGTCTGGGAGTTGTCTGTGTTTTCGTCTTAGAACTTTAACCCTTTCACAGTGTGTTTTCAGATAATCGAACCTAAGAATGTCTTGCTCAGCGTTCGTTTCTACTTAGCTCATGTCACTTTTGGTTGTAAAAAACCAAGGTGGCGATGGCCAAAATGCCGAATTCAAGGCTTCGAAACAACAGTCCACAAACCAATGGGTGATGCCACGGTGACTATGTCCATTTCTTATATACAGTCTATGGGTTAAACGCACTACCCACATTCAAAAGAATGGAGGACTGGCGTTTACTGCTGACTCTTAGTCCTGTATAGGTTAAAATTCACTGAATCCACATTTTATTTCTGTCCAGTGTTTGACCAGAGATGTCAAATCCTATCACACATTAAAATGCCAAGAATGCGTTCCAGACCAGCAGCTCTTCTTGTCCAGTCAACAGTGGCCTCATTGTCATTTCCAGCCATTGATGTTCGAGGCAGCTGACTGTCCAAAGGCATCTTCTGTAAGCCATGGAAATAACAATGGATGAATGGCAGCGTGGGGTTGAACATGACTATGGGGGCTGTAGGTCAGAGCAGTGTGGTAAATGCAAGGCTAGCAGAGAGTGCTGCATGCTGCTAGCAGATGGTATGAATAGGTTTATAAATGCTTGAGTAGGCTGTCAAAATGATGTGATCTGGCATTTAACCATTTGTGATGTATTGAAGGAAGAATATGATGTGATAACCAAGGACAGTGCTATCTGTTCTGCGGCACTGAGCAGGAACAAATCTGATCTAAAAGTGCGGATTTGTTGGGAATAATGGCTTTCACGGCGCGCTCAGATAATGCATGTGGATGTCATATGTTGTGATCAGTGGAGACTTCTGTACGATATTTCCACCCAGAGATGCCTTTGAGATATGAAACCCTGCCAGGCTGCGCTCTCAAGGATCCGAGCGGCTCCTCTTAAGCAAACATTTGCATTCGCCACACATCTGCGAGTGTATCAAATCTTCCTCATGCAAAGTGCACTTGTCTGAAAAAATCTCTGTCAAGGTTGATTTTCAAGGTTGCAAAATGCTGCTGTGACTTCAGTCCACTTAAAATAAAGTTCAACCACTAGACCATCCGTTCATGAGGCGAGCTGAGCACACTTCTCTGCTTCCCGTGCCCGGGATTTTTATCAATTATCATCTCATAAGTGCTCGTGCAAACACATAAATTGTCGCATTAAGGATATGAAAATTCATGTTTAATGAACTTCATACTTTACAGGACTACAGTAATATTTTGTGCGCTATGCAAATTAAGGAAACAATACTTTTCAAGTTCATTTAAATGCAGGGTTCAGTTAATGCATGTCGTATGACAGCAGAATATTAAACACAAATTTGCTCTCACAGGAGGATGTTTTTAAAGACCGGAGCATGAAATGTTGACAGGGTTGCCGTGTAACAGGATGACCTTAGTGGAAAAAAAGGCTATAGTTTTGGTGTCCAAAACCTCAGCTCATATTCCTTTTGTCTGTGAGTTAATTGGATGTCAAGGTCTGTGGACAACAGATTTATGTTCCTTCAGGCTAATGCTTCGTCTGGAACATGGCTCTGGTTCTGTTAATGTGCAGCCAGAACGCTGGCATGGCCCCGTCTCGTGTGTCACCACCTCCAGTCTCACCATGCGAAGCGGCTCAGCCTCCCCCCAGCGCCATGAGCCCAAAACATGCACTCAATCCAACCCACAGAGCAGCTGCACACCCGGCCGTCACTCTCTCCAGCAGCCAGACTGAGACCTACAGTAGCTCCTGAGCTCTTATTCCCACTGAGATGCATTTAAATCAGGTATGTGACAGTTGTGCGCGTATACGCATGCTATGAATATAAACGCACAGTGAGCGAGGCTGCTGAGGAGCGGATGAAAAAAAAAACAGAGCCACAGACGGAGATGAAATGTAAGAGGTAAATGTAGAGAGAGGGCCGGCTTTGGAAATGCTGCTGGAGCTGTAACATCTGAGAAATGTCTGCTCGTGGCTCAACAGAAGCAGATAAATATAAATTGATTGGAAGTGCACTCCCACAGTGCGATGTGCCATAGTGTTTATAGACAGGAGGAGCAGCAGAGTGAAGTGCTGTGTGCCTCAGAGAAAAGACTCGGTAACACAGTAACATGCAGCCTCACCATTCAGCAATGTTTTCGGATTGCTCCCTTTACTGCACTGATATGAAAGACATGATGGTCTCTATTGGCCCTGACTGGGGATGGAAATAATGAAAAGCTTACAGTGATAGAAGGTGCCACCTCTTTGACAATGCACAGTAAAATGTTTACAGTAAAATTAACTGGAAATTATTACGGCCTCTAATAAACGGTATTATCCATATCATACTGTAATTTTAATCTTAGACCACAAACAGCATTTTTTTTCCAGATGCTTTTTGGTAGTGCAGTGGCAAACGCTACCGCAGTTGTCCACATATACCGTATACAAATTCCTCATGGTGGCGTCTACGAGGAATATAATCAACTAATTGGACTTGCTGATCTTACAGAACAAAGTGTTTGCATTCAAAAACTAGAATGGCAATCGGAGATCGCAGACCTCCGCCAAGGTGCGTGACTTTAAAAACAGATCACGGATCTGACGGTACCGTGAGGTGGTCGGCTTATTATTAACACGGTGTGTTTCCGTGTAACGTATCGGCGGATGCCTGGTCCTGCACCTCGATGTCTCGCCACACATCCACACACCTATCTCTCTGCTCACAGAAGGAGGCGGGGTCATGCGTCATCGACACATCATCAGATACATGCGTTATACCCTGTGGTCTTAATGCTCAGGCTGATTGGAATTCTTAAAAATATTCCTGAATCAGGATCATGATCTGGATCGCCACCAAAATCTAAAGGATTGTTCATTGTGCCACACCCCACCCCTCCAAAACATTTCATTCAAATTCATTCCGAACTTTTGGAGTAATCCTGCTAACAGACGGACAGACAGACAAACCAACAAACCAACGCCGGTGAAAACATGACCTCCTTTGACCTTGGAAGGAAGTAAAAATGTGACCATCAAAGTGATTTTCATATTTATTGGACTAAAATGACGAGATGATGATGTAAGTCAAGTTCATACAATGAAATCATTGTATAATCAGTCATCAAGCGGCTGTGCTCACGATGAGTCCAGCACCACCAAAGCTGTCGGCTTTTATTTTCAGCACAAGCCCATATTGTTTCCTCTGGTGTGTCACGTGGATTATTACAGGAAGTTTTCAGTTTTTGCTGCTTAAATGCAAAGTAATATTTGCATTAGTGACATTACTGCAAGCATGGAACATATTTAATCACTTAAGTAAATACAAAAAAAAGGTAACAGATAATGGGGCTAATAATGAAAACATGATTTATTGTACTTAGCCTACAGATGACTGTAGATACAGAAATAACAGTGCAAACATACAGTATGTCTATTGTTAAGCGGGGACAGGAATTTCAGTGTTTGTCAGGTCTGCCGCTGGCAGTGTATTTGGGTATAGGCTTTTATGTTTGGGGTGTTTCATTATTGTCTTTTGGGACTTCATAGTTCTTCACAATTTTTTTCCCCCTAACATTTACCCAAATTACCAATTAATAAATAAATAAAATAAAAATGAAAATGTTCTGACTTCTCCCTAGTGGTATCTGACCATGGACAGTTAGATTTAATTTGAGATATCTGTCTCTGAAATTTCACAAGAGGTGAATAGAATTTAGTTTGTGGTAGAGCTTTTTTTAAAAAAAATTTATAAAATGACATTTTGAAAATTCAACAGCAACGTCTCTTTCCAGAAACAGTGTTACTTTGGACAATCCACATCCACATAATGTCTAGTCAGTTTTCATTGGAACTACTTTCTACTGAAGGAGTAGTCCCTATAAAAACTGTAAACAGTATGCGCATTAGGGTTAGTGTGTGGAAACCACTCCACCCATAGTCAACTCACTGGCCCCCCCTCCTCACAAATCCTAATTTAAAAGTTGTTAGAGGCAACAATTCCATAATGACCTTTCAGCATTTTGTAAATCAGGTGTTCTGAGAGATAACTAGACTTCTGCACCTCATCATGGCTCTGTTTTTCAGGCTTTAGAAAATCTAGCCTCTTTTTTTCAGGTTACCTGTTTCATGTACTACTGTCACGGTATAGCGACCGTTTTATAAAAATAGCTTTTCTTAATCGTATTTGCTCCAATCTCGCTTACTTCAGCTTTAACAGCACATGCAGACGAGAAGAAAAGCAGATAATAACTTCATGTTAATCAGTGCAACACAGTCTCCTAAGAAAATTACGTTCCCATAAAACTAAACTGCATTCTCAATTACGTTTCCAAGGGAAAAAGTATTTTCTCCCTAATTACGGTCGCTATTTAAAACACATAATTAACGCTGAAAATTTAAACAAAACCAAAAAAAAAAAACGTAACAAAACAACTTGGTTAGGTTTAATAAATACATCATTATTTGGCTAAAAATAAGTATGCTTGTTATGATATTTAAGTTACGGAAGTGAATTAAAACCCATCCATCCACCCCGACCACCGAAACGTATTTGTGATTTGTCAAAAATATAATCTAGGAGAAAATACATTTATCTAGAAACGTAACTGACAATGCAGTTTTGTTGTATGGCAACCAGGCTGATCAAAGGTTACAGTGTAGATATGTGAAAGGCTGTCAGAGATCACTGCTGATTGGTTTACATTCTCATAACTTATTCTCCCACAAAAACGGTAGAAATTGTGCTCCCTAACCCTAATTAACTCCTGTTGTAAATGATGAATCAAATCAATCCTGACGCATGAGACTGAAGTAAAAACCCTCTAACTACTCTAATACTCCATATATGAATACCAACTGTTTAAACAGCAGCTTTTATTTTGCTCCAGCGATGACAACTTAGATCTGAAACAAGGCAATGCTGGGACTGTTTTAAATAGTTTTGTTATGCTTCACTGTGTCACACACATGGCAAGAGTGCCTAGTGTCCCCCTTTATTCACTACCAAAGTCTTTCCAATTAGATTTCAAATGCCATTGCAACTCTTGTCTCCCCAGGCATTATGTGAATAGAAGTCTCCCAGGGCTGCACATATTATATCTCATTACTGACAGCGCGGGTCACCTGGGACTCCAATCAAAAAATCTGAACACTTAAGCAATTGGCTTCTCTCTAACTGCCTTGCTGAGATTGATTGGGTTTGGGCTCCCCGAGCACCACTTTAATGTCAAACACATAATGCATCGGGCAGACTTTAGGTAGAAAACATTCAATCTTTTCATATTATTCAGCTAATGATATTTTTACCCAAGTAGGATGCAAATTGCATTTTCTTTCTTTTTTTTTCTCTCCCCCCATTTGTATTCTTGAATTGTTTTAAAATAACTATCAACAGCACAGCACTGAGCACCAGATGGTTTCCTAATTTGGATAATCTTATCATATGTGGATAGGATAGATCTCAGCAGTGTAGAGTGTGACCAGAGCCATCAATAAAAAAAAATGGAGGAACATGGGTTGAGAAGTTAATGATCTGAAATGAGGAACCTTAAAAACCCAACTGGGGCTTAATACAACGGATTAGTTTTCTGATTAGAATTTAAAAAGGCATTCAATATCCTTTAATGGGATGAATTTTTAAAGGGTGGCCAAAACATTGCCTTCCCAGTTGGTGCCATAAATGGTGATAGTTAAAAAGAGTACAAAAGGCTGGCAGAGGGCAGACTGGTTGGCTGTGTTTGCCCAAGCCGGCTGTGAAAACTGAAGCTGGCTTACCTCCCTTACACACTGTTCTATCTCTGTCTCCGGCTCTCTTGTTACTTTATGAGAAAAGATCACACCAAACTGCGTGCTAAAAATGGTCATTTTAATGTTTCTTTGCTTGTGATGAATCCAGGATCAGATCTTCGTTGAATTAGTAGAACAGTACCAGCATACATCCACCTATATGTATGTTTATATCTTATATGTCTTTGATTTTCCTCCGGAGATCAATAAAGTATTTCTGTTTCTGATTCAACCCAAAGAGTAGTGTTCCCTTTTCCTGATAGTCTCATCTTAATAGCTTTTAAAACTATCCAGAATCTCATTAGAACAACTGATTAGAGAAAAGTCTGAAAGATGAAACAATTCGTGCAGCAGAAATCCTTTTTGAAATCTCCTGTCTTGTTAATCATCTCTAAGATTTATCCTGTGACCCCTCGAGAGAGATAACAAGATTGGCATGACTACTATTTTTATTCTTATTCTTATTTACATGTTTTCTTCATGTCCGTTGGTCTCTTGTTTTACTCCCAAAAAAACAAAAGACACTGTGATGATAAGCGACAGTGGCTAAGATGTAAAGCGGAGCGATGCCAGTTAGTATTTCTTTCTCGCATATACCACCACGGCCAATTATCACAGACAAGCTATAGAATGCTTTCACACGATACTGGAAACTGAAATTCTCAGTGCACCGTCTCCTTTCTGAACTGTAAGCTGTTGGTGAGGTTTAAACTAACTCCGGACTCCATTAGCCTGTTTGCTTCAGTTTGTTTAGGCTGCTGTGAAAGCTTTTAGAAGACGGAGACAAATGATGTCGTCCTGGCGATAGCGGCGTCACATCAGAAAACGCTTTTATGCCGCATTCTAGAGGGCATGGACATAATTTGTCTTTTAATTTATAGGAACTGTTGCTATTCACCCGGTAATATTATTGTAGGAGACGTCTCTTGTTCATCCCCTTACTCTTCCTGTTTGTCAATCAGTTATTTACTCACAATAAACACAAAAGAAGCAATAAAAGTTCAGCATGACTTTCTACCAAAATATGATTTTCCTTACTTTGCACGGCAACTGGATTTTTGCGATGTCATGAGACCACGCAAGAATCGTGGGAATTGTGGGAAAAAGTATTTTTCGGCCCAATGGCATCACGTGACACGGAAGTTGTAGTACCGCCATTTGGCCACTATAAAAATTGGCATCAAAGCTGGGCGCACTTCCTGGGGACTGGAGAGAAAGGTCTCGAACAAAGTTAATTTTCTCCTGATTTGTGATTTTTATGTTCAGAAAATATGTGGCTTGTGAAAAACGGGTCCAATATTTACTTTGGTGACTACGGGGCAAAAGAATCAGTCATAATCTGTGTTCATGTTCATTTCTCCCATTGGAGGTAATAGACTCAGGACATGTGAAACCCATGTGTCCCAGATACTGGAAACTGAAATTCTCAGTGCACCGTCTCCTTTCTGAACTGTCTCCGGTTATATCAGAGCTGGAGTGTATTTCTCCATTGAAAGAAGAGCAAAGAAAGCCACAGCTTTTCTCGATGGAAAAGATGTTTTCGACCTTCTCCCGTGGGGCTTCGGCAAGAGTTTGATTGACAGATGGTTCATCCAATGACCTAGTGATTGTCAAGTATTTTTTTTTTTAAAGTGCCTGCCCTTTTTCAAAAAGTTTCCAATGACGGCTTCTCAGATGGTTCTGTGTGACAAACCATTTGGTGGGTCAGGTTATGATTTTCCACCATGTCGTGTTGTTGTTGCAGGATGACAGTCATCAAAGCTGTCATGAATGTATTACCTGTCGGTCCGTGTGGCTTCTTGGTTTGTTTGTACCAAAACATTTTGAACACAAAATGCACCAGAACTAAAAAAGAATCATTTCTGTCAATGCAAACTCGTTTTTAAAAGTTAGTTTGAAGCAACGCAACCTATTGTTAATGAAAATTACCTGGTAATGTAGCACAATGCTGGAATGCCGTTGCTATGATTACCTGCAGAACGATGATGACAACACAACTGCCTGCCAATCAGGAACAGCTAATTTCCGAGGCCATGGTATAGATCACGTTCTAAAGGTTGGAATCATTTTAATAAATGCACCAACAATTAGAGATGGAATCCTTCAGAGAGCTCACAAGGTCTCACATAGCTTCCAGGAGAGAAATTACTGCCTGGCTCTCTTTGAATTTCAGGTAAATTCTCCTTCATATCTGTTTGCCACAATCTGGAGAGGTTTTTTTTTCTACTTTCTTTCACTCTTCCCATTGCTTTCTTAAAAATATTTTCTTTTCAGCAGCAAAAAGTGGGGAGGAAAATAGTGAAAGTGTAGTGGCAGAGCTCACAGTGTATAGCTCTAGCTGGGTATTTTCTGACATCCAGCACTGACTAGCATGCATCCTAGCTCAGTGGTGGTTTGCTTAAAATAGAAAGCTCTTCTTAAAAATATAGCTACGGGGTCATTAAAGGAACTGCAGTCGCTATCTTGCTGTGCACACTTACTCCCGAGGCAGGTCTGCCTTGGGAGGACAAAATGATTTTGGGTTCCATGGAAGCGGCTGCCAAAATATGTTGCATTATTTCTCATCGGTTAGCCGAGCCCGTTGTACCTGTCAGGCAGCATGTGGCCGCTAAACTTTTATACACTTATGAAGATTTCACCAAGCGTATCTCTGATGTTTATTTTATACGGAGAGGGACATTCATTTTGCCACTTTCAAATAACATCTTACAGCAAATCTATTTTTAAATTTCCACTTTTTCTTCATTTTCATGCATTATGGATGTCTAAGAGATGAATCCTCTGTTTATGCAGTGGCGATGTTGTGAATTTCGGCATCAAAGAGGTCTTTATTTTCTCCCCAAATTCCAAGGTTACTGCCCCGGTATGTGACCCACATTCTAAATACTTCAAACAATAATGGCTTATGTCAAAGCTCGGATACATACTCACAGCTTTGCCCCTGGGGAATAAACATAAACTGTGGCTGTTTATGAAGCCTCGCCACCCTTGAGTATAAAAGCGGGGACCAAATGCTGGCTTTCTAATACTGCAGAGATTTACTCGCCCTCTCATTGTCTCTGTGTTTCTCTCCTGCTGCGCTGCCGCCAATAATTAGTGCAGCACGGACATTATGCAGACACCCATACGGGAGGTGAAGATGAGACCACTTCAGTCTCATTAAATGTGTATGCTTGCCTTTAATTAGGAGATATTTGTTTGCAAGTACAACATCCCCCCTTGTTCGGCTTTTACAGTGCACCTGCTTTCAGGGCTTGTATGGAGAGCTGCTGACTGGGTTGAAGCAAATAGACTGTCAACACTCCTCACAGGGACCCTCCATTAGGCTGTCTCTTTCAGCCGCGCACACCCCTGAGGCTATGAAGCATTTTGCTCTCTTACCGCCGCACACTTCCTCTCCTTCTTTGTCCATCTAAAGAAACAGCCCCTTCACCTTCTGCAGCTCAGTCTCTGTCTGTTTATTGCTCTAGCTCTCTCTCGCTTTTTTTTTTTCTTCTTCCAGGAACAATATTTATATCAGCGTGTCTTTTTATGATGTCAATAACGTGTAAGAATAGCAGAGAAGAGCTGGTACCGTCAACCAAATATGATTATGATTGTTATTATTATTGCTCAGTGCATGCTGGGAAAGGCAAAATAAATGAAAGAATGCCTCGTGATTTAGAGCAATGGTTCTCAACCTGGAGGTCAGGACCCCCACAAGTACAGAAGATTAAAGTAGAAAACACAAAATTCTGCCATACAAAATTGTGTTTACTTTTTCAGACTTTCCTCTTTTGTTTGCTCTTTACTTTTGAATTACTGGATATTTTCTCTCTTCAGGCTCACAAAAAATTATTCAGATAAATCAAAGAAAAGAAAATACACCACTAAATGGTTTCGCAGCACGGATTATGTTCGCTGCCAATGTTTTTCTCCCAGTCTAGAACTATGTTCTTTTACTGCACGGTGGGCAAACAAGGCACAAGACTGTGACATGATATAGGAATTATTTACATCCGTGGCATCCCTATTAGCAGCCTTGCTTTTCATTCTGTGCGCTACCGTCTGCAAACTCTTGTATGTTTTGTCTGAAACAGCCATGGAGCACATTATAATCGTACATGCATTCAACAATAATGAGGTGTTTTGTTTTTCACATCCACTTAGCGTTTAAGCTGTACATCCCCCCCAAATGGTAAATGGATGGCGTTTAGCACTAGCTCCTGAGCCACAGCCGCCCAACATTCAACTTCCACATTCCGAGTCGAAGCTAGTTAGCCTAATTTTACCACTTTTCCTTTTTGTGTTTTTCGACACCTGCTGAGCGCCACTGTAAAGGAGTCTAGCTATCATATCTCTTTCATGTGGCTGTACCCGCAGCACACAAGGTTTGTTACCTTTTAATTTGAATCAAAACATAGAGTAATGTAAGTACTAGTACTGTAGAGAATGCTTGAATAAATCACACATTGGACTAAGCAACAACTAACAATGTCGGCCACTCCAGGCCAACAATTTGCCTGCCTGAACAATTTCTTGTGCATGACCACACAGGCAACCAATCAAACCAACATTGTCAGTCAAAATCATTGGCGAACAGTAATGTAGGAGGAGCTGTCACTGCAACAAGTTCTCACTCCCAACTCGTCATACTGCAGCTT
This sequence comes from Sebastes fasciatus, assembly GCF_043250625.1. NCBI lineage: Eukaryota > Metazoa > Chordata > Actinopteri > Perciformes > Sebastidae > Sebastes > Sebastes fasciatus. The sequence goes on from NC_133795.1 coordinate 4,943,379, forward strand.
GGTCAGTGGCCCAATCTATGACGCTTTAGGTACCCCTCTAGCGTCAGTTTTGGACGTGTCAGGGACAGCGTGTCAAATTTCTGCTCGTTACATGCATAGCATCTTTTCAAAATAAACTTCACAGGAAAGGTACAGTTTTTCGCTCCTTACATGCATACAGTCTCTTTTCAAAAATAAACTTCCACAAAAGATTGTGGTTTGGGTTAAAATCAGTACTTTTGTTCCGTAAAAGAACTACATTTGTTACATAACTTCCATTGGTAATGTTTGGAAGTTACGTCACAAAACTACAGTAAAATAAGTCAACGTTGACTCGGTTTCACACGGGACACGAACAGCAGTCTCCTGAGTGAAAATCCCGCGTTTGTTTGACCCGTCCAACCTTCCCTCCCACCCGGAATTTCTTGCTATTCAAACTACATCAGTTGCTATGTGTCTAATAATGACATGGATGGGTTTACATCGGAGTTAGCTGAAAGTTCGATGCGCCCCGTATAGACGCTAAAGGGTGCCTCGGTGTGTCGGTATCAGGCGCTGAGGGGCACTGATCAAGTGGCAATACTTGACACGTTGGAAGTAAGAACGGCTTGCTCACTACAAAGAAATAAATAAAACTTCAGTTTGACTTTAAGGCCAAAAAGGTTGTGAACCACTGACTTTTAGGACATAATTGATGCCACAGAACTGAGATAGACAATCCTATAAGCAGAACCCCAACAATTGCCGTTCAAGCGTAGGAGTGGGTAACGCGTTTACATAATCTGAAACCTGTTCCAGACCTTTAAATTGACGTGCATTGATGTTACTGCATGCAATTCCTTTTAATTTAAATTGTGATAATACTAAAATGCAAATGAGAAAATAGCGTTGGAAGCCGTGACCTTAAAGGGAAGGTGGAGGTAGATCTAAATGACCCCAGGAATCAAATCTTTAAGGTCATAAGGGAGCTTTTCTGCTGCTGGTAATAAATCACATTTAAAGCCTCTGCAAAACTCCAGTATCACAATGAATGTCCAGGTTTAAAGCACCTTCATCTCGGCTGTTGATCAATATCTTTATGCCCAGCGACACGCTGCACTGCAATTGTTTCTGACTTGTATCAGCTATATCAAATGGGCAGTCAGCAAAGCTCACACAGGCTTTCAGCAACAAGAAAAGCACAACTAACAAATGCGCCACTTGAAGCCCGAACAACTCAAAGCTTAAAATAGAAGGCTTTCTGCTGGGCTACCTTACATATGTCTGCCTTTAACTTTCAAGCACTTTCCTGGTTATAGAGCCGAAGGCAACAGACAGCTTAACCCTCTCCGCTTCTAGATAAAGCAAATAAATCAGATAATGAATAAATCACACAATACCAAACATAGTAGTAGAGTAGGGATGCTATAATATGCTACCAAATGGGCTTTTTCGTCTCTATAGGTAGTAATGCCAATGCAAAAAAATGGCCCCAGCAAATAAACCTTTATAATGTATATTAAATAATGTAATATATACTGTAAAGTCTTTTGATGATACACAAGTGAAATTTGTTCTGAAACTCCAACAAGAGAACGCCGTAACAAAAGGACAGTGAAATCTGTATTTTTAGCTGCGTACCAGGAGCGTTTGTGTGATCGGTTCAGGAATTTCAAGGATTCTTTTTGATTACCCAACCGCAGGTCTGAGAGGAAGCGATCAGAGCTCGCGGTCCCAACAGCACCGAGGAGCCGCTTGAAACGCCTGAGCTGCTACAGTCTTACTCAGGTGTGTCGACAAAGAGGCAAAGCAGGCGGAAAGGTATGAACAACGAAGAATTAAATGATGGTGGCCATTATTAAAGCTCATTTAGACCTATGACTTAATACCAGTTCGGTCTATTTTTTCTAATGATAAAAAGGAGTACGAAAAAAGGAATATTTCTGTCTGTGTGTTTAAAAAAAAGACTATATGGTAGGAAAAAAAATCCTAAGGGAGATTTCTTTCAGCTATCCAAAACACAGCCCCGTTTGATGTGTGAAATATGACGAAATTGGTGTTATCTTTCAAATCAACGCATTAATTAATACGAAACTTCAAAAATAGAAAGTCAACCTGAGTGATTTTTGCAGTTTGAACTTGAGTTAGTTGCCGTGGCTGGGTTTCATTTTCACCAAGTGTGAAATGTCCCGAGCCTTATCCAGATTTATGTAAACAATCAGGGTAAGAGCTTCATTTTATGGCCAGAATGCCCGGACTTTATAGAACCGAGTAAATCAACACAATCCACTGACAAGAGGACCCATCCAAGCCGTACCACGGATTCCTTCTTTATTCCTCATTTTCCCTGTTTGTTCTCCCGTCTTGTGCCATGTCATATCTCTCTCTCTCTCTCTCTTCAGTTCATAGACAGAGTGCTGTCTGTTTCCGGATTTTGCGAGGCAGCACACGTCCAGGCGAGATGTGGGGTCCGACTGAAATGACTCCTGAAACATCCATCACTGCAAATTACACATTTGGTAGTGCTGATTCCCTCTTTTGGGCTAATGAAGTTATATGCCCCTGCACAACTACCACGACGCCTGCTAATGTCTTTTAATTTGCAAAGATAATTACAACAAGGAAGGTTCCACTTGAAAATCCATACATGCCAGCAAACGGAGCTAAAATCGACCAATCCACAGGGGTAATTATTTCTCCCTTGGATCATCTAATGTATATATACATCTCAGGGGGCTAATGACACTGATCAAATGCTTTATGCAATAATAAAGCAGTCAGGGTTGACATGACATGTGTACAGGATATAAAATGAGCATTTGCGTGCAACTACTTATGCATACTAATGTGCTTAGCAACGCGTCTGTTCGGCGCCTTGTTTGGGAAATGCCAACATTTGCATTTGGTGCCTAAAGGTGCAAGAGAACCAGGCTAGGCTATGCCCCGACATTGTGCAATCTGCACGAAGCCGATGTAACAACAGAACATGTTGTTATCTTAAGGTTAAAGACACACGCGCATGCTCACTCATATGCATGCAAGGCGAGCGAGACAAACAACGGAGGAGCAGGCTGCGGGAGACTTAGTGGCAAGGAGAGTCTAGACATAATGAGTTTAATAACGTACAATGTTCATTAAAACATAGCTCACAGCCTCTCCGGAGGTGTCATTCCTGTCAGATTAGTGGTGCTGAGATATGGATGGCACCGAGCGGAAGCAGCCCATATGGTCTGTCTGCTTGACAGCACTGTGACCCACAACAGATGTGCTGTTCTTCTCTCCCCTGATGTTAGACTCTGCCTCTTTGTCACACCTGTGTTTTCTCCCAAGCCACACAATAACATCAAGAAATGACACCGCTGGATTCGCCCTCTGACTCGACAAAGGATTGTGGTCGGCCGCAAAATACATTTTGACTTAATTAGGGAGGCTTGCTTCCTTCTGGGCATTATTAGAATAATGGCAACCTAAGAAAAAGATAAATTATTCCTGTGTGATGTTTGCATAATGTACCAGGTTGTGACTCTGGACTGGATGCGACTATTTGCAATTCTGTCTCCTGGAAATTACATTCATGTTCTACTAATTTGGCCCCCTTTAGCATCTGTATGGGTTCACCCAGGAGACCACTGTCAATGTTGACTTATTTCACCTTAGTTTTGTATTTCGTAACTGCCGTATTTTACCAATGCAAGTTATGTAACAAACATACTTATATTAACCCAAACCATGATCTTTTCCTAAGCCTAATCAAGTAGTTTTGTTACTTAAGTAAACCTAAAAACTAAGTAAACCAATGTTGGAAGTTTATTTTGAAAAGAGGCTGTATGCATGTAGGGAGTGGAAACTGTATGTTTCCTGTGAACATGGAAGATTATATTTTAAAGACACAATGCATAGTTATGGTTGGGAAAGATTGTGGTTTAGGTTAAATGTAAGTAAACACGTCCCGTCTCATCCTTCAAGTCAACGTTGACGTTTTCAATCAGTAAACCAGACCACGACCTTTCCATAACCTCAAAGCTAAACTCATGAAGGTTTCTGTTAGTTGATAAAGTGACGGTCACTGGTGGTAATGCTAAAAACGTACAAGTCCCAGAGTGCTGTGCAATCTAACATGTCACTGGGGGTAGGAAACATGCTTTGAGCAGCTACTTTGTCAAAAAATGTATTTCCCTAGTTGGTCGGCCATGAAAATTGGATGCCTTCTTTATAAATTGCTCTATACAAATATTTTCCAGATTCCATTATTACGTGAAATTCTGAAGAAGCCTATGCATGTGCACAAGTTATGTTGAATGTACGCACGCACAGGCTTCTTCCAGTTCATGCATGTGTTATTTCCTGGGAATAACTTGTGCACACCATTTGACGTGCGACATGGCTAACTCTGCCACCAACAATGCAAACTACTATAGTATAGCCACAGACTGTATATAAAGATGGATGATGACAGTTCCCCAAAAGTGAAGCCCAAAACATTTTGATTGGTCCCCTGGTGGCTGGGGTCGTGTCCAGATGGTAACCCACAAATCCTAAAAACTTGCAAAAACTCTTGCGAGACTCGCTGCCTGACGACCTGTCCTAACCTTAACTATTCAAGACCAATGCCTAACCTTAACCATCTCACAAGAATTTCACAAATTGCAGGATACCATCTAGACAAGACCTGCGGCTGGCTGCAGTAGGCCTTTAGGTCATAAACCCCGCCCCCTCCATGTTAGCGGATGGACATGCACCAAACTAAAAAAATCAAAGTACAAGTCAAATATGTTTCCCAAAAATGGTTTCCGTCATTTTAGTAATTTTTTCACGCTGATGTATGTTCAATTGTTCACTTTTCTGATAAATTTGGTTTTAATTAGTTATTTACTATAAAAAGGTAGATTGACAGCTGTGAGTCTCTTTCGTTGACAAGCTTTGGCCGTGCTCAGCTTGCAATTGGTTCGGGTGGGTGTATGGGTGGGACCTTGATACTGTGGCTCCACCGCCCGATCACTACTGCACCAGACTCTGGCTCCAAATGACCTCTTAAAGCCCGGGCCACACAGCGCGCATCATGCTCGCGTGACGGCAACGTCGCGTGTTGTTTTTTATTTCGGCGTCCATGTTAACAGGTTAGAGTGGACACACTGCCCGCATGAGACGCACGTCAGACGCGCGTCAGACGCACGTCAGACGTGCGTCTATTTTATAGAATAGAAGGCTCGCCTATTTTTCACGCTTGCCGCTTACCTCTCGGCTGCGTCTCCCAGGAGCAACAGACAGTGAAGGTGATCTATTGACAGTATATGAGCAAGATTACTACAGTTTCCATGTCTAGACATCTGTAGAATATGTCACTGACCATCAATATTTTACACTTCCTATCTAGATTTCAAAATAAAAGTCCTCTAGCGTTTTTAGTGCACAGAATCATTCATTCATTAACACAATGCTTTTATTCTGAAATACTCTAAATAAAGCAGTTGTCTGCTTGCAGGTTTCCATCAAGTTAATATAGTACAGGCTTTTAATTATGTAAACACTGTAGTAGTCATAGCAGAAACCCTACATATGCTATACATATAATAGACTGGGTTAATAGGTTATAAGAACATCAGGTGATAGTTGGCAGTATTTTTCCTATGCGCTCTCTCTCTCTCTCTCTCTCTCTCTCTCTCAACAAACACCACGTAACTTTATTGTTCTTTCTTTTAGAGGTGTTATTTAATTTTTTTAAAGATATTTAATAATAATTTTCGTTTTCTAAAGGTTAACAAATAACGAAACTGTTTATTTTGCTTTGTTTTATAATAATAAAAAAAAACACTTTACTTATATTTATCATTCTGAAATACTTCAGGTGTTTTTCTCCATCAAGGCGCAGTTCAGCAACAAGGTGGTGAAAAGCTCCAAGTTGCCTGAGATGTCGGAACATCAGCATTTATAATGTAAATTGCTGTCCCGTCCCAGATGTAAATTAAGTCGTTTTCGATAAAAGCCGCAACCTGGAATGCTGTAGAACAGGAACCCGAAACCCCCTGGAAATGTTGTTTAAAACTGTGCCAGTCAAAGTGAAGAGGGATTGCTGTAGGCTCTCTCTTACTACTAATGTATTTATTTATTTTTTTGTATTAATATATAGCCCACAGAAATCCCTCTTCACTGTCAATGAAGAGGGATTTATATATATATATATATATATATATATATATATATATATATATATATATATATATATAGCCCATAGAAATCCCTCCTCATTGTATATATATAAATCCCTCTTCACTGACAGAAAAGAGGGATTTATATGGGCTATATATTAATATTTATGTATGAATTTATTTGCTTGTTTTTAATAATATTTACAAATTACCACACAGTTCTTACCCTTTTTTGTCTTAAATAAATATAAATCACATTTATTATGAAGTTAAATGGCCATTAAAAGGCAAACTCTATGTAGAAAGAAAGGGCTGTCAGCAACAGCAAAAACACAGCTGACAGGTAGCTCCGGGACGCTCCCGAGACGTGGGTAACTCGCGTCTAGCGTGAACACCCTAGGTGGGCATGACGCGGCCATGACGTGACGCTGCCGTCACGCGAGCATGATGCGCGCTGTGTGGCCCCGGCGTAAAGCATAAGATGGCAGCTTCCGTATACGGGATACTTTGGCTTCACTTCTATACAGTGGGAGGAAGTGGAGACGTATCATCCATCTTTATATAAAGTCTATGAGTATGATTAATGGATGTAAATATGTACCTATAGCAAAATAAAAGCCTCCCAATCAAAAATTGGGTTTGATGTTATGAAAATCTTAAGGATTGTAACTTTAACCAACCATAGCATAACCTTGAAGTTAGTAATCATGCTTTAGTTGTTATGAGTGGACACTGTAGAAAAAAACAAATACATTATTTATTATTTGATCTGATATGGCGCGTGGCCAGTATTGGACCTAGGAGGCACTGGCTCACCCAGCCAAGTTTGATCAATAATATATTTTGTTACAAAAATATAAAAAATGTATGTAAGAAAAGAAATAAATATAAACTTGATTTCTTGTTGAGTTGTATGTGTGAGTTTAAAGTGTCTTCTGATTAAAATGAAACTGTTAAAACAAGTTGTCGGCAGCCAGCCGGAACTAACTGGTTGCCATGGTTCCGACCCGGTTCTGACAGGCAGACACTTTGGACTGTTTTTAGCCAGCTAGCTAGCTAACCATAACCGCCACAACAATAGCTAAATAAAGTTATTTAATGTGTTATTTTAAAAAAAACTAAGAGTTGAGGAAGAAGACACGCCATTACCTCCACCAGCTGAGTCCACCAGCCCGATTCTTCAGACTCGTTAGCAAACAAGAAGGTTAGCCCATCCCAGCCCGGCGGCCACTTGCTCCCCGGGTGCCAGTGCTCTCTTCCGGTCAGCCTGATGCGGGTTTACCGCTGATCTATCTGCAATGGATTTAAAGCTATTTCCCTGTCAAGAATGGGAAGTCAAGGTGCTTCTCACCAACGTGGTATGGACAGTTTTCTCGGTTGGAATACAGTGTAAACGAGGACGTCTTTATAAACTGTGCAGACATTTCCCAGCTGGGTCCGTGGACTGGAAGCACCTACTGTAGGTACGTCAGCCAGGTATGAGATATACATCACTCCAATGCAGACGAGGAAATGAGTGAAATCAAACGAACCTCGATGCCATGAACTATCCATCTAAAAGTAGACAGAAATAAAGTCAATGTTTTTCTGATACATTCAGTATGAATATCTGCCGTCTTTGCAGACACATTCATAAAAATGTTTCCTTATTATGCTGATTAAACCTTTTATTTGGGCGACATTGTTTCTCTCAAAACACATATTTGCTGTTGCAAATTAGTAGTTTATGGATGTAATTTCGAGGAGACAGGGTTTGGACATGTTCTCCGGTTGTCCAGATGGTTTGCTATCCAACAAAAAACCCTACTTTCTCACCAAGACAAATTATGGGGAGCTTTCGCTGCTTAACCATGTGTGCATGGTGATTTATAGGGTTATCCAGCCACTTCTGCCAACACTATATGAAGTATGCACCCGATAAGCTGCCTGTAATTTCAGCCGGGAGGAAAGCAATTTCTTCAGAACATGTAAAGTGCCGATGATCAGGTTCAATACGGACCCTCCCATGACAATCACCACTCTGCTTACCGGCAGCCACACAGCTCGAGTATCGGGTCATGTACTGCATATGAATGCTACATTTCATTATTAAACCTTCCACCAGGGAGTATCATTGATCCCTTCATATATATGTGTGTCACAGGTGTCGAGGAAAATGTGCAATATGTGGAGCATGACACGCAGCGGGGATGCCAGGGCCAACATTTCTCAGAGGTGCCGATTTCAGACCAAACACTGAATATTGGAGGTCTGTAATACATGTCTAGTTTTTATGGATATAAGTGTCTATCTTAAGTAGCAGCTGTCTGCTCCCGCTAATCCTTCTGCTTGATTTAAATGTCAATACCTCCTTCATATGTGCACAAGCATAAATCTGTATGGATGGAGTGGGCGGGAGTGACATCACGGGGGGCAAGGGGTGAATGGATCTCGACGGGCGGCTTTAACCGAGGAGGCGGCGATAGACCGGTGGCAGTAACAGCAAGGTCCATAGACTTTAATGCTCGTCCCCCCGGTGAAATGCCATCTGGAAGAAGCAGGGTGCCTATGGATTAATCACCTGAAGGCTCATTCCGGTTCTCGATTATACACCCCGCGCTCGCATCTTTGGTGGTCCCACAACTGATGGAACCTTGAACTACGTGCCCGTGTTTTTGAGAGCTTGATGTTGACTGTCTGAGAGGCCTGCCAGGATGGGGTTTTTTTCAGTAAAATGGGGGAGACAGAAACTGGGACGGTTAATGGATGACCCGGGGTGCATGCACACAGATAGATTAATGCGAGGGGAGGAGGGAGCGCCAGGGAGGATGCCACTCTATTGCGGGTGTTGTCTTGTGAAGCGGCTACAGGGTTGAGATTTATGATGTCTTGTTAGAAGCACGCAGATAAATGATTGTTGCTCTGTGTATGTGGGACATACTTGTTGGGCTGCCTCAAATTCAGCAGAGAGAACTAGAAAACACACGGTTGCTCTCCCGTCACCGGGAGATTAATTTTCTCGCCGCGGCGCCGCGTCTTCCTTCTTCCTCGAGCAGGCACAGGTGGTCCGTTGTTTGAGAAGGGAATAGGAGCGAGCTGTGTTTGTTTGAGGTATTGTTTTTCATCAAAGTATCCCTCTTAACATATTCTCCTCGCTTTGATGTGCCAAGTTTAAAGTAGTCTGCTGGATCTTGTAAGGATTATCAGCCACTATGCCACATTAAAGTAAGGAATAAATAGCAATTAGTGTGTTTTTTTGAGGAGCGACCATACTTAGAGGGTGGTTTCCAAATCAATAACCTTGTTAACTGGGTAGCAGCGGTGCACCGTTGCACCTCACTGGGCTCGGAATTAGCTATCGGTGGCTTGTGTACAATCACAAAGGAGAAAATGGAAGGGAAAATCTATCCACGCCCGCCGTGACATAGATCAACAGTGTCGTGTTGCGGATGAAAGCGAGGCCGACACATGGCACAGATGTAAATTAGCAGAAATCATGTGGGAAAAAGACGCCTTCAAAACACCTGAAGCAGAGTTTGTTGTTGCGGACCTTTCGCAGTCCTTCCCTGTGGATAATAACATTAACACAAGTTAAAATGTCACACAAAGGGTGAGTTCTGGTGACCCAGTGGTCTCAGGCATGAACTCTTTATGTAACTGCAAAATCCTGGGCATGAATCCAACCAAGGACATTTCACTTTCCTGCAATGCAATTCCAATTCAAAGTAAAATTGCCATGCAGAAAACTATATTATTTGAGGAAAAATTGTACAAAAAGTACAAATACTCCTTGTGAGAAAGGAGAAAACATCAGTGGATAAAAAAAGAGGAGAGAGAAGGCCAGACAGCAGCAGATGATGCTGAAGAAGGCCTTCCAGGATACCTTGAAAGGCGCGCTGGTATATAACAAACATGAGGTAAAGATGGAGCGGAAAAACCCTGACAAGATAAGTATAAGGCTGAGAGCTTTCTTTGGCTGTCAGCAGCCGCTTGAGATACAATGTACTCTATTAGCGGAGCAGCTTGCAATCAAGGAAGAGGGTGCAATGGTGAATACAAATCTGAGAATGGAGAGTAGATGAAATCAGGGAAAGAGGAGATGGAGAGCTGCAGCACGATGAGATGTTAACATAAATGACATCTCAATCACTGTCTGTTGCCGCTGCCGCCGCCTTCTTGATCCGCTGCTCCGTAGGATCCTCTGTGGAAGCTGTATCTGGTCTAAGTCCACTAATTAAACTATGATTAGGTTCCACTAATCAAACTCCTTCGGATTCCTAGATGTTCAGCAAAGTCAATTACATCATATCTATGAATTTGACTTTCTCATTAAATTTTTTTTCCCCGTGCAATTTTTAAATTAAAGCAAGAGCCGAGTACATTGAGTCGGGCTTAATCAAGTGGAAACTACCAAAGCCCCGTGACTCCGCAGTAGGAAGTCTCCCTGAGCCTCTGCAGCCTACTGCTATGAGCCATGGCTTTATCAGGCTTATGAGCGCTGTGTCATATCTGCATTACAGCTGATGGAAGCAGTCCCAATCTGAAAATACCCCCACTGGCTGACTAATGAACTAGGTAAGGTCCAATCCACAAACAAAACAACAAAAAATGATAGGAAAAGACATCTCAGTGCTTCCCAGGAGCATGATGTATCTTCAGCAGCGGAGAGCCATATGAATGATTTAAACTAGCATCTGTAGAGGCACATCAGCTGTCAGCTGTCAGGAAATGAAAGCCCGGATTGGCTCAGAGGACTTGATGAGAGACCGTAGTAGCTGGGTGTTCTGGGACAGAGAGTGGAGGCAAGCATGGAGACCAGCTGTCGCACTAACTGCCGGCACCACAGTGCGTGGCGATAGGAGGCCCGGGGCACAGAAAAGGATGCTGTGACAAGAGTAGGAAGGAATCCAGTGTCTCAACCAACTGTGCTCAGCACTCCCCGAGTCCTCTCCGCTCTGGATATTTTATATCCGCTTTCGAATAACCCGAAAATCGATAAGGTTTCAATCTTGCTTTATCAGACAAGGCCTGGGAGGGCTTTTTTTTTCTCCCTCGATCATAATTTGGACACTTCAAAAGATAGGGGAGGAGCTCCCTCCTCACATTTGCTTAATAACTGTGCCAAAGCACAGCCAGTTTGATGTTCGCTAACTCAGCTTGTCAAAAGGGTTAAGAGCTATGCCCTACATTTCTGTGCTTTTTACTTCGTCAGGCGTAAAGGCAGGGGCGGTCGTATTCTGTTATTGAAATGTGTGCACCGTACACACACCTGCACATGCTGGCATTCCAATAAAGACTGCATTCACGCTGTGGAAAACAGTGTTATTTAGTCACAGTATTTTCTATCTGACATGATGACACTGATCTAATGATTTCTGCTGGGTGTGAATGAAGCCAACCTGCTCAGCGTTGCATTATTATATTGAAGGCTTTTTGGTTTGCACCATTTTTTACAGAAATATATATTTTTTTTAAAAGGTGCATTTGGATTTTAAACAAATTTTATCTGGAGTTTATATCCAAAGTTGTTGTGTTTCCTGCTGCAAATAGACAAAGATCAGTGCACTTCACTGTACAACGGTTCGTATATTTCTTACTAAAAGTTTTCCTACGAATGTCCAGCAACACGTATCAATTTTTGCTCATTACATGGATACAGTGTTTTCAAAATAAACTTCTGTCTTCACAAGAAACAACTTGTTTTGGTTTAGGCAATAAAACTACTAAATTAGGTTTGTTGGAGTTCGATACACACACACACACATACACATCGTGTGCTTAACCTTAGCGAGTATGCGGAGATATCATTTCAGCAGAGGTGGGATGGGGGAACGGACGCATGTCACACATTGTGTTTGTTTACTAGAGAGTTCATGTGTTTTTTGGGGTGAAGACGAGACGAGACGGGTTTCTGTCAGCTAATGTTTTGCAACGTTAACGAGTTTGGTTGAGAGAGAAGGAGCGAGCGTGTGACTGACGCCGAGTATGAAATTAGCAGTAATGTTATAGTTAATGTTAATGAACGTAGAAGCGCAGTGTGCGTGTGTACAGTTCAGACTGTCGGTGAATAAATGCTACAACTCCTCAAGACACGAGCCAAGTTCCCATGACTTTCTTGCTACCTGCTGATTAAAGTGAAGGAGGTTAGCCCCAAAGTTAGTGACAACAACGGCCCAGGTGGGCTGACCGTTAAGGTGGACCAGCTATTCTCATTTTAGTGACAAGCCACTCCTCCGAGTTTTGCTCAGCCTTTTTTTTTTTTACACAGATATCATCATATACAGTATAGTAGCCTATACCCAGAGAAACGTCAGGATGGTATAAAAAAATAGATACAGCCCAAGCCTAGTGTTCAGGTTTAAATAAATAAACCGTCAATATATTTAAATTATTTTGCTGGCCTCTTCTCTAAGGTTGTATTCAACATAATACCTTATTAATTCAATGAAATGTACTGAAACAGATGTATATGTGACACAAAAAAACTATTTATTATTTTGGTAAAAAATATGTTTGGCCGGTGGATTTACCGGTGAGTCAAAAAGTTGATTTCGGACACTGATTTGAACTCAACACCCAAACAAATACCCCCCTTCTATCATTGCTCGTTCAGAAAATTAGCATGTGCTATATTTACTGTCCCTCTCACTCCCACTGCCTTTCTCTTTATACGTCAATCCCCTTGTCCTGATTTCCCATTTACAGAGCCGAGCTGTGTATGAACACAGGATTTTTTTTTTTTCAGTGCACACACAGAACAGAGGAGACAAAAAAGTGTTTTGGATTAGAATCACTGATTTCATCTTTAATTGAATATAAAAATGAGGCATGAAAACACCCTAAAGGGTATTTTGAAATATTTGATAGCCAGGTTTTTGTATTATTGATTTATTTATTTATTTATTTTTCAAATCTCATTTTAATTTTTTTTTTTTTAAATAATCAAAATAAATTCACCAGGAAACCCTCTGATTTATTTATGTCGAAAAATGAACACAAAAAATAATGAGCAGTTCTGATCTGCATAAAATGTGGTAAAAATCAATTTCTGGGGCTTTCAGTCTGCATAGCTTGTATTCGGTCACTTAAATCCATATCTATCAGGTGATAATGAGTATAATTTTAATATACACAGATGCAGCAAAGTCAAATACCTGTTTGAGTATCTGGGGGGGATGCCTCAGTTGAGTCCGAGGTTGAAGTTTAACCAAAATGTGTTCAAACAAGCAAGAGATGTATAAGTACAAATACAAATATGACATCTTTTGTCTGTCATCTTCTCCACATCGCTGTCAGCTCATATTGGTATCAGATGCATCCTAGAATAGAATGGGACAGCGATCCAAGAACATCAGATATAAGCAGCGATTCAAAACTGAGCCGAACGTAGCCAAACACACCCACTCAGCCACATACAAATTCACAGCTTTATTCCATTGAGCCTCTGTGCTCATCTTGCAGACAGCCCCTAACACTGCCACTGGTTATGAAGACGGGAGATTGATAGCATGGCAGATGCATGGCACAGCCCAGGAGAGGCTCTGTTGAAAGCAATCTGAGATAAAACGCAAAACAGGAAGCTCGACCATAAACCATCATCTGGCCTCAACATTCTGGGTTTCTGTGTGGTCAGTGTGCCTCACAGTGTCTCACGCATATCCTATCCAGTTAGTGTGATTTCTCATGTATATGCATGACAGACGCTCATCATACTACGAACGCTTAGCACAACTCAGTTCGTTTTCTCCCTTTTCATTAGTTTCAACACGGTATTCTCCAGGGGGGCGTCGGGGATGAAGCATGGCACTTCAAAGGTGGAAACTACACATCATCCACTGTAGGTCTCTCACTGCCTGTGTAAACACATTTATGGACCCAGTACACAAGCTTAACGTTAGAGAATATATCTGAGGATAAAAGCACGGAGGGAGGTTTTATGTTTAGAATTGATCTGTTGAGTTTAAAAACACTCACCATCTGTAGGCTCGAGAAGGATTTGTGGCTGTAAAAAGTTAGCAGTTAGCGGGGTCTTCCTGGAGAGAGCAGCAGCTGTAGTTGGCTTGATTAGAGAGCTGAAGTAACGGCATCACGTCCGGACGAGCTTCTGTTCCACTGGCCTCTGTAACTCAATGCAAACTCTCATTAAGAATTTCTTTCATTAGTCAAAGACAATGCAGCACTTGCTATTAGAATTTGAAAACTTTGTGATTTTAAAGTTAAACAATGATTCATTTTGTTAGTATACAAAAAACTACAGCTCCCATAATGGTTTTGTCCATACCTATGACATCCACCAACGCTCTCTTCTGCTGCATTCACGTGCTCCTCGGAGTCCCATATCCAGAGTGATGCTTCGTCCACACTGGGAACATCGGGAGCACATGGCGACTACGTGAGTCACGCATCGGGTGTTCACACCAGCTGCGTTTCAGCTGCGTTTCTGCCGCTGCAGCTGCTGCTGTCAGCCCTTTCTTTCTACATAGTTTGCCTTTCTTAATAGCCATTTCATTTCATTATAAATGTCATTTATATTTATTTTAGACAGAGAAAGGTTAGGAAACGTGTGGTAATTTGTAAATAATAGTAATAATCCACAATTAAAACCCCACACGTTATTTATTCATGGAGCTCTCCAAGTCACTGCATGTTCTACAACACTGTCCGGCACATATTTCAGAATAAAATCCTTATGTTAACAAATGAAGGAATTCTGTCCCCAGAAAAAACGCTTCAGGGCTTTCATTTTGAATGAAAGCAGGGAGTGTTGATTTAAATAAAAGTCTTTACTTTATAACATTTTCTACAGATAGAGACATCGGAACTGTAGTTATGTTGCTGATATGATGTCAATACACAGTCAATAGATCACTTTAACTGTCTGTTGTTGCGAACCGCACGCGGCTGACGGCGAAAATAGGCCAGACCTCGACTTTCTAGAAGATTATTCAGACACCACATGAATGCAGCATTCTGAAGTCATTTTTTAGACTTTTGGATTATGGGAAATAGTGTTCATTATGGGCCACTAAAAGCAGATATAATGAATAAGCAGCAATATCAGATTGTTTTTAAAAACTTAGTACTCCACATGTTCCGTAATGTTCCATCAAACGATTTTTGGTAATTTGTGTTATTACAAATGTCAGTAGAGTAGAGTAACTTTCAACAGTTGGCGGACGAAGCCCATGTTGACTACAAATCTTCCCAGCAGACATGAGTTTTAAAATGTCCACAAAAACTTCTCAAACTTCTGCTGCAACACAATCCACTTGTCTTTTCATCCGTATGCTCAGTATATTGCAATTATCATCACTTAGCTAAAATATGGCTACATACACTACAGAGCGTTGAGGAGGGTGATGTAACCGAATTTGGCAAAACAATGACCATTTGGAACATACTGATAATACAGATGGACAGTGGAGAAGTGGATTATGCTGCAGGAGTAGTTGTAGAAAACTTGTATCTAATTAAATCCATTGTAGCTGACAGGAAAGCTCGCTGACCGCAATCTTCTGTTGTTTGTGAACAGGAAAACTAAACCTTTTCACAGCCACTTTTCAAGCCAGGAGGTCAGTGTTTGATACTTTAAAGACTTTACATTCATACACTAATTTCAATCTCTGACAAACTGTAGGTTTGTGAGTCCGTCCTCAACATGACACATCTGTCAACAGTGCGTCTCATTTCAGTTGGATTTCTAAATTAAAGCATTTCCACTTAAAATATTTTGGCTTACGCTGCTGTAGCTTAGTAGATACTGGTAAAGATGTTACTTTCCATGACATATCAAATCACAGGACATAGCTGCTTTAGAAAATATGTAAAAATAACATCATTTCAACCTCTGCTTTTATTAATTTTTCTACCTTATTTTGATGTTGAGAAATTGAGAGTGCATAAATATATGCAACGTGCAGATTTTTGCATGCATAGATGTTTCATTGCAAAAAAAAAGAAACGTTTTATGACATAATGGATTACTAGAATATGTATGATTTACTACAATATCTGCAAAACAACTTCTCTCCCCTCGAGAATGTAAACACCTCTCCGCACACACAGTACAGTATTTCATCTGCCTCGTATTCCTCCGTAACTAAGTATGGATTTCAGATCGTCTTATTAAACCTGTTAGTTGTAAACTGAATGCCGACGGTTTCCCCCCAATGACCTTGGGAAGGTAATGCGGAAAAACACAAAGCCTGGGCAGGCGGAATATCTTTGTAAGGAGCTGAAAATGAGCTTTGTGCTCACAGTATCTGAAGGGATCAGCTGCTCAGATGCCGGATCTTTCTTCAGCAAATTGGCCCTGAGATATCCTCTTGGCACCATTGTCAATCCGTTGTTGTTGATCTCGCCGCGTTCTCTTTATGATACACATAGCATAGCAAAATGACTTCTGTGTGTGAGACAGAAACTCACACCGTTACCACCATCAGCTCATATTTGATTGTGTTTCTAAATGTGTCTGATAGAATTTCACCAAAGAAAAATGCATGTTTTCCCATAAGTGGGACCTTAGTAATGTGAATAGTAATAATCCTCTGAATTGCAGCATGCTTGTCATTTGCCTCTACCTCAAGGGCACCAGGGTGTTATTAGGATCCACATTAGATTGCACTGCAGCCACGCTTGCTACGATGACCCGAAAGCATCGCTGCGTGTGCCTTTACATAACCAGATTGAGAGTTTTTGAAAATCTTTTCCCAATACCCCCCTTGCCAGATGGATCCTCTCACATCTTTAATGGGTCATTGCTTGGGCAGGGTGCTCTGCGGTGATCTGCATCGCAATAGCAAACAATAAAAAGCCAAACCACTTTGAAGGACATTTGGGTTTTTGTAGGATATCACAAAAGCAATCAATGCAAACAGTGTTTTCAGGGTGGGAATGTGCAAGGTTAGCTGAGGCTGGAGGAGAACAGCGATGCTACCTGTCAATTTTATGATGCGGTCCCACAGGGGGTTGCCCACTGATGTAATGCGAATAAACAGGTGAATGACAGCCGGGAAGGGGAAAAAAAGGTGTCAACTTGATCAGCTGTCCGCCGCTGTCAGAGTGAGATTTTCGTGAAAGTTGAGGTCGTTCCATGTGTGACCTATAATGCGAGATGTCGGCACGTGACCTGAGCCGCTGAGCGGTGTGCTGCGATTTGCACTAAAAAGACACTTTCCTTTTGAAGAGCAGGCTTAAGCTTTAACTGTTGAGGTTCCAAACGTAAATCCAGTTTACCCAGCAACCCACGGGTTCTCCTACCGCCGCGCGCCCTGACTCCAAATGCAATTTCACCTCACCGGCCTTGAATTTTTAATACAATGGGGCTGCCTTTGTCCTCTCGGGAAGCAGTGTAGTCAACTGTGTGGAATGTGATCCGGCACCCAAAATGCCCTCGATTTCAAAAAGATTCTCTTATTCAGTCCTCAGATTGAGAGTTTCACATCAAAACGTGGTGGCATTGTAAACGGTCATTTGGCACACTTTGTGATATTCCTCCACTATAAGACAGATAATTCTTGCATGGAGAGCTGCAGCCTGTTGGTGGGTTTTTAACAATACAATTACTGCCGTTACCCAAAAACTGTTTTGTTTGCCTGCCAATCAGTGGAAAGTCTGGACGTACAATACAGGGCCTGACGAAAGATATATTCAACAGCGGCATTGTATACGGCACGTCTGTTTAACTTCCACGGCTCCATTATGTTGTTATTACTACAGCGGGATTATTCCCTTCTACAGTTGTCTCAGTTAATTTCCATACAAAAGAAACTGGTCCCCGGAGAAACGGCGGCAACAAGCTGTTATTATTGTACAGGCGCGGCCATAACGTTAACTCTCTGCTCAGAAAGCTTTTGTAGCACTGAACCCTTTTACTTCTGCACATCACATGCTGTATCACAGGCACAAACAACAAAGTCTCACAGCCAATTTCATATGTGTCCATCACAGTTTGAATATTTCCAGCGATTGCTCTGCAGTCCCTCCTGTATTTGCACGGCAGCAGGTCATGGGAAAGCACAGAGAAGGAGACAAGGCAGAGCTCCATGTTTGTGTTTATAAGCCAATGATGCGTGACCTCTCTTTCACACCCTGCTGATTGTTTACCGGGCTTACATGCACATACTTGAACAGTGATGATCCTGCCGGCCACACATAGTACTTTCACTGCCCTCCAGTGGCTCTCTAATAATAGTACGAGTCAGTGTCTCACACACACAAACACACATGCACACGCTCCAGCATGCCACCGCCCTAACCAATTCCATCAGTGCTTGCTTGCACAAATGTTCCTGGAGCTTAAATGACAGGATCCACAGAGAAGATCCAATAAATGTTTACTTATTCCACTGCTATTATCATCTCAGTTTATCTCATTTGGCCTCCCTACGGCAGAACATAAATTACTTTCAACGCAATTATGGAAGTAACCAATTACAGCCCTTGTAATTTCATCATACAGTGTACAAATAAGCAGCACAACCCTCCATTTATTACTTGAAACCGTATTTTTAAGACCCAATTGAATGTGGGGAGAGATCTCAGCAAAGCAAAACCAGATGTGGTTCGGAGGGTTTCTTTTTTTCTCTCCGAGCCAAACCGTGAGGAATGCACAGCTCTGGCGAGTTTGTGTATTTATTTTTTTCGTGAGAGTCTGTGTGGTGAGGAAAAGGGGTCGAGGGGTCGGGGAGTTCATTATTGTGATGGGTCTTACATGAAGAGGAGAGCGGCTGAGTCCTGAGGTCGCACACCATGCCGGGCGAGACGCTCAGTAGCCAGCCTGGGGGGCTTGAACAGCAGGGTGTGTGTGTGATGTGTGTGTGTGTGTGTGTGTATGTGACGGGTGGGTGGGGGGTGGGATCGGTCAGACAGCAGGGGGCGTTATTGTGTTGCCAGACTCGCAGCAAAGAACACAGGAGTCCTCTATCATCCCTGGCCCCTCACTCTCTCCCGCCCGTATCACAGCCAATCAGATTGGGCCGGGGACTGAAAATAACACTACTGGCTGAGATGGCTAGCTCTCTGTCCTTTGAAGCTTGTTTGCTCTAATTTGGCATCAGAGTTACACTGGGATTTTCAATTTGCCTACAAAGGAATTGAACCAAAATTTGCTGTCTCTGAACATAGAACAGACCATCCTGAAGGAAAAAAGTTCTTTTGGGTCAACTCAGCCATATCCTCCATACACGTCTATAAATAGAGAAATCATCTGTAACATCGACTACATATGCTATTTCATTTAATGACTGTGGTTGCACACGTGCACGCGCGCACGCACACAAACACAACCAAAAGCCAGCCTATAAATGCAGCCGAGGCAGAACATTTTACTGCCATTGCCAAAACAAGATTATCTGGTTAGAAAGTTCAAATCACCAACCCAGTGATTAAAAAGATCCATTCAACATTTCCAACAGAGGCTGTGGCCGCCGCAGATGAAAACACGCAATTTGATTTCACAAGTTATTCTTTCTTTACAGCGTTGCCTTCGGTATTATTCGGAGTAATGTGTTCGTTTTTCAATCTCAAATCTAAAGGCTTCACATATTCTTGTTTGTGTGCTTTCTTTTTTCCAGCCTGCCCCGATTTGAAATATAGTTGACCTTCTTATTATAGGCATGTTGTATGGCACTTTCTGGAAAATGTCAAGGCCCTCCCCTTCACTGATGTAAGGATTACCAGGTGTTGACCCAGAATCCATTATCTCCTATTAGAGCCTGTCTTTCTTTTTCGCTTCGGAGTGTGTGTGTGTGTGTGGGTGTCTGAATATTTGTGCACATCTTCTAGCTCATGTTTTTGTTAGTTCATGCTGAAAATCCTTTTTAAGTCTAACTCCTAACTTCTTTTAGGAACTATAAAGCAAGTATTATCTGTCTGTTTGTTTGTGTGTATGTGTGTGTGTGTGTCCTTCACATATCCCAAGAGCCATTCATCTGATCTTCTTATTACTTGGTGGGTGTATAGCCAGTAACCCAAGGACATGCAGTGTCAAAGTTGGTGCAATTTGGACACACAACAGACAGGTCCAATATTCATAAACTTTGAATAAATAAGCTAACGGCGCTCTGTACAGCAGGTGGGCTTCGGGGCTATGTGGACTGAGTCGAGTCTTTACAGGCCGTGGCTCATTGACTACAGTTCACTTTTGCTGCTGAATGCTGGATATACTAACGTTCTAACCAAACTCTTCTTCACTTCCCTGTTATCAAGAACGCTGCAAGCAGCACTCCAGGGGGCCAAACAATCGGCCCACTCTAAACGGGTACACGCTCTGAACTGCTATGCCCCACTACTGCACTGCACTGCACTAGTCATTTATAATGACAATGCAGCTATTGTGCATTACATTTTTTTTCAAAAGAGGATAAAACCATTTTTGGACACATTTGTGGAAACAGTGTAGAAGCTTCAGGCCTCCGGTTGGCTTTTCCCCATGGCAGCGGTTGACGGATATTTGAGTGCCAGTGTTGCTAGAAGACGAGCTGTCAACTTCTGTGATGCACTACTGACTTGATGTCATAATCATATACCACCACCGCCTATAAGCATTTAAGATGTCTGTCCCTTTACAACATTCAACATTTGGGAATACCCGTCTTGCTGTCAACTTTGCTGGGGCTAACTAGTTTCTACTCAAGAGTGGAAGCTAGAAAGCTATGCTTACTAGCGTCAACTCGAAAAGTGGAAGCTAGTTAACCTAGATTGCTAATGTCAGTACCAATTCTCATTAGACGTTACTTATTATTCATGTTATTTCAAAATCCACACACTCAGTGCTGTGTTAAAGAAGGTGATCTAGCTAACATTAGCTGTCTCCCGTTCGTGGGTCCATTTGTGTTGATTTCAAATGACCGGACTGTCAAAACTTGAATGATTCGAATCAAGCCATGGAGTAATCTATGGAGTCACGGAGATGTAGAAATCACAGATGCTTGCTAAGCAACAACATCAGCCCCCAAGCTGGTTAACCTGGTTAACACAGATATTGCACCAAACAAATTACCTGTAGCCTACCTTTACATTTTCTTCCGCCCCCCTGGAGAACACTAATGTTGGGGTGCCATTACTGCAGAAAAACAAATACAATTAAAATGTATTTTAGGTTATTACATTTCTTGCCAAATGAGCAAAATAAAATGTATTTTATTTCAGTTCAACTTTAAGAACCATTTATCAAATATAGTTTCTTCAGCTGCTCGTCTGTTTTTATAAAAAAAAATAGGGTCCCTTTTTGCGTGATGTTATGTGATTTGCATACTTTTCTCCAAATGTCTGATATGATCGATGATGTCTTTTAATGTGAAACCCATCTCAGAGCCTTTTAAATCCAATGGAGCTCCCCCACCCCCCTTCTTCCCTAAGAATTTTTCTTTCTGCACCTGGTGTCTGTCAAGCGAAGCCAATACAAAAGGCCAGTTGAGGCGTATCTTTTAAGAGGGTCATGTGTTCAGATTTCCTTTCACTTTTTCTCCCATTGAACTTCTGAAGGATGTGCGTGAGCTTAAATGCCTCAGCCTGAGAGAGGGTCAAAACATAAAAACCAGCTACAGCGTCCTTCTGTTCCAGCGATTCAGCTGTACATTCAGGAAGGACATCGTTTTTTTTTCAGTCGGTTCATTGCTGTTTAACTTGGCCATTTAAAACAGGTTTGTCATCTCACAGGGCCAGAGAGAGAGAGAGAGAGAGAGAGACAGAGGGGAATGGAAATGTAGTTTGAGGAGTTGTGATTAAAGGCAGCAGCATGAGATCCACTTAGAGACAAATTGTTCGCTCATCACACATTTTAAATTAAGTCGCGGAAGCCAGTTCTTTTGTTTTGGCACGATGGCTGACTTCTGCTCGTAGAAATCTGCCATGGTGCCTCTGCATGCGCCAAATAACTGGAATTCATACAGATTGTGAGCTGACTTTGTGATCCTTTCGTGGTCCGTCACACACACACAAGCCTCTATTGAGCAGCATCTGTATCTGTGTCCACATGTACTCAGTTCGTTATGTGTGTATAACCTTTCAAAATAATTGCCCTGACACAATTGAGCGTAACCTGAATATTCCCTAATGAGGCGTTAACAAGATGAGGTCATGCGAGAACACGCCTGTCTCTTTCTATCGGCTAATTGTTGTAATAATTGTTATCATCATTATCGTCCTCATTATCCCAATCAGCCCTTGTAATCGCCACCACCGCCTTCATCGCCACCTCTGTCGCCTCTCTAATTATCATCATAACGACGGTCGTCATCACCCCATCAACATCCGCCCAAATGGAGTCGAGTTTTATCTAAAGCTTTTTGAAAGCGACGGCAGCGACGGAGTTTGCTGAAAGAGGAACTATTGTGCTCATTTTCAGGTGCATACTTGTATTTTGGGTTTCTACTAGAACATGTTTACATAATTTAATGTTCAAAAAAACGCTTTCTTTTTATCATACCGGCTGCAGCACCTGTTTTTCAACCAAACCCTTTGGACTAACGAGCTTTGTTTGAAGGCGTGCCAAAGTAGCCGCTAGGCAGGTATAGAGTGCTCCAGGTATGACTTATTTTTGTAGGCCAACCAGGAAGTTAGCATCGCCCTGGTTCCCTTGACATAAAGAAGAAAGGAATTTTCCATTGGGTGCTGGATTATTGCCAAAAATAGGCTCTCTGGCAAACAAACGTTTATAATACTTACGGGATTTGTTCCATAAAATAATCTCCACAAATGAACTCCACTTTTATGTTTTTGGAAGCGTGAATGCAATCGGCAGACGTAAAAAGCTAACGTTAGGCGATAGACAAACCACACCACGGTCGCATGAGCGCGAGTATACACAACGAGGCTGTAAAGGCGAAAATTCCAGAGTGAAGTTTTTACTGACGTATTTTATGTCGTAGAACAAAACGTTAAAATCTCTTAAGCTTGTCTCTTATGCATCAAAACCATTGACTTCGAGGTGAGGGAACCGGAAGTGCTAAAATGCTAACTAATTTTGGGATTTTAGGACTCATTCCTGTAGCACTCTATTATGCAAATGTGTTACTTGGTGACATCACCACGTTACAGAAGAAAAGGCGGGACATAAAGCCATGCATTTCAGGCAGTTCAGGAGGAGTGTTTCTGTGGGGAAGAGTAACTCCGTCCGGCTTTGTAACTTTGCCGACCTTCTACACGCACAAACAACTATATATAACGCACCAAGGAATAAGCACAATAGGTCCCCTTTAAATTCAAGGTGTTCAGAAGCTTCGACTCGCATGGATGGTCACGTAACCAGTGTTGCAATTAGCATTCAAAGTTCCAAAAGTAAATAAAGGATAATGTTTTGTCATTATCATCGCTGATTGGGAAGGTTTCCCTGTTGTGTAACTGTGCAGAACTGATTTTAATTTGAAGAAACAACAAATAGCTGGATCGACGCCAGGGTATTTTTTTTTTTTTAAATTTTCCGAGCCTCCTCATCATCTGAAAGGTTGTTCATTGAGTAATGTTCCCCTTTTGAAAAACATTGTCTTCTCACTTGACATTTCTCCATTGTGTTCGTCGGTGTCACTTATATCGTTTTATAGCAGCCCTGCAGCAACAGGGAGTTCTTTGGCGACTGTGTCTTTAGCTCCACTCAAGGATTCCTCCAACATTGCTGTTCAGACATGTTGCTATTTTCTGCCTCCGACCTGGATGTGTGCATTAAGAGATTCCAGCATTCCTCACAATCCTCCCCTTTTCCCTCCTCCACTTTTATGGATTCCGCCTTCCTGTTCTCAGTGTTTTTTAGCCCAGACTCAGGTCAGAGAGATGGATGTTGTGTAATGAGCGTAATTGCGCTAATCCTTCCGTTTTCACAGCACTTTAATACGTTCATGCTGTTACCTAATCTTTATTGGGCCATAATTTGTATTTTGTATATGATTACATTTCCTCTTCCAGTAGTTTATGCAATTATGGGGCTTGCGCTCTCACGCTGGCTTGTGCAATAGTTTGTTCGACTTGTAAATAACAACACGAAGCCGGGACCTGTGCGGAGAATCCATGTTAACGAGACAAAGTGGTCCATCCAGATGTTCTTTTTCTTTTACTGTACGTTCAAAGTTTGCTGCTCAGCTGCTAACCTACACTGACATGACTTTTAATTGAGTCGTGACGTTCAATTATTTGGTGCCGGCTTGTCTAAGGCTCTCAACATTTCGCTGATTTTTCACTTACAACACATTCACATTCAAGAGTCCGGCCGAGGGAATATTATGTATGTAATTTAGTGGTTTGTGGACTTCTGCTGGGTCGTGCCATGTGATGTCTGGTGATGGCAGGGAGAATGCTTTTAGGTCAGTAGTTGTTTATTTTGAGAGCTTTCCAGGACAGACGAGAACGAGCTCTGTCACAATCACAGCCCGTTTGCTGATAAGCTCCACTTTACATTGTGTTTTTTTCCTCCTTTCACCCTCCTCCATCTTGATAGGAGACTCTCTGATGTGTAAACAAAGCCTGGATGGTGTCGGGCACATGCCGTTTGATTCTGAGTGATGCACAAGACGTCTTTGAGCTCCGCTGTTTGTAGTGTACCTCTGGGACGGAAATACACGCAGCGGCAGCGACAACACGACTACTGTAGGATATAGTTTTGGTTAAAGCCCGCCTTGGTCAATACCTTTGCTGCAACATCACGAGGGAAGCAGAGCGGCGGTGAGGGTGTAGTGGATGCCCTGTTAGACTCATTATCATCAGAGGCACATTTTTTCCCCCGGCCGCACTGGCTTCTGGACCGCTAATCTACTCCATCTGATTCTCTGACTCCTCATTTCCCCCGCTGATTCTGAGAGGAAAGTCCCTCCACCGCTATCTGCAGGGTCTAATTTAGCTGTCTTTTGCTCTGTCCAATCTCCGCTCACATGCGAGCTGCTCAGGGGAGGTGGCTGGAGCTCGATGTTGACCTGGATGCCTAATATGTACGAGTCTCGGTGAAGTAACAGCAGCAAATCTTCTTTGATTAAGCCTCTCAAACCCTACAAAGGGTTTCCTGCTAAATGCGGCTGTTCAGCTCATGAAGAATGTGGCTTGTTTTTTGCATTCACGTAGGAAAGACATGTCATAAGGCCAGCATCTTAAACACAGCTTTTCATATTACGAAATACTAAACACAGCAGCCTTCGTCTATACTTCCCAGTGGCGGCCATAAAGTCAGCGAGGACACGAGCCAGGTGCCGTCTGAGAAAGAACAGCAACGCAGTCGTCCTTTGGAGATTTACGTCATGAGACGAGTTAGCATGACAGAACGAATCAACGCTGACAGAGTGCGCACAGTCAAGGGCAGAGGAATTTTGGAAACCCATCTCTCGGGCTCTTTTTCTGCCCCTGCTGCCTCCGACTCATCAGCGCTGTGACCTGCGGTGAAACGTGTCAGGTCAGACTAACCCAAAGAGACATTTTTGGGCCACAGTCAGTATACCTCTCTGCAGTCTCTCAGGTCAGTTCAGTCGTTGTTATACTCCCAGTGAGTAACTGACCTGCAGCGCAACAGAACACAAGACAATGACATTTCCACACACAAACCACAAAATAACCGAATAGCAGTGTGCATTAGTGTTTTGCCAGTCTGATGGCTGACAGCACAAACCAATGTTTGCCTTGGCAACTTGAGCACTGTACCACAACAGAAGGGAAGTTAGTGTAGTATGGCCAAGAGCTCTTAAAACAATGCACACAAGTACAGTCTGTAATGCAGTTTGCCAGACCGAGGAAGACTGCAGTCAAAACAGCAAAAAAAGAACTCTCCCTCATGACACCTTTAATGCTCTCTTCTTTGACTTGATTGGAAATTTGATAAAGATGGCGAGCCTGGAGGTAGCCGACCGTCTGATACGGCTGATGGAAGTGCTGCAAGTGTTGATGCTAAACAGGACCAGATGCTGCGAAGGTCCGAGGAGCTGACACAGGAAGCAGACTCATACTGGTGTTAAGCTCAAGGGGATCACATCACCTTGCATCAGTAAACCTGCCTGGGCAGCGTCAAAACCCTCCGCATCTGGCCTCCGACGTTTCATGTTTGAAATGGTGGTTGGTCCATTTTTTAGAATGGTTTACCCGCGACAGATCAAAGCAACTCTTTGAGGACAGGGAAAAGATTTTCATTGACAGGAACGCAAATCAGCAAAATGCAAGTCACATTTGAAGTCCAACTAAGGTGAAATATCACGTATCCTGCAACAGCACACAGATCTGCTCTGTAAATAATACACTGTACCTTTAACAAAAACAAAGATGATTATATTTCATATATTGTTTGTTTCATGACAATATGTCTGTGAGAATTCTTTTGGTTCTTTGTCTACATAGAAAGAAAATGTATTTATTTTCATATATCCAGTGAAATAATTTCCTTTTAAAGGGGACCTATTATGGTTTTGTGCTCTTTCCCTTTCCTTTAGTGTGTTATATAGTTTTTTGTGCATGTAAAAGGTCTGCAAAGTTACAAAGCCCAAAGTCCATACCATATTGAGTTACTCTCCCCCACAGAAACACTGCTCCTGAACAGCCTGAAATGCCTTGATTCAAGTCCTGGTGATGTCACCAAGTAACACACTTTGCCTAGCGGCTAGTTTGGCACGCCCTCGAACGAAGCGAATCAGAGCGGAGCTAAAGCGGAGTCCGTAGAGTTTGGTTCCGTTAACCAATCACAACAGTGGGCCAGCTGACCAATCAGAGCAGACTGGGCTTTTCGGGAGGGGGGCGGGGCTAGGAGCTCTAACAGAGTGTTTCAGACGGAGGGTGAATAGAGGTTCTGCGACACAGCCGGTTTGAGAAAACTAAAGCGTTTTTTGAACATTAAAGCACGTAAACATGTTCTAGTAGAAAACCAAAATACAAGTATGCACCTGAAAATAAGCATAATAGGTCCTCTTTAAGCCACAGTCTTTGGCTAACGTTAGCTTTCTAGCTAATGTCTACCTCGTATCTGAGTGTAAAAGCTCATTTCTGACCTTTGAAACCTGCAGGTCGACCAAAAAAATTCTCAACCCAAAGTGTACCGCTTTTTCTGGAGCTTTCAATCGCATGTCATGGTCTTCTTTAGCAAGCAAAAAGCTTGTCAGTGGTCTGATTTTTTTTTTGTTAAATGTGCACTGCTGTTGCACACTGAACAGATAAAATAATTCATGCTGTGTTGCCCATTCATAAAAATAATTTGCAAAGCTGATTTTTAATATTTTAAATGCATTTTTTCCATCCATGTTTAATTAGACAACCTGAAATTAGAGGCTGTAGTGTAAAAAACAAAAAGGATCTAACTGTGATCTCACATAAATTTCACATAAGTCAATAAAAAAAGCCACTTCAACATAGACGTAATTATGTAATTAATTCCTCTCACTATGCCTCTCTGGCTCCAAGCCATCAACTTTGCAAGAAAATGGAATTTAATGTCGAGAGAAATGACTTCACCTCCCAGAATGAAGAGAAGAATTGGTTTCTAATCAAAGGGAAGTACTTCTTAAAAACCTTTCTCACGAATAAAATGACAACTTCAAATCCACCCTTTGCCCTGGTGGCGATAGATGTTCTATTTTAGTTCTGTGAAAGCGTTAAATGAAACACTCTTGGACAAGGCATTAGAGGACATCTGCTAAAGATTACTGCTTCAGGGTGTCGATCATGAGCTAGCGTTTCTCAAATCAAGGCAATGATCAAAGGCAATCACAATAGCCATGTGTCTATATTTAACGTAGATGGTCCACTGTGGATTGTGTTGGTACATTTGATGCCCCAATGAGAGAGATAACTGCACTTTTTTAGTTGAATACCATTAAAATGCATTACTGAGTGGGACAAAGCTTTTGGGGGGGACATTCCCAGGACATTAAAATGTGACTGAATCTACGCTTCATGGGTAAAATGCTTTACAAACATGCATATCTGACATACAGTATACATTATACATTAGTCTCAAAGTTTCACAAACATTCATACAACAGTTATATGATAACACATTCTGATAGTGGAAGATATTGACTTATTTTCCCATTTATTACCACTATAAACGTACATCAGTCTATGCCAGTAACAGTGGTGTTGTTGTCAACCACCTCAACAACTAAACTCTCTCAAGCTACATCTGTTTCCCATCTTAACCACTTCCTCTCTTCTCACACAGGAGATGGTTGGCATTTATGATGTAAGCTACATACTGTGCGTGTTATAGATTTGGGAGGGAATGAGGTGGGGAAGGCCTGAAATAGAAAAAAAAAAAAGAAAAAAGGATTGAACATCAGAGAAGCTGTCCCCTATGTTGAGTCCACCACTTTGGTCCAGACTGAAATATTACAACAACTATAGTCCATGGATTGTCATCACACTTTGTACAGCTAGTGGTCAAAGTTTCACTTATCCTGAATTGGCACAAAGTTTTACAAACTTTCATGGTTCCCAGAAGATGAATCCTCGTGACTTTGGTGATCCTCTGACTTTTTTTCTGTAGTGCCACCATGAGGTTCACATTTGCAGTTTTTAGTCTCATCAATCATTGGTGGATTGCCATAAAATTTGGTGCAGGCATTCATGACCCCCTCAGAATTAATTTATATTGTGTCGTTTTTACGCAACAGTTTGTATGATAACTTACACAAAGTTATTTTGTTATTTTTTCGTGCATCACATGCTGACGCTTTGTCAGGACCTCTTGGCATCACTTTCTGATGCACTGGGTATCCCAGCGCGTCAACTATGACACTTAGGTTTAGGCAACAAAACCACTTAGTTAGGTTTAGGAAAAACACATCATGGTTTGGCTTAAAAATGGCTTTGTTTGTAAAGTGAAATTGAAACTTAATGTGAACGCAAAGACAAACAGGACATTGTTGGTTTCACATGGGACACAAACAGCGGTCTCCTGGGTTAAAGCCTTGTGTTTGTTGGACCCATCCACCAACCACCCTATGTGTGTTTTTTCGCTCTTAATACTACGTCATCACTTTCTCTGATCGTTTAATATTGACGCAGATGGGTTACTTGAAAGCCCGGTGCGTCTCATACAGACACTAAAGGGTGCCTTATGCATCAGTGACATCAGAGTGACAAAGCGTCGGTATTTGACGCCCTGGGAATGAGAAAGGGCTGAAACTATTTGGTTAGGTTTAGGAAAAGATCGTGGTTTGGGTTAAAAAAACTACAGAAGTGGCGTTACATAACTGTGGAATTTACATAACAAATAAGTCAACGTTTGGGTTAAAATAACTACGGAAAAGGCTTTACTTAAGTGCGGAAGTTAGGTACAAATAAGTCAAAGTTGACTTCTGGTTTCACCAGGACACAAACACAAATCTCCCAGGTGAAAGACCTGACCCGAATGCTTTAAAGCTTTGACTGTTGCCATGGTGATCAACCTCCAAATCAGTATGTGAATGCTTCTTTTTCTTTAATATATATATAGTGTGTGGAGGTGTATGTGCATACAGTAGTGTAGCAGTGGTACTGTACCACAGACAGACAGAAGAATACGTCAGCCTGCTGTGCACTACGCCACAAAGCTTCCAATACCTTTAAATATATTTCTCTCCGAAGCTTTGAAGCCCAAAAAATTGTATTTGGGAAAGCCTTACTCTTTACACTATTTGTAACCTGTCCCGGCTCACGATTACGTGGAGTACATATGAATTGATTACATAGGTTATATACACTAATTATAATGCATTACTTTCCTTAGGTATAACTATGAACTGTGTAAAATAACATCCTGCTTTACGTCAACAATTTAATTTGTCCAATACTTTATGACCAAAAACTGCCTGTCGACTCTTGTTGCCATGACAAGTGAAGTTTTCAGGGAAAGAAAGAGCATCGCTACTAACATGCTGTGATTATGTAGATCATGAACAACAAATTGTCTGTTAAATCCAAAATCATTTGTCTTTCTGACTGAAGTGAAGATTTGCTTCGCCTCTGTGTATATATAGTACACGCATAATATATGCATTAGTTAGAGCTGTGAGGTGTTTCATCCTTTTCAGAGAGCAGCCGGTTGCACTCTTCGGTTGCATAAATATTATGTGCATTACAAAAATAAAAGGATTTGAAGTGGGGCTATGAAGTGGGGCTTTCTCAGTGTCGTATAAGAGAGTTTTGATTGATCCATATGCATCGAGAATTTCTGTAGATCTTTGCATTGGAAATGAAGCAGAATGTGTGTTTGTTGTATTCATGACCTTGGACACTGCAGTCTATTTTCTGAAAGACATTGATGATGATAGTTAATGCTTGATGAAACAAGTAAGAGCTTTGTGGAAAGAGCGGTAGAAGTAGCCACTGTAATTTTACAAGGAAGTAAACACATCCTGTTCCATAACTGTTATCAATGCAAGAAAGTAAAGCCGGGTTTTGAAGTCAAAATTCAAACAAACACTCTCTGTCAGTGCCCCCAGTTTTTTTGTGTGAGCGGAGCAGCTCCAGGTTTTGTCTCACAGATAACGGACTTGGTTTTCTGGTTTCTAATTTTTGGAGAGAGTTGTTAATTTTTTGAAATATTGACTGAAAAAAAATTAACAATCAGAAAGCGTTGGAAAAGCAACCGCAAATGCGAGTTGAATGGATTTTTGCTCACAGTGAGGGACATAGAACAAATGCCAGGGTTATACATGCACATGTTAAATTGCTATTGCATGATAAAGGGCATGTAATCAGTGGGAAACACATTTGTGCAATGATTTACAACTGCAGATTTATCATAAATGTCCATAACGATCAAAAGACAATCTCGTGTTGCACACAGTGAAGGCGACAGCAAACCGTTCCATTGTAAATCTGAATCTCCTCCAGCTCACATTTTACATTTTATGACAAGGCCAACCAAATAGGGGCAGTGACACCGAACATTATTCATCATTCATATCAGTGACACTTCTCCGGAGCAGAAATGTCTCATTAGACAGGTCAGGACCTGACTGATGGCTTCTTGTTTCACAGATCTCTCTTACCTGACAAGCAGCTTTCAGGGCTGCAGGAGCATACGTGCCTCAATTGTCCCGCATGCATCCCTGCATCGCTGTGTGTGGATAGTCAGCACACAGATAAGCCATTTGATTTTCTGGCCTGGGAACAAGCGGGTGTTGATGTTTCTCAAAAAAAAGCCTGCTGTGATAAGGACACACGATA
The DNA here is from genome assembly GCF_043250625.1 of Sebastes fasciatus. Taxonomy (NCBI): domain Eukaryota; kingdom Metazoa; phylum Chordata; class Actinopteri; order Perciformes; family Sebastidae; genus Sebastes; species Sebastes fasciatus. The sequence goes on from NC_133795.1 coordinate 4,974,572, forward strand.
ATAAGAAGCAGCCACATAAAAAAACAACAACCTTGCAATAGATTCCTCTGCAGCATGCCGTTTTTTTCTCCCGAGTTTGATGTTTAATATGTCAACCTGAGGGTTCGATTTTACACAACCCTGTGAACTGATTTATAACCGGAGGGGAAATTAGCTTTTGACATGAAAGCTCTTCTCCTGGGTATGTAAATAGTACCCCGAGTTCAAGAATATAAATATGTATCTCCTTCTGGACCAAAGTGGTGGACCAATCAGCATTGCCTTGGGACATGATGCTGGCATTGATATAAATCTGGGTGTAACTTTTTGAATATTGGCTTAAGGATGTACATAAAAAGATAAAAATAAAAAAAAGCTCTTGCTTTATACACAGTTTGATTCACCTTTTATTGTGAACACGGATTTATGTGCATTTTTCTTTGTTCTGTTTTTCACTTCGCAGAAAATTTCCCCAAGCGATCAGCACCTGTACAGTACATTTGTTTGATTTTGCTTTATATTTAGTTCCTCTCTTTGAAGCCACGTAGCTATTTTATACTACCACAGTAACATTTTTAATCATCTCTGTGTCATTGCGTGTTCCCATCCATCATTTCCCACTTGGCAACAGGCTCAAATGTCTCTCCGCTGCGTTATTTGACTCAGGTCCCCCGGCAGTTAACCTCAGCGTGGCTAAGTGAGGTAAGCTTTGAAACGGGCTTTGTGAAGAGGAATTCTCTGTTTGAACATCACTTGCACATCATCTACAAACCCAGCAGCATGCGAGGCAATAGGTCAGAACGTTCGGGGGAAGAAAAACATAGAGGGGAAGCCTCAGATGTGACTTTGATACACTGTAAGAGCGCAGCACGAGCAGAGGAATGCTCTCCCCGGAGCAGAGATCCCATTTCCTCATACTCTGGTCTGTTAGCGGGGGTCCTGCAGCTCTTGACCAGACTTCCTCTGGACAACAGAGAGCTTTACTGACCCATCCGTCAGTACTGTTTACATTCCGTCTTGTAAACCCTCGACTAACTCTGTCTCAAACTACCCCGCTCTCCTTTGAATTCCTTGTGATGATGGCACCCGACCTCAACCCTCCTCCCCACCCTCCCCACCCAAGCCCTTTGTTTATGTATTCCATAGTTGTTCCAGATGTTGGAAATGATTGAGAGTCAGTGTTCTGAGAAATCGCTTGCAGCTCAGTTATGTGGGGAGCTTTCATCAATGACACAGATCATTACAGTTTCTGTTAGCTACTGTGTCGTCGACGGCAGGAGCGGAGGCTGTCGACTAAAGAAAAGGCAAACTAAATAATGATGATGGATAAGGATCTATCACACTGATTCTTCCCTGCTGTCACCAAATCTCAGAGTCCTAATGGTATTCATCATTGTGAGAAGTTAAATGTGACTTTCTCGGGTAATTATTTAAAGGGGTAACAGCTCATTTTGACCACATCAGCACAGCCGGTAGAGGATCTAAAGGATATCCCCTCGGTCATGTGTCCTTAATGCGGATAATTAAGACCAAAGAGGCGACCGTGTTACTCAAAGGCGTAGATCTATTCTCCTGTTACCTTCGAGGCCAAAAGAAGCTCAACGTGGTTCAACTCAAGTGTCAGACGGGATGGAAAGTTAAACCTCTGAAACCCGTGATCCCGACCGACTTTACTGTCTTTCAGAGGCGGTATCAGTTTCAGTTTTAGAGCTGCAGTTTGCCGTTTTTTGAATGCAGTATAAATGTGTTATTTTCGCCTATTCTAAAAATGGTGTATTTGAATATTTCTGCATACTGGGGTTCCCTAAGCAGTCTTGAAATTACATAAAGTGGGTATTGCTGGATAGCTGAGACTCTTGTGGATCCAAAGAGCTCAATTGTATTCATGTGTGATGATGTTAGTCCTCATAGTAGCCATTTCATTGTATTGAGACCATTTTTTTAGACTTGACTTCACTGTATAAAATGACCTGTGGTGACCTCTAGGATAATCACAGCGTCATGGAACTTTACAGCCACAAACTACAGACCTAGAGCATTCAGAGGATGGATGGCTTTCCTAGGTAGATTGACAATAAGGGGGTTCCTGAGCAGTTTCCGGAACAGAAGTGTTTGCCATCTAATCGCCGAAAAATTAAATTCTTGTACACATCTTCAAATGTCAGAAGTTTTTGATACCAAATCATGGCATGGCTTTTTTCTATGGTGTTCCTCCAGGTCTTTGTGTCTTAATGTGGTATTTTGGAGGGATTATTGATCCTTTTAATCAACCCTTGATTGGAAAAAAATTGTTAAATTTAGCACCAGATCTGTGTAACAAATGGTATCAACTCAAACATTGCTGCAACAACTTATGAGACATAACAGAGCATGGAAATGACCATCATACACATTCAGATGATGAACACCACTTCTATGTGGCATCTACTGTCGACCTGCTATCTCCCTCTAAAGACCCCCTGTACCCCCTTAAAAAAGACAAAAACGGGACTATTGTGGGTCTCGGAGGTTGAAGGAAGAATGAAAAAAAATTAAGGGAAAGTTTCAAAGAGCAGCCTGGCTTTACCTTAACTCAATTTATGGGTTTTCACAAGGCCAGGTTAAAGAAAGAGACCGGCTTATGGCTCGTCACGGACGCCAGTATAACAATCCAAGCCACATTACCAATCAAATACAGGACGGGCCAATTTTTCAACTTGCTTTAGTTGCAGTCTGACCGGCCACAATGGCACAAAAGGCACTCTGATATACACAATACCTCTGCCGAGACTCTGTTCCTCTACTTACAGAAATCAATACTTTAAAAAAAGGAGCCACGGCTAAGTGGGCACCGAAACAACATCAAAAACCTAATGCCCAATTCATCACTTTCAGCTATTCCTAGCTAACGCTACCTGTGTTAGTTAAACAGCGCTGCTTTTCTGGGGGCTCGTCTCTTATTTCTCTTAATGTGGCCCAAAGGCACATTAGCTTCCATCAATCAGACGCACGGGTGGAAAAAAAAGCACAACATCTAAGCGACCTTACTTGTGAGTTGGGGAGGTATTGCTAATGGACCACAGCCGTTTAAAGATAGTCTCGCTTTGTACCTTCATTTCTCAGCTGCAGTGAACGCTTCACTTAATAGATAGGGACACAGCGAGGAGACGGCAGAGACGCTTCTTTTCTAACAGTTAGTAATAAAAATAGAAGTTTACTTTCTATCCTCTGCGGGTAGAAGAGAATACACGTGTTGTTATTTGCTCTGTCTTTCTGTTTTGAGGGACGTGGTTTCAGAAAACAGGCTGGGAATTGATTTTTCAGAGTGATACCACTGATGTGAAGAGCATAGTTAACAGGCTAATGTCTGGTTAGTCTGCTTTACATTATGCAAATGTTTCTGAAAATCTTCCAAACTCTTCAAACTAACACACCAAAATATATGTTTGCTTCTATAAGTGGGAATCAATCAGCATTCATTTGTTGCTCAACAAAATATGTGACAGAAAGTCGATGTTTTTTTTTGTTTAAATGCTGAAAACACACTTGCTTTTTGACATCAGCATTATTGTTAAATTACATGTTTTCATCCGGTCTTGCACTCTGCTCGTCCTCCATTTCCATTGATACTCTGCCAAAAAGCCGTGTTTAGTTAATAATAGTGATTAAGTGTTTTGTTTTTTGCTCACACATTGGGAGGGAAAACCAGATAGCAATCTGTGATATGATAGGAACATAATACGCATTAATTGTTTTATGGCTTTCATCGTTTTGCCTTTGAGACATGAATGAGGGATTGTCTTTAAACTGTCAGCTTATATACGGCCTTTTGTAGTGTGTCTGGCATCTGCATGGCATTTAAAAGACACCAGACATACGTCTGTTTAAGACCCAGATAATGGCCATCAGACCACCGTGGCTGGGACACGCTCAGAGTGCTGATACGGTTGATGTCAGTCAGTCAGTCAGTCACGATCCGTCCGTAAAACGCTCCCCCCCCACCCAGTCACATTCACAGACTGAGGGGTAACACTCACGGCCATGTCTATAGTGCGTTATAAACATACTTATAATGCTGCTCATAGCACAGTGTAGTTATAGTTATAAGCACTCATAAATATTCAATTTATAACAATAATCACAACACATTATAAAGCATTCAAAGGTTTTGCAAGGATCATAGTGTATTATAATTGTCATCTTTGTAAATACATTATTATCTCTTTATAATGCATCATAACGTGATTATAAGTTACTCTAAGAGGTGATTGTAAAAAAAAATCATTAAATCTATGCAAGAACAACACATGCAATAAAAAATGTTTACTTTACTTAAAGCAAACAATGACCACTTAGAGTAAATTATAATCACATTATAATGAATTATAACAGTGATCATTATGCATTCTAAAAAGATTATAATGTATTACATCTATGGTAAAAATATAATATGATCCTTGCAACAACAACAAATAGTCAGTGAGTGACCAGCAATTATAAAGTATAATGATACTTGACCTTATAAGTCATTATAAAGTACTTTATAATGTGTTATGGTTATTGTAATAAAGCATTAAGAGTATTTATAAGTGCTTATAAATATAATTATAACAGTGCTATAAGCAGATTCAAACACATTATTACACTGCTTTGACGAATACTTGATTCTGATTGGTCAATCACGGCAGTCTTATTTCTTTATAGCAGACCGTTGCTATGGGCGCAGTTCTGATGTCGGACTCCGGCGGACCGTTTTTGTGTCAAATTAATGATTTCTTCATTAAGTAGCCGTGTAATAATATATGTAATAATAATGTACAGCTAAAGGGTAATTTTTGTGAAATAACCCTACTACCTACCGTACTGCATTGCCCCTGTCGGGATTTATTTCACAACAATGACCAGCTCGCTGTACATTATCCCTTACTTATATGTTTATAATGCATTATAGACATAGGCGTCATAGAAAGTGTTACTAACTGATATTTTGCGACCTCATATCCAAACGAAATGTCCATGAGAGTGGGATTCTGGTAAAATTCTCATCAACTTGAAGATGAATTGGTTTTTACCATAATGTGATACACTAAAATGAATATTTAGGGAGAGTTATTTAAGGGAGCCCATTTTTCTAGTGCTGAATAAGCCTCCTACTTCACTGCAGCCAACTTATCACATTTATTATGACTTTGGCTCTAATTAATCCTGCAGCCACCAAGTGTGGTAGTATTAGTGGTTGAAATATGACCTATATTCTGCCTCCCGGTCCAGCCTCTAACGAAGACATTCTTTAGATAAATAGCTTTTCAAAGAAAGCTCCCCCCGTTTTTTTGCGGTACATGTATAGCAGCTCCCTTCCCCCCCCCCCCCTCTCTGTGACAACTTTGATGGTCAATTATATTTAATAAACAGTTAGGGCGCAGAAATAAATCAATTTCAGGAGGGCCTAATCCTCCTTCTCAAGCAGACTGTGAAGCCACAAGTCCTGAAGAAATGTTTGAAAATGAACTGTAATGGAAGACATATGTCATGCAGCAGAGGTCCCCCCCCCCCCGTATCCCACACTGCTCTGCTCCTTCAGCAAGGAGCTCACACATGTGACACGCAAAGCAAAAAAAAAACGCAGTTCTTAATCCCGTTCGGTATATTTTTCTAGCGGATTTAGGGGACCATATTTTGAACCAACGTCATGTATTCATCAGGGCCCTTTTAATTATGCTATCACCCTGGGGCTTACAGCAGATGCCCAGCTCCACACATGTGGTTGGGATAGTTTACAAACTCTTGGGCCGGATGGTTTGGTGCTTTCACCAGTCTGGTTAACCCTGGGTACATCTGAGAGACACTCCACACACTGCTGGTGAAGCTACACAAACACAAACAAGTCATTTCTGGAAACAAATCACTCACTTTCTTTGGAAAGTCCTAACAGCTCCTTATCTAACGCAGCGTGTGCACGCACGCTGTAGCGCTCCATCATCAGCAGCTTCTAAAATGGTTACAAATGTTTGCCCTTTTCAACTCTTGCACTCAATGTTATTCATGATTCATTAGATCTTTAACCAGCTCATTCAAAACAAAAAAAACTCCCTTGGTTTTCTCTTGGCGGGAACGCAGAGCCGGTCCATCTCAAATGTGGGACCCGCTACTATTGATTCGTGCGTCTGTTTTGTGGGAGCTGATTGTCCATCGCTAAGCAACGGTGGACAGTTGAGGCGGCGCTCAGTTGTTGCTGGTGCCGTTCCAGAAGGTTAACGATGAGGCTCCGACCGCGGGGACTCCACGTCTTTCCTCTGCGGTTCAGTGCTGAAGTGGTTTCAGCGTGCACAAGCAGATTAAAGAAGGGACTGTGTGTGTGTGTTTGTGTGTGTGTGTGTTGGTGGGGGGGACATTGAACCATGCAGCTGCCAAATCTCAAACACTAATTGCAGGGCAGCATCTACAGTATGTTGAAGAACAGTACGCTTTTTCCTCTTCTCTTCACTCCTCGCTTCGAGAATTGATGCGTGACTGATGGTTTTGTACGGTTTCGTTAACATCTGTGAAATTGGTGTTGATATTTAAATTGATTGGGATTATTGAAAGGAATTGATTTGAGGGAGAGTTTTCTTGTGTTACGGTCTAATAACGTCTGACCTTTTTTTTCTTTAATTTGCATCTATTTTCTCCAGGCATGTTCAATATACACTAATTTACTATTAATAAAATCTCATGCGTCCCTGGATACGTGTAAATATTCTTAACGACCTAATTAGGATTCCACAAAGTAAACCTTCTCTGTTGTGAGAAAACACTGATTTGCATCCAGCAGGTATATTAGACCTGCTACACCTCCTGCAGAGAGAAGTGTGTCTTCAAGACAGTTGTAAGGCCTTTTCACACAGGGGGCATGACCAATAAACAACACGAAAATGCAAAATACTTACTTGCAAATATTTTGCAACAAAACTTTTCATACCGGCAGCGATGCAAATTTGCGAAAGTTGCAGCGCTTTTTAAACAAAAGGTTTGAATAGTTTTGGGCAGAGGCCAAAACCGGTATGCTATCGACCCAGAGCAGCATCTGGCAGTCTGTCTGAGGTAAATTGTCGAATAGCCTAATCTACTTTAAACTGTTTTAGTTTCCTTTTAGTCTAGAGCTTTTGTTGTGTAAGGTAAAAACAGAAGGAGTGGATCTGGTCTGCGCTGCCTTTGTCAAGGTAGAAAGGAGCAATAAAGTTTTCTGTCTTGCTTCGGACTTATAGCCTGTATATAAGAAGTGTACATAGTCACCGTGATTTCACCCATTGGTTTGTGGACTGCAGTTTTGAAGCATCAAGTTCGGCATTTTGGCCGTCACCATCTTGTTTTTTTTGCAACCAGAAGTGACACAAGAAGGTGGAGCTAAGTACAACCAAACGCTGACATTTTTATGTAACCAAAATGGTTATAATTAACTTTCATGAACTGAAAACACACTGTGAAAGGGTTAAAGTTGTAAGACGAAAAAACATGGACAACTCCCAGACCGGTGAACGCCGTGGTAGCGACCTGTCAATCACAAGGTAGCCATTACCTAAAGCATCTCCTGCTTTATGGTCTATTTGACTCTAAATTGGACCATAATTTACTAAATGAACATCATGCTGTATTGAAGAAGACTTGAAACTAGCGATTGAGACCATAAACTCATGTTTACAATGTTTACTGAGGTAATAAATCAAGTGAGAAGTAGGCTCATTTTCTCATAGACTTCTATACAATCAGACTTCTTTTAGCAACCAGAGGAGTCGCCCCCTGCTGGCTGTTAGAGAGAATGCAAGTTTACGGCACTTCCGCATTGGCTTAACTTCTCAGACCCGGAGGTTGGACACTGTTCGGACTACGGAGCCTCTGTGTTGTTGTACACTATTGTGTACTTGTTGAATATGTCCGTTGCGCTTCTGAAAAAACTTACGTCGATTTTTTTCCACGTAATCATCGTGTTATGAAGTACTCATGACAAAAACAACAGTTTGAAAAGATATATTGATGAAAAAAATGCCCCCAGTGTGTAAAGGCCTTTACGTGAACTAATATCATATAATAAGACCCTTTAACAGAGCTTGTGAAGGCTATCTTCATGTGAGTGACCCGAGCCGAGCTGAACTTTCCCCGCGGTGAATCAGTGAAAGCCACAAGTTCTGAAATCACTGGAAAAATGATCATCTTTTGGTTCTGGCATCGATAACTCAAACATCATACGATATCTTACTTTGTTTGCTTACAAAATGTGACTCTATCACATACAGATGTGTCTTCTCTATATTTTTGGTCAGCTAATCCATTACACACTCAAGCAAAATGGTTTACTTAAACCATTTGATGATGATTTTTTTAGTATCAAAGAGGCAAGAATGTTTATTTGAATAACATCAACAGTGGAGAAATTGTGGTGGAATAATCCTACCCGCAGTATGTGATGGGTAATATTAGATTTGCTTTGGAGAGGATCTCTCATTTTGTGAGTGTGTGCTTGATTTTTTGACAGATCAACTTCTTTGTAACCTGAGGTTTTTCACTTTTTAACCTCATGAGGTGGGAGATGTTCTCAACAACTAGCATGCGTGTCCCACAAATATGAAACTTTTACAACATATTGGCTTATTTGTGCAACGTATTTATTTATTTATTAGGTGGACTTGGTTTGGTGATCACCTTGTTTCTTGTGTAATTACTGACAGCAACGGTATGTGCTTAAAGGGGTATTCCAGAAATTTAGTGTTGCTCTTCCAAAAAGTTTTCTTGTGAAAAACAGTTTCAACAAGACTAACAAGGCTCTGTGGATGTGTTGCCTTGAGCATGTAACTTAAACACTCTGCTCCGACTGGACGGTTGTGTTCTGACGTAGCCACCATACTACACACGAGAACGTTTTCTCACTGTGCAGCTTGTTTCCCGAGTGCATAGTGGGGTTTTTTTTGCTGTCTTTTTTTTTATGCGGTACGCATTGTGAAACGGTTTTAGTGATGCTGGGCCTCTTATAAATCTCTGTAGCTCAGCGGGCAGCCCATTCACAGTGAATAGCAGCCCTTTACTCTCCCAGCTTTTGAGTCCACATTCAGGCTCTGTGAGACTGTACTTTGGCACAGCTTCTGTGTGCTAACATCAGCATGCAACACAACAGCATGCTTATAATGAAAATGCTGATAGCAGGTATCATTTTTAGCGTCTTTGTGTGATAGCATGCTGACACGTGCTAATTAGCACTAAACACAAAGTTAAGCTGTGGCTGATTGTCTGAATGTCACTAATTTCGCAAGTATTTGGTCATAAACCAAAGTATTAATTAGATGGGGCTAGATGAAACATTAAGGGATAATAAAAGTCATTACATTTAATCTTGAGGGCAACATTTCTGAACCAAATCTAATGGCAATCCAATAGCAAATGAGACATTGCACTCAAAACCACAAATGTGAAGCTCATGGTGGCACTAGAGGTAAAGTCACCAAATCCTATGTATCCTACGGGGACCATGAATGTCTGTACAAAATGTCATGGCAATGCATCCAATAGATGTTGAGATATTTCAGCCTGTTCTCACTCCCAAGTCATCAAATACAGCAGCTTGGTCAGTGGCCCTATGCGTCAAACTATGACACTCTATGTGGCCATGTAGTTATAGTGGGAGTGAAGGAGGAAGTCAGGTTACGTAGTATAAAGATGGCTGTCGGGGAGATGGATGGGTCCAACAAACACAGGACTTTCACTCAGGAGACCGGAGTTCGTGGCCGTGTGAAACCAAAAAGTCAACGTTGACTTATTTTGAGTTACGTAACTCTACGTAATGTTACTACGTTGCTTACGTAACTACTATATGTTACCTACGTCACACATGTAACCTTATTTTAACCGAACCACAATCTTTTCCTGAACCTAACCAAGTAGTTTTGTTGCCTTAACCTAACCAACTTGTTTCCTGTGAAAACGGAAGTTTATTGTGAAAAGAAAATGTATTCATGTAACAGGCGGAAATTGACACAAGGAAAATTGACAGGTGCAGAACTGATGCTAGAGGCGTATAGAGCGTCATACTGTGACGCATAGGGCCACTGACCAAGCTGCCGTATTTGACAAGTTTGGAGTGAGAACGTGTTGGATATTTCAGTCTGGACCAAAGTGGTGGACTGACTGACAGACATTGTCAACGCCACAAGCTGAAAAAGAATGGTCAGATTTGAAGCAGCAGAGGTTAACCCGACATATAGTCTATAACATGGGTCAAACCGAGCCCCCAGGAAGAGCGCCAAGCTTTGAAGTGAAGTTTCGTATTGGTTAAACGGTGGAATTATAACTTCCATATCTGTCACGTGATACCATTGGGCCCAAAAAGACTTGGCAGATACATTTTTTTGAGGTAAATCGGGACGAACACTCTAATAGCCCTTATTTAAATCATTAGATCCTAAAAGTTGTAAAATGCCCTAACAGCCGAATCCAGAGTTATTTTCCTTCCTCGTTCATGTGAATGAGCCCCAGACCGAGGATACTGCGCCTGCTCTATGGGCCCAATGGATGTGGAAGATCGCCGGAAGATCCGGGTACTTTATCACTTGGCAGTCGAGCCATTTTGGCGTCATGCACCACTGATCGACTCTCATAGGAATGAACCGGAGCCCGCCTCCAACGCTGTATCCAGTTCTCTTTATACATCCATGGGTGCTGGATCCTACAATTCCCATAATGTAGCTGGATAACGTCTTTCATTTGGCTCTTGGTAAATGCCCAAGTCCACACTGCCAGTTTGTAACGTTCTGCTTTTGTAGTCTCCAAATTAAGATCAACCTAATGACATCACTATGATGTTATCAGGGTTATCTTTTCAGACTCAGACCTCCAGAGCGACATTATCCAGCTGTTGAATAGGGTGAGTAGTGCTTTCCAAGATGAGTAGACTTATGATGAGTAAAATCAGTGGAATGTGCCTTTAATCTTCAGCTTTAATCTTGTGTTAAGTGTATAATCGTGTCTTACCAAATTACATGTATTCATGTAGGTCCTATTGGCCCATTATACATGTCACCATCAACCAGTACGCTTCTCAATCACGATGACTGAATTGTGGGAATTTGCTCCGTATTATAGGCCACAAACTTTAAATTCGCCACAGATGTTATGATTTTTGAGCACAGCAAGTGGTTCTCTGCTACAATACTCAAAGAACAAAGTCAATGAATTGAAGCAGATTTGTAAGGAGGAATGGGAGGCTGTTCTACTTTGTAAAAACTTGTTTTATGTCAAAATCGTTCCTTTCTTGTGGTTTCACTGTGTTCTCATGAGCAAAGATATTGCACAAGAAAAAGCGCTTGTCTGGCCACAACACTGAGAAGCATGACATCATGGGCTAACTTGGAGTTACGCTGGAGAACGTCCAGATAAAAGTGGCAGGATATGCAAGCCATTTAAGCCCCATCTGGTGTGAGGACTGTGTATGCAGCCTCAGAGCTTTATTATATATGGCATGAAAGGATTACAGCACAACAGTTTATTTAGTCTTCCTTGAAGATCACTGATTTGGACTTGCTGCAGAGTCAACATTCAACCTGGAGGGCACCAGGGCAGCCAGATGGACAGCTCACACAGACCAGCGCGTACTTTATGGCTTCGAATGAAACGGCAAATTCTAAACAATCTGTGAGATACTCCGCATCAAAGATTTGCATATCATCTTACAGCATAGATAAAAAAAAAAAACACCTCTCAGGTATAACATCACAAGATCATGAATATGAATGTGTCGATAACAGAACTTAGATCAAAACAAAAGGAAGTCATTTGGAACTTTAATTTCAAGCGCACAAAATGCAAAAAAAAAAAAAGGAAAAGTTCTGAGACTCCTTTAGAGTAGATTGCTTCCTGAACGATCATTATCAAGCTCATTACATGCTCATCTTTTTCACATGGAAAACAAAACCACTCAAGCGTGTCAAAAGGTGTCATATAATAAAGTGTGATGAATAGTGTATTATTGATTCAGCGCTGCACACATCGTTTAAAAAAAAAAGAAAGAAAAAAAAAGCATCCCAGTACTCGAGCTGCCATTCTCAAAGAAACTAATGATGTCCCGATGGACTTGTGATTCTGTGAGCAGTGTTAGTGCTGCTTGAGCTGAGCATTCAACCTGATTCTGATAGATTGGGTTATTCTTTCCCATCGAACACAAACTTTTACTAGCAGCAAGGCTCGTGATGTTTTTTGTGTTTCCTCTTAAAGGGTCAATTCACACAAATTAGAAAAACCTCTAGTGGTGTCTATCCATGCAGGGGTTTATTTGTCAAGGTTTTTTCTGCCTCCACAATACAATGCTGGTGAACTGAATTTAGTCTGTGGTGCTCACAACATTGAAATAATACATGTTCAAAATATTCAACAACCACATCTCTTTTCTAAACAGTGTCACTGTAATTTCAAGGTTTGAGGATTATGCAGTAACCACGACATTGATTCAGGAGAAACACGGTTGAGTTTTTGAAATACATTACAAACAATACAATAATTCCACTCACCTGCATTGTGCAGAAATCTATCAGTTGTATATTTCAAAGGCTGAGCAAATCAAACCAAAACTATCTGTAAGAAGTGACGAGAGGTTGTTGTTGTTTTTTTTTGGGTGAACCGACCCTTTAACTGTGAGCATAAAGATGTATTGTAATGTTTAAAGGCTATGTCTGCGTCTTGTTAAAGAGGAACTTAACACAACCGGCTGAAAAGTTGTGTTTTTCTGCCCTCTCCCACACCCAAAAATGATGTCGGAGTCTTGGAGTACACCTCACTTTATTTTACTTAACCTTAAGTGAAAAGTTAAACCAATGGAGGTCAGCAAAAACACAATTTTCATAGGGTGTTAAGTTCCTCTTTAAATTAAACTTTATATGTGGTAAGTCATCCGTTTATGTTCAAGTGCCAGCGCCCTCTTGTGGCTGTAGTAATTATGACAGCAACAAACCAACCTTCAAACTAGTAATTTTTTTAAAAACCTTGACCACGATTGTCCCTGAACCTTAACCATGTGTTTATTATTGTAACCATGACGACAAAGGTCCCCTAATCTAATAAACAAAGTAGTAATTTTAACCAGTGGGCAACGTCCAGGTCTGAAGAGTGAAGTCAATGCTGAAGTGCCTTAAACTTGCATTCTTTCTAACAGCCAGCAGGGGGCGACTCCTCTGGTTGCAAAAAAGAAATTTTGATTGTATAGAAGTCTATGAGAAAATGAGCCTACTTTTCACTTGATTTATTACCTCAGTAAACATTGTAAACATGAGTTTATGGTCTCAATCGCTAGTTTCAAGTCTTCTTCAATACAGCATGATGTTCATTTAGTAAATTATGGTCCCAATTAGGGTCAAATAGACCATAAAGCAGGGGATGCTTTAGGGCGTGGCTACATTCTGATTGACAGGTCGCTACCACGGCGTTGTCTGGTCTGGGAGTTGTTTTCGTCTTACAACTTTAACCCTTTCACAGTATGTTTTCAACTTCTGCAGTGAAGGTTAATTGTAACATTTTGGTCGCCTAAAAATGGGTTGGGTCAAGTTGGGTTGTACTTAGCTCCACCGTCTTGTGTCACTTCTGGTTCCAAAGGAACAAGGCGGCGACGGCCAAAATCCCGAACTCGAGGCCTCAAAACCATAGTCCACAAACCAATGGGTGACGTCATAGTGACTACGTCCATTTCTTATACAGTCTATGAGGTTTCCCTAATCTTAGCAAAGTACTTATCTTAACCCATCTTCCCTAAACCTAACAAAGTCATTTTTGGACCTAAACCTGACCAAACCTTAAGCATAGCGTTGTCATATCCTAAAACCGGTCAGATCAGGCAACACTTGTTCGTTGTTCCAGAGGGTATAGACAAACTACATAATTTGTTGTTCAATTTGGAGGACTTGTTGGTTCAAACACAGATATGTAATGGGTGTCGTCCTCTTTAACCTTCTAAGATTTGATGGGCCATACCATACATTTTTAATGCATGACATGTGATACAATTTTAGATTTCCAGATGTATTTTTCCTCCCATTCCAGGCAACCATTGGTTTCCAGGATAAAAATAACTATGCTGATTCTTTATACTTGCTTGAGTTGTGAAATCCATCACAGGGAACATCAAGATTACATTCATTTTACATTATAGCTTTGATGTAATGCAAAGCAGACTTTTAAATCAATTTGCTCTTATATTGCATTACCATAGATTTTCATGCAATGCAGAAATTAATGGAAACTATTGGATGTTTAGAGCAGTAGCAAAAAACACTATTGCAATTTGAACACAATTGAACAAACACTGTTGATTTGATTTTCGGACTGTTCTGACCGCTAGTAAACTTTGGCACAGATCAGCTCCAGGCTTCATCTCAAAACTGAAGTGACCACGCATTAACTTGTCTATTGATCGTCTTGTTGAAGGGTTTCTAGCTGTCAAAAAGGGGGGGGCGTATTCTGTCTTATTTTCGTTTTACTGTGCTATTTGCTTGACCCATGTTATCCTCATTTTCTTACATTCAATCTGTCCCAGTTTAATTTCCACAACTCTGCTTTCCCATTCATGTGTGGAATTCTTTTATTTTTTCTAGCTTTCATTTGTCATTTCACTGTTTGTGAAGCACTTAGCTTATCAATATTTACTCCACGCCACACATTTACTCTACATTATGTCATTACAGCAGCCAAAAGAGACGCACAATGTGTTCAGAGACACAAACCAGGACAGCCTCAAGGTTAGTAATTTCATATTCTTCTACAAAATACAGAAGTTATTCAAGCTTTGCTCATTTGTGTGTAACAAGTAGGTCAGAAACCAGAATGCTAAATAGGATACTTGTGTTTTGTTCTGAGAATTAACATATTTTTTGCACACAGTGTTTTTGAACCAAAGCTATACTGCATGTTATTTTGGGCCCAGCCCACACACTGTTCCCTTTGTGAGGTTTATCTTACACCGTGATCCACAGCACAACAACCAGCATCTACAATAGACAAATAAAAGAGTGGGATTTTTTATTTTTTTTTGGACAGCGTTTACACAAAGGTAGTCTTCAGCTGTGGAGTGGAGGTGTGTTTGTTTTCACACCGCTCCAAAGAATATAAGCAGAGACGCTATCTCCATTCCCATCTGATCTGGCCAGGTAGAGCAGCAGCAGCATTGGCAAGCGAAGACTCCTTTGGACTGAGTGGAGTCGAGGTATTTGCCTCTCAGGCATCTGAAGTAGGACTTTGAGAGGAGTACAATCAGCCCTGCGCTCATGGGATTCGAAGTCTTTTCTTTGCAAAATTTTAAAAAAAATTATTTATTAAATAATAATAAATAAGTCAATCAATCTGGTAGATCTCTCCTAAAGAAATCCTCTTTTGCGTAGGTTGGTCTATATTATTTTCGACAGCAGCAACAGTGCTTTCTCAAGAATAAACCAAAGAATAACTGTGTAGTTAACATCAGTGGTGAAAGCCAGCATGACTAAACAGACAAAGTTTAAAGCGCCTTCAGACTTGGTTTCAGATTTCAAGCATGTCTCTATCATGCAGATATTCATGACTAAATAAGCAACAGTAAAAGTTAAAAGTTCAGGGGGAAAAAAATCATTCTTAGGAGAGATACACGGACAAGAACTTAAGGGCGAATTGACAAAAGGATTGTGCAGCTTTTGCAGGCCGCGAAACCTGCGCAAATAAGACAAAAAGAAACGGTCTAATGCTCAAAGCACCCACAAAGGGTTAAATGCACCCCTAACAGCACTGCAAAACAAATAGCGTATTGGCTATCCTGTACTATTGCACATCGCATGTATTTAAATTAGGTAATATGCAGAGATTTGGTGCAAAATTGGTCCCTTTCTATGCCAATGAGTCTCATTGCAAAAACAGTCCAATTCACGCAGTTACATTGAAATTATTGGCGTCAAAGTGGTGTTCCTTTGTGAAGATTATCTTGCTCAACAAAACATGTAAGTATCATAAACGTTTGTTTGCCGCAAAGCTTATTTTCTGCAATAATCCAAAAGCCAATGGAAAAACCTTTTTGTTGAGGGAACCAGGAAGACACTAACTTCCTGGTTGGCCTACCAAAATATGTCATTCCTGGACGTGTTTGCGCTGTAATATATATATATAATTAGTGCAATATCTTTTGTGAATTGGACCTTCAGGCGGGGCAGATAGCCATTGCAAGTGATGCACAATTCATCCCCACTGAGCCGAACTTTGGCAGAAGATTGTTTGTTCATGTAGGACCACAAAGCTGATTGAGAAAATTAGTTAGTTTTTTTCTATTCCTAAACATATTAATTGCCTCACAACTGATGTCTCAAATCAAACCACATCTATGAGCCAGAGATGGAGAGAAGAACAATAAATCAAAATACATTAATTAACATCTATTCACTCTTTAATCTGTAATTACTCACATGACAATAAATAACATCAGAGACAACAATCGCTTGATTATGAGGGCGTCTGTTCAGATCAAGCCGTATTTAAAAGTCAAGAGTCTAAAAATACTTTATTTCTGCAACCGTTCAAATCGAGTCAAACCCAGAGCAGTGTTCCCCATCAGGGAAAGCAATAACT
Source organism: Sebastes fasciatus (assembly GCF_043250625.1). Classification (NCBI taxonomy): domain Eukaryota; kingdom Metazoa; phylum Chordata; class Actinopteri; order Perciformes; family Sebastidae; genus Sebastes; species Sebastes fasciatus. The sequence goes on from NC_133795.1 coordinate 4,991,120, forward strand.
ATGACCTCAGTCTGTTATTTTGGTAATGGCTAATTAGAAGGGGCTTGTTTCCGATTAGCTCCTAATGTTACTTACACAGGCCATTGCCTTGTTTCCGTGTATATTGAGTTATCCCTCAGTGAACCCCTCTCGCATGCTGTGCTGCTGGAGTAACTGGTTTGACTGGTCCAATCAGGCTGTTTGTTTTCGTCCTTGATCACGTACACAGTAATGACACAATGTCAGTCCATTATTCTTGCTTATTTGTCACCTAATGTATGTTTCTGATTTAAGTAATCACTGAAATGGTTCTGAGAAACTCCCTGGAGGGAGAACTGATATTCGGATGAATGGCTTTAATTATTCTGAGAAGAAGTGACTGGTCTCATGCTTGTTTATCGATGGACAATGTAGGCTAATCCCTCTGCTTTCTTCTGTACATTTAATTATTAATTATGCAAGGAATAAATATGCTAATATTAATATATAAGGACTTTTCTGCAATCATCCTCCATACCCACCAAAACATGTTTTGTCTTTCAAAACAACCTATATGAGTGTTTTCTGACCTGGTGCCATATCGGTGTTTGCCAGAGCAACAAATTACTGTTCTGAGAAAAAAAAAAAAAGAATAACAAATTCATGAGCGTATTCTGATCTGCTGACTTTATGGTTACGGTTTGGCTGTGTTTAGGCAACTAAATCTACGTAGGAAGCAACTGTCATGGTTCAAAGACACCAATGTTTGGTTGGACAAACAGCAGTATATGCTAAGTCATACGATTTGTCCACCCAATCATCTATCCCAACCTCCTCCCTAAGTGTTGGCAAAAATTATCTTCACCTCACATTATTTACATACATGTGACCACCTAAAGCTTCAGTAGTCAGTATATTTTTGGCATCATTGGGCAAAAATTCCATAATAACCTTTCAGCATATTGTAATTCAAGTGTTCTGAGAGATAACTAGACTTCCGCACCTCCTCTTTTCAGGCTTTAAAAAAATCTACTTTGACCAATCACAGGTCATTTCAGAGAGAGAGCGTTCCTATTGGCTGTGCCCCAGTCATGTGACCAGAACTTGGCGTTCCTTCAACACATTTCACAATGTTTGCCACGTCACAAACGTTCTCATTTTACAGCTGAACCGTGCACTACAAGATAATTCTGAAAACATTTGAGGAGAGAAATAGGCGTTAATGTAACAGAATATTGATCAGCGCTGCCTAGTGTGACCATTTGGTCGGAGTTTGCGAGTGAAAATGTGAAATCTTGCAGATGCCGTTAGGAGCACCGGAGGACACAGAGGCACATGATTGTTTTCAGGTTACCTGTTTCATGTACTACTGTCACGATAAAGCGACCGTTTTATAAAAATAACTTTTTTTAATCATATTTTCTCCAATCGCGCTTACTTCACTTTTCAGTGTTTTCCCGTTTGCCATTTTTAAAAATCTGTGTCGAATGAATAGGAAAAATCGGGTCGCTATTGACGGTAGCTTGGCTATATAAAAAATGGCAGGTTTGTGCTGGATGACTCGTGTCGCCCAAGTGACGATTCTCTCTGACCAATCAGTGGTCTGCAGTGTTTTAACTCCACCTTTTAGTATCCGCTCAGCTTGCTTGGAACCTCGACTGAGGTGGTACCAGAAGTAGTAATTACTATTCGCGATTTTTTCTAATGGAAACACCAAAAAAGAACGGTTCCAAGTGAGTGGAGTTGCCGTACCGTACCGTACCATGCAGTTGAAATGTTGCAGCACACGGGATGAGTTTGCTGTCAGCCCAGAAATGGTTTATTCTAAACCAAACCACAATCTTTTCCTAAAAACTAACCAAGAATGTTTGTTGCCTAAACCTAAGGAGATTTCCGGCAGCAAACCCCCGAAGACAAACGTCTCCCTTGTGCAATGCGGTACGAGGAAATGGAGAGCCGGAGAATCCAAAAACAGGAGAAGCTTAGCTGTGTTGCACCATCCACTTTTTTCACCTCTCATCTTCTGGGTTAAAAAAGAAGAGAGATATTTCCCAGGCATCTTGAAGGAAAGAGTCAATGATACAAATACTTGTCTTGATTAAACTGCGTGAAATTGTCCCGCTAGCGACCAAACTAATTCACCTTTGTGTCTCACTTGATAACTTAGCGGTGAGCACAGTCACCATCGGAGCCAACTATGTAAATCATTCATTTAAAACAAAAGTTCACATCGTGTTACTCTTGTATCCTCTGCATCGTCATGAGATTCACGGAGCAAACGATACCAGCAGGCTGAACATTTCCTCTATATCCCTATTTTCATTTTTAGCTCTGTGAAAAAAAAAGGCTCCTCACTAGATTTATGAGTCTCCAAATATTAATATTGAACTGGCCTATTTTGGAACATTATTGCATACCTGGGAGATAGGACAAATGTGAAGTGAACTCAAGCCAAAAAAAAACTTTAATGTACACTCAGAAATAAATGTGTTTTTTTGCGGCTGAGAGAGATTTCATATTTAAGATGTAATAACAGAAGCTCGCAGCCGGTGTTTGTATTCAGCATTGGTCTTAATACATTTGTTTATATTACCATCACCATATTCAAATAGAAGTAATCTAATGAGCTGCTTGCAGACTTCTTGTATAATAAAAGCAGAGAGATGTTGACAGTGCTCGGTAACTATATTCAGAATTGTCTCTGTTTGCCGAAGATGCATTAAAATTGCATGCCAGAGCTGAAACGGAAAAGCATCTGTGTCCTATCCCGTTGACTCCGGCTGCTATACAGAGGGGACGCGCTGTCATGTTCGTCGGCAATCGGCCACATACGATGTGACACAAATGGAAGCAGAGTGGCCCGCTGAACAGCTAGCCTAGAGACTTTGCAGTGAGCTAGTGGCACAGAAATGTGACTTCCTCCTGCGCCGTCAGATCCTCTGTTTCGGTTGAGTTGAAATCTGGCTTCGCTTTCTGCAGGGACTCATGAGACCCTCTCTGGGTCAGCTGAAGTAACCGATCAGCATTACACTCTCAGTTTTAACCCGTTAGCCTGCTTTTAGGATATGTGTTGTAGTAGATAACTCAACATGAAGCTTCCTGCGACTGTTAAATCAAAACTTTTCTGTAGTTTAACTGTCAGATTTTAAGGGGTTGGTGTTTAAAGTATGAAAACAACCAACAGCGGTTGGTGAATCATGCTCGTATCGTGCTCATCAACCATGCATGAGAAAGTGTGAACTATGGCGGTTGGATGACCTGTCGACACTATAGTCACAGCTTTCCGGCTCATGGTTGCTGTTCTCATTATCAACGAGCTTTCAGCATAGCAGCTTTTATCTGCAGCTCCAGTTGTGCTGTCACCCTGCGTCAGGTGTTAGAACAGCTTCTCCAAAACCTCACATTGTTCCTTCAACACTGAAAACAACACAGCGTCACAAAATACATGCATGTAATCATTCATTTAAAGCTGCAATAACTGATTTTTTTGGCCACTTGCGGGCAATGGATTTTGGGAACTCTCTTATTGTATGATTATTATATATTTATACATAATTAACATCATGCTTAATGGTAAATATTGTTTATTTGATGAGCTAACTTGATTTACACACCAGACTAAAGAAGTAAAGCCATGCTACTGCCCTCTAGAGGCTGCAATGTTCATAACAGATGTCTGTCTAATTAGATCAAAAAAATTAAAAAATTAAAATTAAATATTTGTCCTGAGGGCGAAATTAAGTCTCTAATATACTCCAACATGGACAACAGAAAGTGAACATGCACGCTATACTACACTGTCTGTGTCTGCTTAATGAATGTATTATAAGAAAAGGATAACGGACTCCAAGATGGCGCCCATTCATTTGATTGAAAATGTCTCGCCCAACGCAAAGACATTTTCTTCACTTCCTGGTTTGCTTGTTCTACTTGGTAATCTTTAGGCAATAAAACTACTTGGTTAGGTTTAGGAAAAGATCATGGTTTGGGTTAAAGTAAGTATATTTGTTACGTACGTAAGTGCACGACGTAGTACACCTACTTTATGTGGTTGCATACTAACCTAGTTACGTACGTAATTGCGTAGTAATGTAGTTACGTAGGCTACGTAACTTAAAATAACTCAACTTGTTCACTTTTAGTTTAACACGGGACACAAACAGCAGCCTCATGGGTGAAAATCTCCCTCCTCCCCCCTACGCAGACTTTGTCGCTCTTTATACTACGGTACGTCACCTGACGTCCTCCTTGGTTGTGTCTAGAAGGTAACCCACGAGTTGGGAAACTCTCGCGACATGGTTAAGGTTAGGCATTGATCTTGAATAGTTAAGGTTAGGATAAGTCGTCGTGCAGCGAGTCTCTTGAGAGTGTTTGCAAGTTTTTGCTAGATTTCGAAATTTGCGGTTTACCTTCTAGACACGACCTTCCTCCTTTGCTCCCGTCATAATTACTACGGCCACTAGAGGTCGCCGCCTAACAACAAATGTAAACAGACGACTTATATATATGGCAGTTTTTCCGGTGACGACGGCTTGCAACCTTCATGGTACAAATCTTCACGATACAAAGGGTAATAACTGACCTTGTTTTCAGTTCTAGTGTTACAGTAGTCTTTGTGGAAATGCTTTTGAAGCAGTAGGGGATTTTTTTGTTGCAATACCACAAGTGGCCAATGGGCTGACTGGCCACACTTTAACCTTGCAGACCTTTGCAGCAAAGCAGATCCAGAAATTATAATTTGGTCTTTAGGCCACAGGGTCATCAAATAAAAAATTTTTTTCCATTACTATTATACATGCTCAGTTCATTTAATACTCCCATTAGATTTGCTAAGTAGGAAAGCTTATTGAGTGTCCATACTGGAAAGATGCCATCTTCTGGGGAGCATGAACGTATTCAGCAGAATTGAATATTAGATTTTGATATTTCTTGTATTCTAAGTGAGATTTTTTGGGCTGACGATGGCACTAAAGTAAAGATCAGGGGGTCACCACCAAATCTTAAAATGGTAAAAATTTGTATTAAACGTTAAAAATGCTTCATATCGCTATGAAATCATATATGATATCTATTAAACTCTATGTGGTTTATCTGTTAACTTCTTTCTTGTGTGTTTATTTAGTCTTTAATAAGCCGAGATAAAATGAGCCGAGTATACTTTGAATGATATTTATGGACCCAGAGGGAACGGAGCTTCCAGAAAATCAGCAGTGCTTCACAGGAACTTTTTTTTTTTGGTAGATTCTCAAGTGCCTTCCACCCTTCCTCCCCCCCGCAGAGGGACTCATCTGTTCCTAATATTACACACTTGTGCTTTGGAAACCTCTGTAACTAATGCATTATGCTAGTCCGTCTGAAAAAATGCTGAAGGCTTTATACAACATATACAGCAAATCACACTCTGCTGATAGTTTCAGGTAGATATTCACCCAGAAAACACACGATTACACACTATCATTACTACTTATTATAAAGTGTAATATCTTTATATATCTGTATATCAGGGTCAGCTATTATGTTCAACCCTTGGCCAGTGTTTTTCTCCATTAGTAAGTTTGGGCCAACAGCATCTTATATTAATACTCATTTGGCAAAACAATGACTCCTAACGTACGGATAAATGTAGGTTCTGCGTTGGAGTATGACACTACAGATGCATTTGATAGTTATTGGTTGTCCACACAGCAACAGTGACCCACTTTGTTTATGGTTCAGTGTGCGTGCTTCACTTCGTGTGGGGGCAGTCTATGAGATGATGTTACGAGGTCATATTTATTGGGATTTACATGATCCTTGTGTATACACTGTTATCTACAGTAGATTTATGAGAAGTCATGTGAACTTTTTTGACATAAACTATGAAATGAGAAACTTAAGCTTTCATCAGGGGGCCACATAGTTTTAGTTGCAGGTCAGATCGCTGCTGTATACGCTACTAAATATTACATCCATTCACAGAACTCATTCATCTCCCCGGACACACATTTACTCCTCTTGTAAGTCAATGAATGTATAGTATATTATCGCTCACCACATGCAGTAGTATAGCCCTGTCTATTTACATTGTCGTTAAAGATGCACTTGATTGACAAAATAAGTTATAATATAAGCCATATCTAACTGAATGTTAGGTTTATGCCCAACTTTAATAAAAGATGCAGAGACAAACATACTTATGGAGATAAAATGTGTAAGAAGTGGTGGTAATACTAGATGAATGGATGGATGGATGGATGGACAGATGTACTTTATTGATCCCAAATTGAGAAATGATTATGTTAGAGCAGCAGGATATCCAGGCAATGCACAGGAACAGTAAATACACAGGAAACTAGAATGGCCAAGGTGCCCGAGTACGATTGCCCCCCCTCTCCGTGCAGCTTGCGCCATCATCCACGTGTATTCTTGTTTATGTTGAGATCAGCTGTACGTAGCGGAGCATCGTAAAACACTTCATTCAAACTGGACAGAAACAAATTAAAACTCACCTAAACCGTCATTGTTACTCTTTCCAAAAATCACCAAGTGTGCTTTGGTCGAAGTCAACTGTGATTTCACGAGGTTAATGTGAAAAAACACAGACTCTACAGTCGTCGTTCCCACCCCTCCGCTCTCTCTCTGTCGCGCTCTCTGAAGGAAGGAGGCGGGGTCATGAGTCATCAGTTACACTGCCCATGTGTTATACCCAGAGGTCTTAATGATCTGGCTGATCGGAATCCTTAAACAAATTCCTGAATCCGGATCATGATCCGGATCGCCACCAAAATCTAACGGATTGTTCATTGTGCCACACCCCACCCTTCTAAAACATTGTATTCAAATCCATCACGGACTTTTGGAGTAATCATGCAAATAGACAAACCAACAAACAAACCTTCCTAGGCCTTCGGCCTTGGCGGACGTAATAAACATATCAACAGATAAATATCTATAGTATACACAATATAGAGAATATATTAGAATACACTATAAATATACCAGACTACTACAACTAGCTTAGAAAATATAAAATATAAAATGTAAACATAGAATAACAATAACATACTATGTACATTAGCAAAGTGTGCAAGTTCCAATTTTTGTTTTAAAATAAAAATGAAAACTGATGTGCAAATTCAACATGTGCAAGATTATTACAGGACTTAAACAGAATAAAGTATGAGACAGAAAGTATAAAGCTGAGATTTCTCTGTCAGCCAGAGGTGAGGTGTTGTTGAAGGTTGTTGCTTTGGATACAAAAGATTTCATCATTTTTATCAGTCCTTGTGATTTCAGTCATAATGTATCACCTGTTGCAGTTCTTTTTTAATGTTAATGTAGTTTCATTTATAAAGCTACATTGACCTTAGGTAACCTCAGTCAATAATAGCTTTTAGAACCGTGTTCAAGGGTAACTTTGGTATTTTTCAACCTGGACCCTATTCGACCATGTTTTTCTTGTCTAAGTGAGCCGCGAGTCCTTAAAGGTTAAAGTTCTTGTTTTTGCCACTGACTGAATAAAATGTTTTTCTTACCTTTCGTTTGATCCAGTCTTTCACATCCACATTGTCGAAACCAGCTAAATATTCAGCCACGACATTGAAAATCTTTTAGATAACACTAGTAGCTTAGTGCTTTCTGTACTTCAACACAACAAACTCTGATAACCGCGGCAATCCTCTCTCCACCTCTCACCCACGTTTCCACCATTGTCTTCTGGGAACAATTCACATGACACAATAACAAACAGAAAACTAAAGGTAAGAAGAATGTATTATTACTCTGTAGGGTCCTTTTCATAATGTTGTCAAACACTTATAATAACAATCTGAGCCCTCATTACTGGAACAATTTCAGAAATTGTTGTTCCCCTTTAGTCACTTAGACACAAAAACATGGGAAAATGGGGTTGAAAAATACCAAAGTTACCCTTTAAGCAACTATCAGCTACAAGATAACTAATGCTGATGCAGGAAGACAGTTTCTGTACAATGGGAATTTCCCCCAAAACTTCATACTCATTACAAAAATAATAATGACATCAATCATTATTGCATATAAGCTGTTATAGCTCAGCATCAGCTGGGGAGTTTCCATTTTTCACTTTCTATTTCCACTTTTTTCTTTCATTCTTTGGGGTTGGTTGGTTGTGTTTTTCCTATCATGGGAAAAGTCTCTTGGTACATGGTTACATCACTTTACTTATACTAACTACAAATATTGAACAGTCATAAATTAGTCTCAGGCAGACATGCAAAGCAAACCATAATAATAGATAATAATATCTAAACAGCTCCTACATCATAATGAAGGACGTACATGTTCATTCATGCACAAACCAAGAAAGAAAAGTGTAGAGGACAGACTTTCTCACAATAATTATCACAATAATTATCATAATAATAGCAGCAGCAGCCGTAGTGGCAACACCAATTAAACTTGTAACGATAATTATTATTTCTGTTTGGTCCAGAAGGACAGTGCAGCCAAAGAGGGCAAAGGGACAGTGTCTGTGTACTCCGTCTGCACGTCTCTGCCATGACGATTTTATTAGCTACTGTGTGTGACTCCAGATTTAGGTCAGATTTTGTTTTGAGACTTTGAAATAGTTCATATAAAATGGGGATTTTCTCTACTTGTGCAGTTTCGCTGTCGGGTAAATCCGGGTTCCACTGACCCACATCCTGTTTCTGAGCTCCCCGAGAGGATTCATAACAGCCTGCTGTGAGAGATGAAGCAAAATATTTATTGGCTTTTCTTCATGTACACACAGCAGTTTGTGATAAAGATCTTTTTAAGCAAATATTTTGCACGTCACTATCTCTGCTGTGGATCTGATTTTCTGCATTTGATTAACAATTGCGGTTAAGTGAGACGTTGCTTGTGTGGCACCACATGTTAGCAATGAATTAGGAGTGAAATACCTGCTATTAAGACCTGTGTTGTGCAATCAGTACCAATCGCACGTTCACATGTTTATGCCTGTGAGGAGGTTGTGACGGTTGAGCTGCTGTTTTCTGTCATAACACACCGACAGGGCCGGAGTGGTTATTTGGTTCACACCATCTGTCGTTGGCGTCCAAGCAGAGGCCGGTGTAGTCTTGTTGGTTCCCAGTGACAAACCCAACCTGTCCATAAGGTCACCCTGAGATCTTTCCAAACAGCCTTTAAAAAGTTACTCATTCACTCAAGGCGCTGGAGCCACAAAACTCCAATCCCCCCCTCGTGAAAGGCACAATAAGTCACTGATGTTTGCAAGAAAAACAAACCATACTATTGGCTGTATAAATCATTCGGGGGCTACACTTGGTTTTGACAATATTACTGACTCCCGAGGGAGTCGCAGGAGCATGGTAAACCACAGCGAGATGGATAGTGTATTCTTTTTGTAAGTACATCATGTTTCAGCGCAACATGAAAAGGCATCCCGAAGAGCAATAACTCATCTTTGCAGTTTCCCACATGGCCCTCATGTCTTTGACATATCTAAAGAAGAGTGGTGATGATTACTAAATGGCCCAACTCCAAAGCCATACACAAAACACCCCCATCGCACATGCTGAAAACTCGATCTCTCTGTTGCCTTACAACAAAGGCTTCGAGTGAGAGGGTTCAACAATGAAACCCAGGACAACTCAGTTCATGTCACTCAAAGCATGCATCACTTCTATTATAGATAATTAGTTTTAAAAGAAAACAAGGCATTTGCCAATTTTCTCTTTAAGGAATACTTTGACATTTTGGGAAATAGGCGTACTTGCTTTCTCGTCGAGAGTTAGCTGAGAAGATTGATACCACTCTCGGTTTACACTAAATATGAAGCTACAGCCAGCAGGCTTTGCTTAGCTTAGCATAAAGCCTGGAAGCAGGGGAAACAAGTAGCCTGACTCTGTCCAGAGGTAGATAAGCCTCCCGTTGGCCGCGTCTTTCACAGGTTATACTCCTCCCCTTCCGCTATTTCTATCAGCCAGCAGGGGGCGACTCCTCTGGTTGCAAAAAGAAGTCTGATTGTATAGAAGTCTATGAGAAAATGAGCCTACTTCTCACTTGATTTATTACCTCAGTAAACATTGTAAACATGAGTTTATGGTCTCAATCGCTAGTTTCAAGTCTTCTTCAATACAGCATGATGTTCATTTAGTAAATTATGGTTCCATTTAGAGTCAAATAGACCATAAAGCAGGGGATGCTTTAGGGCGTGGCTACCTTGTGATTGACAGTTTGCTACCACGGCGTTGTCCGGCCTGGGACTTATCTTTGTCTTAGAACTTTAACCCTTTCACAGTGTGTTTTCATTTCATGAGAGTCAATTGTAACATTTTGGTCACCTAAAAATGTCTTATTCAGCGTTCAGTTGTACTCCACCCTCTCGTGTCACTTCTGGTTGCAAAAAAACAAGATGGCAACGGCCAAAATGCCGAACTCGAGGCTTCAAAACAGCAGTCCACAAACCAATCACGATAACTACGTCCACGTTTTATCCTATCTATGCACTCAAGACGATTGTGATTGGCTTAAAGAAATACAAACAAGCCAGCGCGTTTTTTCCCCTACACCAGAATGACAATGGGTGTAACCCGACCTTTCTTTAGGTCTGGCTATGCAAGACTAGTCCAGAGGTAACAAAATGCCTACCAGCACTTCTACAGCTCACTAATTAACATGTTGCATCTTGTTTGTTTAATCTGTACAAAAGCCAAGAACTAGACTCCAAGAAGTCACCTCCTCCGGCCAAGAAATAGCCCAATTTATAACTCTATAATTCGCAAAATTGTGAATAGGCACATTTCCAAAAAAGGTCAAACTATTCCTTTAAATCACTATCAGCTGTTGTCATACAGCCAAAGAAGAAGAACTGGAAGCTTGGGATTCTTGCATGGAAATTATCTTCAGATGCTATTTTGACCTGCAGGTCTGGGGGGGGGAGCCTTCCAGTCCTGTCTGTCTGGATCCTTCACTCACAGTTTAGGTTGGAGGACTGGGATTAACTCTTATCTCCACTGGGACGCTGTCTGTCTTTTGGGCTGAACCCAATATGGACTGGTCTAAGCCCCCTCTGTTGCCACCTCACCCAGCTTCATGGAAAACATTCCTAAACAGACCAGTCCGGTCGATAGCGTATCAGTTTCCTCTAACATACTGTACAAATCCGAAAGCTTCAGTCTCTCAAAGCTCCGTGCTCGCTCTGACGCCGACACGCTCTGTAGAAACAACCGCTTATTTATTCTCACTCCATTTTGAGAGCAAACATTTCTCCGACGGAGGCACTCTCACAGTAAACAGCCGTACACAGACAGGCAGGTTGTTTGTTCCTGGACTGAAATAATAAATCACAGGCGGCAGGCTGGCCCAGAGGTCGAGAGGCTGGTTGTAGCCGGTGGGCTGCTGGTTTGATTCTGCAGCGCTGAACACAATATTCCGCGGATAATACTTCCATGGTACCCTGAACAAAAGTGCTAGATTTGATATCAGCCTCAAGCCTCTGAACTGTGAAATAATATATGGCCATGTACAGCTGATGTGCATCAGCATGAAATAACTCCAATTACTTTGGCCCAAGAAACAGGTGTTAAAGTAAAACACCGGCCCTCTCTTTCATTTTTCATCTGTTCTTTTTTCCACATGTTTAAGCGTTTCTTATCTCTCTAAAGGTTGTTTTAAAAAAAAAAAATCATGGCCTACAGAGTGCCTGCTATGAAAAGTATGTAATCGCACAGTGAGTATAAAAAACAGGCTGCATATGGCTACAAGGATCTTTGACGTGACTGCTGAGGGAGTTTTTCTTCCACTCCATCTAAGACAACCCATAACATCAGTGTAGGATTACCTGGAAGCTCAGACTCTCTCTGTCACACTTTGTCCATGAAGTCTTTGATAAGCCCTTGTTTTTAGTTCTGGATAATGCACATATGGAAAGGTTTTATTGAGCATGGCATTGCATAAAACTGGATTTCCGAAAGAGGAGGCAACCAGTAGGAATGGGTGTCTAATCAAGCCGGGGTCCGAACCAACAGATGCTGCGTGCTCCTGCTTGAGCAGCGGAGGAGGCTATCCTTTTCCCTCACCGAGCACATCCAGTGTGCCCACTGGAGTTCAATTTACAATTCAAATACATTCAGTACTATAGGGCCTCCTGCTGGGATTGAAAGTGATAAAAAGTGTTAAAACTGTGTAACACCATGCTTTCTTTACATAAGGAGTGGGATGAGAGGTTTGTTCAAACAAGAATCCCACGGCGGTGTCTCAAATATTCATTTTCATACCACACATTGCGATCCAGGTTGACTTTTCCTTAACTTTAACCTGATCTCCTCCTCGCTCGAAGTGTGTTGTAACTTGAAAGTCTCGCTTTGTGGTTGTACCTGTAGTGTCCTTCCAAAAGTTGCTTGTTTTCACAAGTGTTCATGCATGCCTGAACGCTCACCCACCGTGTTGTAAATATCCAACTGTCATGTCACCTTGTCGAACATTTATGTAGTGGAATTTGGCGTGTTTATCACTTATAGAAATATTCAGGTGGGAGATATCGCTATAGGGCTCCATGTTAGACTTTATCTGTGTTGTCAGATTATATTAATTTATAGCCATAGAAGGGAGTTCCTATACGGTATGTATAGGAACATCAAAACTCCAGTGTATGAACACAAGTAAGGGCCTCCTACAGTAAGTCAAGTTTTAATTAGTGCTGTCAAAGTTAATGCGATAATAACGTTAAAGTAATTTCTTTAATGCAATTGATCTTTTGGAGGTTGTAGCGGGCTCAGTTTTAAAGCTAGGGTGAATATACTGGCATCATATGAAACTAGAAAACCTAACGAATCCATTGGTACCAACCATGTCATACTGGCATACTATAAATGACGCTCCAAACTTGCGCTAAATTTTGGCGAGGAAAAACTGGCATGGCCATTTTCAAAGGGGTCCCTTGACCTCTGACCTCCAGATCAGTGAATGTAAATGGGTTCTCTGGGTACCCACAAGTCTCTCCTTTACAGACATGCCCACTTTATGATAATCACATGCAGTTTGGGGCAAGTCATAGTCAAGTCAGCCACTGACACGCTGACAGCTGTTGTTGCCTGTTGGGCTGCAGTTTGCCATGTTATGATTTGAGCATATATTTTATGCTAAATGCAGTACCTGTGAGAGTTTCTGGACAATATTTGTCATTGTTTTGTGTTGTTAATTGATTTCCAATAATAAATATATACATACATTTGCATAAAGCAGCATATTTGACCACTCCCATGTTGATAAGAGTATTAAATACTTGACAAATCTCCCTTTAAGGTACTTTTTGAATAGATAAAAAATACGATTAATCATGGACAATCGTGAATAATCACAATTCAATTTTTTAATCAAATGACAGCTCTAGTTTTAATAAAGTTATTTATTAAAGTTTAATCTGCCTGTATTTTGAACCAATAAATGATCCATTGTTTCTTCACTAGTTACAAGTAGATGGGTAAACTTAGCTACTTTTATTTTCTATAAAACGTTTATATTTTGACTGCAAAATTGTTTTATATATCCAAGTCTGAACCTCAAATGCGCAGTTAATAGAGTAGTTACGGTAGAGAATTCCTCCATACTTTCGCCATTAGAAGTGATGCCTTCACTGACTGTCAGAATCCTTGCATTTACCAGTTTAAATCACGTGAACAGCGTGTGAATTTTAATTTGATATTTTCTTGACAACGACCAGTCTGTAGTGTCTTCAATAGCGAAAATAATTATGATATATTTCAGAATAGACTGCTACTGTAGCTTTACATTTATATTTAGCCTATTAGAATAGAATAGAATAGAATAAAATAGAGAGCGTTATTGTCATTGTATTAAATACAACAAGATGCACAGTTGCCACTTCTGGTCAGTGCTTTAAAACAAATACTTGACTAAAGACTAAACGAGGCAGATAAAAAAATATAACAGGTAAAACACACACAGTTATAAAGTTAATAAAACAGGTAAAGTAGATGTAATAAATAAATATGAACAGAAGTGTTACACTAGAAGTATAAAATATAAAAATAGATGTAATGTAAACAGAGGCAGTTGCACTTGAGGTGTATATTGCATCAACGATATATAGGTCTAACATTCAGGTGTTATAAGCTTTAACAAAAATCAACTTCATCTAGATTTTGTATTTTTCATTTTTGCAGTTCCGCAACTAAAAGTTGTTCCTACTTGAAAAAGTTGATTTAAAGGTCCCATATTGTGCTCATTTTCAGGTTCATGGTTTTATTTTGGGTTTCTACTAGAACATGTTTATGCGCTTTAATGTTAAAAAAACACATTATTTTCCTCATACTGTCTGTCCGAATATACCTGTATTGACCCTCTGTCTGAAACGCTCCGTTTTAGTGCTCTTCAACGGAATTTTGTGCTAGGCACCAGCTTGGGTCCATGTTTACTTCCTGTCAGTTCATGTCATTCACAAACACTGCAACAGGAAATAAACTGGGACACATTTAGAATGTTTACATTTAAAACTGTGAAATGGTGTAAATATTGTAGACTTGTGACATCACAAATGGACAGAAATCCTGACGGCTTGTTTCAAAGACACAATTTCTGAATACGGGCTGTGTGTATTTCTCCATGGATTGAGTGTTTTGACACTTAAACCTGCTTTATAATATAAAAGACATGAAAATCTCACTTTTTACAATATGGGACCTTTAAGAAAAGCTAATATCTTAAAGGTCGATCTAAAAAGACAGTTTACGGCTTCAGCTGTCAAGAGCTGATTTAAGCGAAACCTTTTAGATTGCATGATGCTTTCTGACTTTTACTATCACAACTAATGCTGAAAACAGTACTCGATCAAAAGCTTAGATAATCGATCATTTTCAACAGAAAATTCACAACAGTTTTGGTCATCAATTTATCATTTAAAGGTCCCATGTTGTAAAAAGTGAGATTTTCATGTCTTTTTTTTTATTATAAAGCAGTTATAATAACCTTTAAGTAGTTATATTTTAGACTTACAAACTTTTCAAACTTTAAAGTTTGTGTTTACGAGGCGCACCTGAAGGCACCAAAAGTCTCGGTCAATTAGTGGAGTTTAGACAGTGAGTAGAGGAGCGCCTGTAGTCGGTCTGTGAGCTCCACCAATGACCAGCTAAAAACGCCCCACTGCTCCGACTCCTCAGATCTGCAGGGGTGGGGGAGTCCAACAAGTTTTGAGGATTTGGGACTTTTTGGAGAGAAAAAAAAACATGGGATTCGAGCTGGACCGCTTCAAGGGCACCGTGGACCCGGATTTCAAATGCAACTTGTGCAACAAAGTCCTGGAGGACCCGCTGACGACTCCGTGCGGTCACGTCTTCTGCTCCGGCTGCGTGCTGCCCTGGGTCGTCCAGCAGAGCAGCTGCCCGGTCCAATGCCAGCGCATCTCCACCACCAAAGAGCTGAACCACGTCCTGCCTCTGAAGAACCTCATCCTGAAGCTGGACATCAAATGTGACAACCACGCGAGAGGCTGCGACGCGGTGGTGAAGCTGCAGCATCTGGCCGCGCACGCCGAGATGTGCGACTTCTCGCCGGTTAAGTGCAGGAATAAAGGATGCGACGCGGTGCTCAACCTGCGGGACTTGGATGTGCACATGCGGGAGACGTGCGAGTGGAGGCCGGTGGGGTTGTGCGAGAGCGGCTGCGGCTTGACGCTCAGCCGCAAAGAGCAGCTGTTAGACAGCCACTGCTGCCTGAGAGCCCTGAAGCTGCACAACGGAGCGCTGCACTGCAAGATCATCAGCCTGGACAGAGAGTTCAAGAAGCAGACTATTAAAGCCAACAAGAGAGAGAAGACGCTGCTGGCGCAACTTTCCGCCGTGCACAGCGAGCTGCAGATGACAGCTCTGAAATATCAGAAGAAATTCACCGAGTACAGCGAGAGGATCGACTCACTCACCCAGACCGTGGCTTTCTCCTGCAAGGTGAGTTATAGTAGCACTCTTTTCTACTTTCAGGGAGCTCATGCAACTTTTTTCTCCCCCTCACTTATCTCCCTGTCACTGAGGGGAAAACCTGAAATCTAGTTGTATAAATTAAACAAAATAAAAAGAAAACAGCAAACCATACACAAATATATGTTTCTGAATGATTCCCAAAAGTTAATTCTGATAGTGCAGACAAAACATGTATCAGCAAATTATATTTTTCTACTTTCAAGGAGCTCAAGCAACTTTTTCTCCCCCTCACTTATCTCCCTGTCACTGAGGGGAAAACCTGCATTTTAATAGTGTAAAATACATAAAATAAAAAGAAAACAGCAAACAATACAAAAAAATATATGCTTTTGAGTGATTTCCAAAAGTTAATTCTGATAGTGTAGACTCTTCTACTTTCAAGGAGCTCAAGCAACTCCCCCCCCCCCCCCTCACTTATCTCCCTGTCACTGAGGGGAAAACCTGCATGTTAGTAGTGTAAAATACATAAAATGAAAAGAAAACAGCAAACAATACAAAAATATGTTTCTGAATGATTCCCAAAAGTTAATTCTGATTGTGTAGACTCTTAAATATGTATCAGCAACATATATTTTTCAACTTTCAGGGAGCTCAAGCAACTTTTTCTCCCCCCTCACTTATCTCCCTGTCACTGAGGGGAAAACCTGCATTTTAGTAGTGTAAAATACATAAAATAAAAAGAAAACAGCAAACAATACAAAAATTTGTTTCTGAATGATTCCCAAAAGTTAATTCTGATAGTGGTCAGCAAAATATATTTTTCTACTTTCAGGGAGCTCAAGCAACTTTTTTCCCCCTCACTTATCTCGCTGTCACTGAGGGGAAAACCTGCACTCCAGTAGTATACAATACTTAAAAAAAAAGAAAACAGCAAACACTACAAAAATATGCTTTTGAGTGATTTCCAAAGATTAATTCTAGACAAGTTTTCTCCTTAAATATGTATCAGCAACATATTTTGACCCATCTTAACTGACATCCTGGTCTCAGGGGCAACTTTATATACTTTCTCAACATGTTTGTTTGCTCTCTGGGACTCACTATCCCAGTTTACTGCTCCTCCAAGTTGTTTGGATAGTTGTTGTTTTTTAACTACACCCCTGATGAAACTTTTTTTTAGGATTTATCTGAGGGATTTGTCCTGCTTGCTTGCATGGAACAAAAGTTTCCAGGAGTCCTCCAGTGCTCAGGAGTTGTGTTTCTTCACTGTCTGCCTGCTCTGAGACATGGATGTCAGCTGTGCCTCTGGCCGGCCAGCTGGCAGTCAGTGGGGGGAGGGCCAAATATTTACTGCTGTTCTGTACACAACAAGAGCCAGGTTCCAGTTATATTGCCTCTTGCTCGCAGCATGCTTGTTTTAAGGCTCTCTGTCATCGGATGTTTGCCCCTTTTCCCCCCCTACACAATCATAACAAATTAGTATCATGGATGTAGCAGAGTTACTGTTGTGGAAGAAGGTGAATATACAACACAGTTTCACCGCAGTTCGTGAAATAGTCATGAAATTTAATCTGTTTGATTCGTGTACATAGACACGGATTGGCCTTTTTTTGTGACGCTCGGCACGACTTTCAACAAACTATTTTTAGTGCTTTTTCTACTAATTTCCGCTCCGGTCTTTTCAAAATAAAACTACTTAGTTAGGTTTAGGAAAAGATTGATTTCTACGAATTTCCGCTCTGGTCTTTTCAAAATAAAACTACTTAGTTAAGTTTAGGAATAGATCGCAGTTTGGGTTATAATAACTCTGGAAGTGCCGTAACTTAAGTACGGAAGTTACGAGACAAACAAATCAACTTTAACTTCTGGTTTCACACAGGACACTAACGCCGGTCTCCTGGGTGAAAGTCCTGTGTTTTTTGTTAGCCGGTCTTTCTACTCCCCTTTCACAATTACGTGGATTACATACAAATTGATTTCATTCTGACCATCATATTTGTGTACTGTATGTACACGAATCAATACATCAAATTTCGTGCCTATGTCACAAACTGCTGTGCCATTGGGCCGGAATATCAGCATTCAAGGGGCTGAAAGGCCTTTTAAAAATCCCAGAGTTGTGTGGCTACACTGCACACAGTGATGATGAGACATATAGGTGATAAAAGATGTCTGCATGGTCACTGGTTAATAATGAATCTAAATCTGTGGGAAAAAGTCCAGGAACCTCTGGTGTAACGGTGTTTTATGGTTTCAGATTTAAAAAGCCATTGCCTCCTGTAATGACCAATTATCAGCATCATAAAGGATGCAGGAGTTCATAAGTCAGTTAATGAATTGAATTAGTGTATGGTGGTTGCACTGCTGCTGTGATCAGCGGAGGGGAGTGGTCCCGCTGTAATCAGGCTTAGAGTTATAAAATGTGCCCGAGAACAGGAGGAGGAGCTTTATGCTGACAGTGTTACATGAAGTAATGTGGATGAATGGGACCCTTTCTTGGATTTTGTCCACCTCCTTAACGCAGCAGTGGGTAGAAATGGAGCAAATATGATTCTATAAAACAGTCACTATATCCTGACAGTGGTGTGTGAGACAGGTAATCTGAAAAAAAATCATGTGCCTCTGTGTCCTCCGGTGCTCCTAATGGCATCTGCAAGATTTCACAGACCGGAGGAAAACAACCAATCAGAGCTGAGCTGGAGTCTGCCGTCTCTGAGCAGCTGTCAATCACTCGCAAACTCCGATCAAACAGTCAAACCTGGCAGCGCTGATAAAACATGGCTGCCGGGTCACAAACTTTCTCATTTTACAGCTAAACAGTGCACTACAAGATGTTTCTGAAAACATTTGAGGTGAGAAATAGGCATTACAGTAACAGAATATTGATTAATATTTGATCAGCGCTGCCTTGTTTGACTGTTTGATCAGAGTTCGAAAGTGATTGACAGCTGTCTCCGTTGAATGAACAGCCAATAGGAACGCTCTCTCTCTCCGAAATGACCTGCGATTGGCTAAAGTCTCCCATCACGGGCTGGATTTGTTAAACCCATGAGCCATGAGAAGGTGCAGAAGTCTAGTTTTCTCTCAGAACACTTGAATTACAATATGCTGAAAGGTTATTATGGAATTTTTGCCCAATGATGCCAAAAACATTCTGCCTACTGAAGCTTTAAGTCCCAATTTTTTATCACTGAATTTTCTTACTCAGTTTCTCACACATCTTGAACATCTTGTTTAAGTGACGTCTTTCACTCCTCTCTCATTTTTTTTCTTCTTCTTGGTGGTTTCATTTCTTCGTTTATGGACTCAGTTCCCAGCAAAATGTGTTCCGGTAGACTGGTAAATTGCGCATCAAAAGGCACCGATGCGGGGAAATGGTGAAATCGCTCATGCTGGTGTACAGAAGCTCGCTGGGCCTGCAGCACAGCTGGTTATCATAGTTCACTTGACAGCGGCGTTTCAGTCCCGTACCGTTGAGATATATATACGTTCAGTCTATTAGCGCCACTAATGTTAACAGAGGGAATAAAGTCCCTTGTTCTGAAACGCCTTGAACACGGGAATTGTTCCGGAAATCATTCACATAAGCGAGAGAGAGAGCAGGTCGGGAGGAGAGGGAACTACATTTTGTGGATGATGTGGTTTTGTTGGAAAGCTTTTTTTTTCTTATTCTAGAAAGGCTCATTCATGGGGTCCAGTCAAGCAGAGAGCAGGATTGTTTGGTGGGAGAGCCATGGCAATATGAACCGAAGCATCACAAGTGGGATTAGGCAGGGCTGCCACTGAAACTCTCTCAGAGCCTAGCTTCCTTTTTTGTGATGTCATTGATCAATTGTTATCAGATTCGGTGACATTTATTGCCTATTAAACCTCTCCCGCAGGAATATTTTGGCTTGTCAAAGCAGCAAAAAGCCCAGGTAACGACATTTATGATGGCTCTGTTCCTTTTGAAGCCACGCTAGTGAGCCAGCATTCACAACGCCGTGAACCTGGAACAGCTAAATGGAGTGCATCCGTTACTAGCCAGTGTTTCACAAATCCGAATTTTCCTCGGTGAGAAGTGTGTGATGCAGATTTGTTGTGACACATTTCTTCCTCGAATGACTGTCAAAGAGGGAATACAGGCCCATCGTGACGGGTAACCTACTTTAGTTTGTTTTTGCGTCTCCGTCGCTTCCTCGGCTTCCTGAGCCAGATTTTAATGTCTTCTTTTAATATCCAGACAGCGACTGTGAGGGAGATCAGGATGACCTGGCTATGTGGAAATAACTGACTTGAGTTTCCAATAATAGTCCTAACACTTTTTTTTTTTTTTAGACATCTTCAGTGAGTGCAGCCAGAGTAATAAAACAAAGCAAAAACAAAAAGGCTCAGATCTCCCTCTGGTTCACTTCAGGGCTGTCACACTTTCCATTCAGCCTCAGATCTCCGTTCTGAGCCGAGCTCCTTCTTCAGCTGTGCGCCGATGACAGTGTTTGCGCTACTTGATGCGATAAAGAGTGTCTATCAAAATCACAAGACATCAAACAGATTAAGCCTCCATTGAATTTGATTTGGGTAATCATGGGCTCAATCTGATAAGGTTAATTGTGGTCTATTTTTAAAAGCACGAATCTGTGAGATAATTTAACAGAATAATGTAGCCCATTAGTTATCTCCAGCGCATGGGCGTCAATTAAATATGACAGAGATCACATCAATGAAAGCTGTCTAGAAGTCACTGACAACATGAGTATTGGCTTTTTTTTTGGAAGTAACCCTTCAAAGAAAGACATTTGATTAAGCTGCTGCTTCCTTTACATTAGAGCAGAGTAATATATCAATATTATAGCGATATCGTGATATGAGAATAGACATTGTCATTCAGAAGTGTTGTCTTTTCCTGGTTTTAAAGGCTGTAAAACAGTAAAGTGATATATAGTGGCAGTATTGGTATTGAGGTATTTGTTAAAAAGATATTGTGATATTTGATTTTCTCCATATCGCCCAGCCCTACTTTACATACATATAATAACAATAATGCTCTAATTGATTTGAAATCTCCCATACAACATCCTCCACAATCTGAAATTTCAATGACCAGGCCACTGAGTTTCCACTTCTTAATAACAGGCCTAGGGCTGCAACTAATGATTATTTTTATTGTCAATTAATTCGTCAATTATTTTCTTGATTAATCGATTAGTTGTTTGGTCTATCAAATCATCATAACCTTTATTATATAGGTATAT
Organism: Sebastes fasciatus; assembly: GCF_043250625.1. Classification (NCBI taxonomy): domain Eukaryota; kingdom Metazoa; phylum Chordata; class Actinopteri; order Perciformes; family Sebastidae; genus Sebastes; species Sebastes fasciatus. Next base: position 5,012,208 of record NC_133795.1, read on the forward strand.
AGCGCTCCGCGTGTCCGTCCGTCTTTCCGTCCTTCCGTCCGTTCGCGTGTCACACTTTAGTTTCCGGAGCAGAACTCGAAAACTATTTAACTTAGGAACTTCAAATGTTGGTCTGATGGTTGACAGTGTGGTTTAGTTGTGCCTTTTGGGAGTTAGAAGTCCATGGTGCCTAAAATTTTTGAAATTTTTCCAAAAGGGCAAAACCTTTGGCCCTACTTAAGCAGGGGTCAAGCAGTGAGCGGGGGTATGTGAGCCATGCTCACTTTTGCCCTTTTCAAATAGGGAGTCACATTGAGATTAAAACCTCTTTTTAAAAGTGAGACATAGCCAAGACGGGGTCAAACAGCAGTATCCAACACATAACAAGACAACAACATTGAATCACAGAAGCAACAATAGGTACGTCAAAGTACATTACAGCATACAGCGCATTAACAGGGCAGCATTTTGGTCATGTGTTTGTTAGTTAATTGAAGCAACTGCAGTTAGCAGTGAGCACTTCCTTTATTCTATGTTTAAAATCATTTAAAGAGTTAAGGGTCTCAGGTTTAAGCTTGGCCTTCAGATCGTTCCAGGGCCGTAGTGGAACAGGCTTGTTTTGTCAGATTTGTGTGACCTGAGATTATAACTATGTCAAGATGACGTCCTCAAATGTCTTGTTTTGTCCACAACTCAAAGATATTCAGTTTACTGTCATAGAGGAGTAAAGAAACCAGAAAATATTCACAATTAAGAAGCTGGAATCAGAGAATTTTCACTTTTTCTTTCTTAAAAAAATAATCAAACCGATTTAATCAATTATAAAAAAATAGTTGGCGATTATTTAATAGTTGACAACTAATCGATTAATCACTGCAGCTCTACACAGGCCAATAGTTTGTGAATCAATATTTTCCTTTTTCATTCAGTATGACTTTACCCCCACTATAATTAGATACACGAGGCAGACGGAGGGGAAGCAGTTTGATGCAGGACAGACTCGGAAAGTGTGACTGGTGCTGAGGTGAAGGCTCGTGTGCCAAGTCACCAGTTAGCAACGTTTCACTGCCAGCATGCCTCCTTCCTCAGAAACAAACCGCCCCGTTCTTCTTTTCCCATTAAAGTTAATGCTAAACGTTTGTTTACTTGACATAGCTTCCCCCACCACAAGTGATGTCAGCGTGATAATTTGCCTTTCTGGTGGTAAGGACATGTTATTTTTTATCACCTAGGCATACCTTTATGTTTAAGTAAATACACAGCCTCCTGGAAGAGATTCACTTCATTTCTTAGGGATTAGAGCGTTGCCAGAGTGTTCACAGATGTGGAAAAAAATCGCTCCTTAATTACTCTGAGTTCATTTTAATGGGTCTCGCGGACAAAATGTTAAAAAACACCTTTAAAATCCCTCTAATTTGTTTTGAGGCTTGTGGCCGATTCAGTTTAACTCAAGTTAATTAACTGGCCCGGTACTTTTTTTGCTTTTATTTGTCAACTCAGTTTTCACTTGATGCCCAACTGTCTACTTGTTGACAGTAACGGCTGTAGTCACCTTAATGTGGAAGCATGTGTCGCTAATGCCGCCGTGACACGCGGTGCAGGAGTGCACATTCCTGAATGGCCTGACATGCACATGGTGGTCTTTTTAGAATACACTTTTCAGGACACTGTACATGCCAAGCTTTTATATTTAGGCTCTCTATGTCGCAGCATACTGGAGTGGCAGCTGAAATTATGTTACCTCATAACTCCCCTCTGAGTCCCGCTTGGAAAAAACAGATTAAGAGCTGACTGCGAGTTTCCCAGAGGTTTTCATGTCATGTTGCCACTGAGTAAGAGGTCCTCTGGTGTATTAATTTACATAGGATAACAGTTTGTGAGAGGGAAGGGCGGTTGGCTCTTCGGGCCGGTCACATCAGAGAGTGCTGAGGGGTAGGGCTGAACCATTTCAGGAAAATATTCAATTGCTTTTTGTTTTACCAATATTGGGATTAGCAATTTAAATTGTGATCATTTTTTCTTTTTATAAATTAAACTCTAGCCCTACTGTTTTAAACAATATAATTGGTACCAAGCATAATCAGCAACACATCTTGTTTCTAGATTAATTGAATCACATCAAATTTCTTTTTTGAGGTCCTGTAAGAGATCTTTCTTCAAACCAGTCAGTTGGAGAAAAGGACAATTTTAAATAATCCTGTTAGTTTTTTTATACAATAACAATTTTTAGTCCACATTTAAGATATTAGCATACATTATTAGACTGGTATAGAGTGCTTCAGGGATGACGTATTTTTGTAGGCCAACCAGGAAGTTAGCATCGCCCTGGTTCCCTCGACAAAAAGTCAATGGTATTTTTCCATTGGGTTTTAGATTATTGCATAAAATAAACTCTGTGGCAAATAAACATTTATAATACTTCCACATTTAGTTCCATTAGATAATCTCCACAAATGAACACCACTTTTATGTCTTTTTGAAGCGTGAACGCAATCGGCAGAAGTAAAACGCATGTTAGCTTGTTAGCAACCGCCTTTTTCTAAGACATGTAAAGGCTTCAAAATTCACGACTGGGGTTATTTATTGGCGTATTTTATTATAGAACATAACGTTAAAATCTCTTAAACTTGTTTTAACCACAGACCTTATTTCAGGCATCTAACTAAAACCATTGACTTCCGGACAAGGGAACCGGAAGCGCTAACTCATTTATAGGTTTTAGGACTCATTCCTGCAGCACTCAGTTGCGTTGCTAGGCAACAGCTTGGGTCCATGTTTACTTCCTGTCAGCTTATTGTCATTCACATACACCGCAACAGGAAATAAACTGGGACACATTTACATGAAATTACCTATTAATAACAGCTGATATGGTAATAATGACAAACTCATGGAAGGTTACGCCCGAACAGTGTTTTGATATCCGACTAATGACCCCTAATGATACTGTTGACAGCTCAGCACTGTAGCTACTTAAGCCAACATTGGCTTCACAGACTAGCTGCTTCATAGCCCCGAGTCCGGGTTGGGGGTGGGAGGAGGTCAAGATTCAGAACTTTTTGGGTGATATTATCTTAAAATCTTTATATGACGTGCTTAAAAGTTTAACCATGAGATTCCAACAACTCTGTCCATCATCTAGCTTACACACCCGACAACCACAGAGCGAACCGTTAGCTACCTGTCTGTCTGAGTTAGCCGATTAGCTAAAATGTTTATTCCACCACTCTTTTGGTGTTTTTGTGTGGTCAGTGATGTTATCCTTGGCTGAACGTTAATTGTACAGACACAAGCTCAGAGAACTTATTAACTGCAGAACAAGTTCAGTCTTTGTTTTGTTTGGCTAACGCATAATTAACACCAATTAGCTTACAGGGAAGCAGAACATGCCAGCTGGGTGTAAAACTTTAATTTCCCACACCTTGGAAGAAGCTGTTATTTAATTTAACTCTTGCGATTTGAAAGATGCACTGTTTCAAACTGCGATTTTGATATAAAGTAAATTAATTGTTCAGCCCTAGTGAAGACATGAAGCCAGTTTTAGACTTTCATATCACCCCTTAATGTGTAGGGGAGGGTAATATTCACTTTCTCTTACTCCTACTCCTTGTTCTGTTTGTAATTTTATGTGTTTGAGTTAATAACTTAGATAATTTGTTCCTCTTTAAGTACCCTGTCGAGTCATTCTGTCTCTCACCTGGAGTTAAATATGGATTATTATGTTATAACCTCCTGCCATCTCTGTGTTCACGTGTCTCTCCTCTTGTCTGTCTGTATAGGAAGGCGAGACTAAAAGCTTGACGGTTGTCCTTCTTCGTGAGGACGGATCTCTGGGTTTTAACATCATAGGAGGAAGGCCATGCGCGGTAGGTTGAAAGCCGAGCGTCTCGGAGGTTTCATCTCCCCCCCGGTGATCAGCCAAGTGTCATATGGCGAGCCAGGAATGAATAGCATGTATACTAAAAGCACCACAGGCTCTCTCCGTACTGACTGACACAGCTTAGACAGTCATGCCATGTGTTCTCTAGCCTGTGGATAGATGGACCGCATCTATTAAGTTTTATTGTGTTTATATATTGGTCTGGTTTAGCGGATTTGGCATTACAGATTAAAAAAACTATAATTACTTTTATGGGAGTTAAATCTGGGATTTTGGCTTTTACCGCAGTTGTTTTGTCTCTAATTGAGGGGATTTTGGTGGTGAGGTAAACACAGAGGAGAGGAAAGGGTCTTTTTATCCCGGCCTGAACCTTTCACAGCCACTATGTTCTCTGCCTCGGGGCTCTGAAGCGAGTCATTAATGATGCCACACGCTCTGCTGAGTGAAGGGGTTGAAAATATCTCAACACTGGTTACAACTCTCATCCGTACATGGAGCTTCTTTCTGCAGCGGCAGTCTCATTGAAATGGTGTTCCCCGTATCGGTTTTCATCGGGACTGTACTCTACTGTTACAGAGCTGTTTTTCCACTCCCACACTGACGCACTTTTCTGCAGCGACATAGATTATCATAGTAAAACTTTTTTTATAGCGGGGAAACTATAAAAAGACATAAAAAGCTGTGTTTTTCACAGGAGTCCACGGTCTCGTAGATTTGCGACCTTTCTCGCTCTCGTGACAGAACCATGTATCAAACCCGACCATAAGAGAGCAGAGATAATACTTGGCTTTCGCTTTCCCCTGCTAGCCTCAAATCAGCAGTATAAGAAGCTATTCATTAAAATGGAAATAGCTAATATCCCCGTAGCCTTTGACACATGCGTTTCATGTGGCTGTTATGCTGGCATGGCTTGGTAAGAGCAATCAGCTGCCAGGTTTTGTGGTCTCTGGGAAAGGGCTAGTTTGTCTACAGCTCTGAAGATGGAAGAAGTAAGCTTGTCAAAAAAAATTAGCTGCAAAGCACTGCCGCGTTTAACACTGAAGTGTACACGACGCCCCTGAAAGAGGAAGCAGACCAGAAATGATTAATTAGAGTTAGCGCTGTGACTTCTGAGGTTTCTTTAAGTGTCCCATTTAAGTTGCAGTCGTGTTGCACAGCTCAGCAGGAGTGTAGAAGATATTTTCATGTGGTTTTTAAAGAGAGCGCTGATAGAGATGTTAGCAGTCTTGGCTCTGACTCTGGGGTCAGGGCCACAGTGTTAGATGGAGTCTACCTCATGGCCATCCAGTATGTCCACATGCCCTTTTGCAGGCCAGGAAGCACCTTATGTCCACACTCAAGGGCAGGGTTAAAGGGTCGGTTCACCCAAATTTCAAATACTTATTTTTCCATTCACCTCTACTGGTATCTAGCCTTCCAGATATTTTTGGTTTCATGTGCCCAGAATTTGAGATACTCGCCTCTGAAATTGCAGCTTCCTAGGGGTGTAAGAAAATATTGATGCACATGATTATCGAGATATATTATGTTGTGCGGTACTGTATTGATTCTCCAAAACACAGTGTAGATTTAATTAACCTCTTAAAGCGGCCTGCCACTAGACCATTATTTGATCTTTCCGAGGCTGTAGCGGGCTCATTCTTAAAGCTACATCATATGAAACTAGAACACCAACCATGTCATACTAGCTCGTCGCGAATGAGGCTAAATAACACTCCAAAGTCAAGCAAAATTTTGGAGGGGAAAAACTAACATGACGATTTTCTTCCGGAGTTCCTTGACCTCTGACCTCAAGATATGTGAATGTAAATGGGTTCTATGGGTACCCACGAGTCTCTCCTTTACAGACATGCCCACTTTATGATAATCACATGCAGTTTGGGGCAAAAACCACGCAGTTTTTTCACATGCGGTATAAATGTGTTATTTTTGCTTATTCTAAAAAAGTGTATTTCTGGTGTGTTCTTGTTTATACTATTACAGTTTTCCTAAAACTAAAATATATCGCCGTGCTTACAGTATCGCAATATATCGAATCGTTACCCCAGTATCATGATGCGTATCGTATCGTCAGATTCTTGCCGATACACAGCCCTACTTCCTATATGAAAACTGCTGACAGTGAAATCTGTGGATTCATCTGAGTAACTTGTAAATTACTTCTGGAAAGACATGCTGCTATTCAATGCCATTCACTTTTCAGTGTTTTGAGCAACACAAACTACACTCTGTTCACCTCCATTTTATTGGGATGGCACAAAAAAACTGAAATTATCTGCATCCACAGTTAGGACGATCAAATAAGTTTTCTTCTTATTTGGGTGAACTGACCCTTTAACTTGGGATACTCACAATATGTATTTGTTTGGTGGGGGCAAACTGCAAATTTTTTTCATGGTTTTTAAAAGTAGCGTACATATGTTTTATTGAGAGATGAATTAAATACTTCTTTTGTTTTGATGTCAGCACTAAACTTCGACGATTTTGTCCTTAACAATCAGAGCACTGTTGTTGTTATTATTGTCCAGACACTAACTGCAATTTATTCCACAGGACGACAATGACAGCACTTCGAATGAGGGGATCTTCGTATCCAAGGTCATCGAGGAAGGTCCGGCGGACAAGGACGAAGGCCTTCAGATCCACGACAGAATACTAGAGGTATGTGGCCTACGCTGTAGTGTTTCATATGGAGGAGGCTGCTGTAATGTAGACGGGGGAAGTTGGATTACGTGACAGCTGCTGTCTGCCTTATTAAGATGACGACAGCGAGGAAGCACAAACTCACCACTCAATATTTATGTTCCTGTGACTTTTGAAAATTAAACTCCGGCTGAAAGCAGCACGTCGGATGAGCATTTACATTTTGTGGGCTTTTATTTCAGCTCAAGAAAGTAAATCCTGCAGACAGTAAACGCTTCAACGTATACTTCTACCAATCAACACTCAGGCGGCGGGTTCGTTAAGTGCACTGCAGATAGACAGATTAAACCTGAGGCAAGGCTGTCTTGTCTTGCTGAGTGAGAAAGAGCCCCTGTGTTCACTTCCTAGCTGACGAATCCTTCATGACAGAGCTGCCGTGTAGCATCCTCCTCTCGCCTTTAAACAGAATCTCATGTGGAAAGGCCAGCTCGCCCTGAGGTCAGCTTGACGGATGCGTTGAAAAACTCAACATCACAAAGGTTGCTTTTATAGAGCAGTTGTCGAGCAGAGTCGCAGCACAATGGCCGCATTGAGTGGAGATGTTTATGTGGATTGCTAGTGTGTATTACCGCGTGCCGCAAGATGACAAATATGGTTTGTCGCCGGCTTTACTGTCAAACCTCAGTGAAATTGCCCCCGTAGCATTTGGACGGGCGCATCGCTCGCAGAGATGTTTGTGGAAAGTGTTTACAAGAAAGGAATATCCGACATCTGGACTGCGTTGATCACTCTGTCATTCGTGAAGTCAATACAAAGATGCCACAAGTCCTCTGGCACGAGCTATGCTTCTAAATATTGTCCCTGTAATTACGGCAACACTATAACTAAGATGTGACATGTTAGTCCTCCGTTATAATCTCTTCCAGTACACAATCAAAGCTCTTTGCAACTGGAGATCCCCCCTCAACAAAGGGCAGGTTGATCCAGCGATCCTCTCCTCGTATCCTGGTGACTTGAGGCCGACAAGTGACTCTAAGTGGGCCACAAGCTGATGAGCGAAGAGCTCACATGTCACATACGAGCGGAACTAAATATGTGTATCTTTGCGTGCATCTGCAGTGTCTGTTTTTATGAGCTTGCGTGCATGTGTTTGCCTCGGCGCGTGTGAATGTTGGGGAATCATGTTAATGGGCCGGATGTTGATGTATTTGGTTACTTTAGAAGATATCTTTCGTGTTGAGATAGCCATTCACCCTTTAAAGAGTGTAGAGTACAGATTTTGCTTTAGGATAATTCTGCACATTTGAGCTATTGTAGTTGAAGTCACAAAATCTCTCCGATGAGGAGGAACACATGAGCGGAGAGGACGCGGAGAGCCTAAGGAGGTAGCAAAGCACCCTATTAAGTGACCTTTTTCTTTTCAAGAGGTGAGGGATTAGTAGACAAAAAGCAACATAATAAATCATTCAGCCATTGAACTAGACATGTATAGACAGTTCAGAGCTGTCGCTCCACATTTGGCGCTTTTCATCAGGTGGGAAACCCGATAGCGAAGGTGGTTCATGTTTCCAAGTCTCCCTCTTTGTTAGCTGGCTAAAGCAAAAAAGTTCCATGTCATGGTTTCTCAGACCACAATAAGAAATGCAACGTCATAACGACATGCTCGCAATTGTGTGGGTTGCGTCTTTAACCTTCGGGTCTGTGAACTCTGGTTTACAGTGGAGAATCAAAGCAATTTAATCCCTACCGCCCCAAAGGCAGTTTCATGTTCAGGTTTTGAATTTGCGGGTTGAAACCAACAGCTCGTAACTCCGACCTATTTAGCATCCTGTTTGTGTGGGACTCATCACACCTCAGGAAGTATGTTTTGTTTTTTTCTCAGGCAAATACTGTATGACATCAGTGGCTTTCACACACATTTGTAATGCATGGTTGATGATCTTTGCAGGAAAAGGTGTTTTCAAAGTACACCAGATGTACTCAAAGAAACCATAGGTGCTTTTAGAATGGCTAAAAGTAGTAAAACAAAAAATCAAACAGGATGTGAAGCTTTCTGTTGCGTTCACGGTTGCAGCCAACCATTACTTTCATAATCAGTCAATCTGTTGATCATTTTTTTTGGATTCATCTTTTAATTTTCCACTCTACCCGAAACCCAAGGTGATGTCTGCATAATTACTTTTGTCAGACTAACAGTCCCAAACCTTTTACAATGTGTGACAATTTGTGACATCACAAATGGACAGAAATCCCGACGGCTTGTTTCTAATACACAATTTCTGAATACAGGCTCTATGTATTTCCTCATGGATTGAGCGTTTCAATACTTTCACAGTATTTATATAGCACTTAAACCTGCTTTATAATAAAAAAAAAAGACATGAAAATCTCACTTTTTACAATATGGGACCTTTAAATGATAAATTGATGAATTTTCTGTTGAAAATGATTGATCATCTAAGCAATTGATCGAGTCCTCTTTTCGGCACTAGTTGTGATAGTAAAAGTCAGAAAGCATCATGTGCAATCTAAAAGGTTTTGCTTAAATCAGCTCTTGACAGCTGAAGCGGCAAACTGTCTTTTTAGATCGACCTTTAAGATATTAGCTTTTCTTAAAGGACCCATATTGTAACAAGTGAGATTTTCATGTCTTTTTATATTATAAAGCAAGTTTAAGTGATATGTAAATACTGTGAAAGTATCAAAACGCTCAATCCATGCAGAAAAACACACAGCCTGTGTTCAGAAATTGTGCAGTTGAAACAAGCCGTTAGGATTTCTGTCCATTTGTGATGTCACAAATATACAATATTTAGACCATTACATGGTTTTAAACATAAACATTCTAAATGTCTCCCAGTTTATCTCCTGTTGCAGTGTATGTAAATAACATCAGCTGACAGGAAGTAAACATGGACCCAAGCTGTTGCCTAGTAACCCAATTCCGCTGCAATTCCGTTGAAATGCGCTAAAACGGAGCGTTTCAGACAGAGGGTGAATACAGGTATATTCAGACAGACATTTTTATGAGAAAAAAAATAAAAAATGTTGAACATTAAAGCATGTAAACATGTTCTAGTAGAAACCCCAAATACAAGTATGAACCTGAAAATGAGCACGATATGTCCCCTTTAAAGCTGCATTTACTGATATTCTCTGGACAGTTGGGTTTCTGGCCACGTGATGAATTAAAGTGTATTATTCACTCTCCTACTAGCTCTCCCTTTGGTTGCCTAGCTTGCCAGATGTGCCACTATTTTTATTTATTTTTTTGCTGAAAACAGCTGCCTGCTGCAGCTGGAAACAAGATTGAAAGAGCGGATTTGTGGGCCAGAAAAGCAAAACAATGAGGGGAAAATAGGCCAAAATGCTTCATAGAGGCTGAGAGGAGCTGCAGAGTTGGGTGATAACTCTCAGGGGGTTTTCATCACCATGAGCGACTTCATTCAGTCACACAGGCATTTGTTCCACTTTAAATATAAACGTATTAATTGATTAGTGCAGCTTTAAAGATGAAATTGCTAATGTTTCATTTTTTAGCATCACCATTACAGTGGAAGGAAAATGTTTTTCTCCAACACATGCAATCGGGCTTACAAGCCTACAGAGGCAATAGTTTTGACAGCCATTCACAAGGCATAGCATTATCCCGCTGTGTAAAACCGCACTGTAAAAGAACAATCATATTACATGAAGCGGTGAAAAACACGTTCACCTGAGGAGGCAGAAAAACCACAGCCGCGGAGCTGTTTTCCCTTTCCTGTAGCGGAGGTGTTAGTTCCAGTAAGTCTATATGGATGTAACATGTACATGATGATCCACGGCTCGTCCTTCTATAACAGGCTCTTAGCGGGGGAGTGTGATAGCAGATGGCTGTCCTCTCACTGAGCTACAGGCTGGTATGAATCAGCGTATGAATGCCTCCTTGTTCAGCCGGACATTTTTTCTCATAAAAAAGCCCGAGCCGCTGTGTTTGCTTTCGCTCCGCGAGCTGAAAAGTCTTAGCACTCTGGTCAAGATCTGCCCGTGTTTGCCACCGGGATTTCATAAATAGGTTCTGATTCAGTGTTACGAGGGGATTGGTCGGGTATGAAGGGCTCTGCTCTGCAGCCCCGCAGCTTGTTCTTGTGTTGTCTTTACATATTTACCGTATAAATGTAATCCCAGCTTTCTTTTTTTCTCCCTTTCAATGTCACTTCACATTGAGCAATGCTGGAACTCTAGGCCAGAGTTTGTTGCTACGTTTCCCCCCACCCAACAAATTGACCTTCCACTTTCTTCAAGCCTCTTTGCTTGTGCAATACGACTAAGCCAATGTCACAATCCCAGGAATGGCCGTGCCTGAGCTCTCAGAGTGGAGGGGATGTTTTTTCCGTGTGTGGGATTTCTGAGTGTGAAAATAGGAAGAGAATGGAGACGCCTGGGCTGCTGTTGTAAATGTCGCCTTGTAAATCCTCAGCAAACATTCTCAGGTCACCGAGGGCGAACGGCAACAACTACTTTAAAATAAACTGCCATTGGGAGAAGCCAGTTCTAATATGGAGGACGGGGTTGAGTGTGTGCGGGAAGGAATGTGTCCCTGCCAAGACTATGTTTATATAAATATATACACTGGGTGTCATTTGAATTGAAAAGTGGTGATTGGAAGGCTAAAGGTCAACAGAACGACCTTTTCATTCAGTCGATACAACAAGGCGTCATGGAACATGGAGCAAAAATAACAGGCATGTTCGTGCCGGCACAGTTTTGTAATAGATGATGCGGGTTGTATTAGCTGGCAGTTACTAGTAACAATACATTGCAATGTCAACTTGTGCGATAAACACATCGCAAAAGACTGCGATATTGCACTTGGGGATTTTTTTAGTTACTTAAAAGAGAGTATCAAGAAAAGAATGTTAGAATTTATTTTAATTTTTTTAATTCAACAAGAAATTTGTTGTATTTTAGCAGAATACTGAAAGCAGTAGAAAGGCAGAACTGAGTAGACTTTAAAGGTCCCATATTGTAAAAAGTGAAATTTTCATGTCTTTTATATTATAAAGCAGGTTTAAGTGCTATATAAATACTGTTAAACTATCAAAATGCTAAATATACAGACAAATAAACACAGCCTGTATTCAGTAATTGTGCGTTTGAAACAAGCCGTTAGGATTTCCGTCCATTTGTGATGTCACAACTATAAAATATATAGATCATTACACGGTTTTAAACATAAACATTCTAAATGTGTCCCAGTTTATTTCCTGCTGCAGTGCATGTAAATAACATCAGCTGACAGGAAGTAAACATGGACCCGAACTGTTGCCTAGCAATGCAATTCCGTTGCAATTCTGTTGAAATGCACTAAAACGGAGCGTTTCAGACAGGAGGGTAAATACAGGTATATTCAGGCAGACAGTATGAGGAAAATAAAGTTTTTTTTTACATTACAGCATGTAAACATGTTCTAGTAGAAACATAAAATAAGTATGAACCTGAAAATGAGCACGATATGGGACCTTTAAAATCGGTTTATTTATCGCAAGTAATATCGTTATCTCGATATCCAACAATGTTATCGCATATTTTCCTCATATCGTGCAGCCCTAACTCTGTTTATTTAAACTGTTTTGAGATGCATAATGTATTTTTGCGTGATTGGCTCGAGGAATAGGAGGAATGTGGTGGAGAAATACCAAGGGTCACAATCAAGCGAGTCTTAAATGCAAACTAGGCTGCTCTAAATACAGAATTGTGTTATTGGCGAAGGATATGAAATTGAACCTTCATCCTGTAACTGGCTACACTCGGATCAGCTTTATTGTGTTTGACTCAACCCGTTCCCATGACCATATTGCTGCGGCTTATACTAATTATCAAAGAATCAATGGGCTTTCGGCCTTGTGGCTAAAGCTAACTCCATTGTAGATGTTTAAAACTTGAGGAAGAAGTAAGTTCATCTCATTAATACTGCAAAATATTGCATTTTTTTAGAGTAATTTCACGCCTCATATTCAAAAATGTGGAACTGTGACACTCCTCAAGGCGCCACATCTGCAGTTTCTTACTTGTCACTTGCTGTATGAGTTGCGAGGTTACCCACAGTGAGCCACTAAACACCTCCAACCTCCCCACAGTTACTTTAAGTGTCAAGTCACCGGAGCCAGAGACAGCGAAACCCAGCCGGATAGCACTTAGCAGTGACTGACAGAAAAGTGAAGTGAGCTGTGTTGGAGGTGGGTCCGAAGCTCGCATGTCAATGAGCCTTTGTTCCTTTTTCGGTGTCAGGGCCGCCATTCGAGAGCGAGTGAGATTTGGCGAGAAATTGGAAGCAAAACGCCGCTGCAAATTAGCTGCGTCACTTTTTCCTTTTAGACATTCCAGATATATTATTTTGATCCCTAGAAGGCTGATGACATAACGCGTAGTTTCATTATAGCTGATTCAGTAAGTGTTCAGTAATGTTCTCTATGTGGCATGTTGTACAAAAGTGGGATTTCACTAACACTTTCAGCGTGTGTGAGCTCTGAATGAGTCAACTAATTGTTATTTATTATTGCAGTTTTCATGTTATTTAGCATGTCACCAGTCCTCCTGGAGGAAAAACAAGAAACTGTCAGATTACAATTGATTTGTGTGATTGGCTTGGACCCCACTGTCACTAATAAGTTGTCACAGCACATGGCATCCTCAGCAGGGACATGTGCCAAAAGTTCCCCAGGCGTTATTTCTGACCCAGAGGGCGACGAGGAACAGACATAGGAGTTATTTCCCAAAGGGGGGATCACATGTTGTTTGGCATTCTTAGGCAAGAAGCAGGCCTTTGTCAGCCTCTTTATTGGATTTTGGCCCCTTGCGCAGGCAGCGTGTTTATTCCCCAGATGGGCAAGCCGAATGTGGCACTGCTCTGTTCCTCCTGTCTGGCCCCCATAGACAGGACGAATCCACCCCGGGCTAAGCAAAAGCCAATCCGAGCAGCGAGCCACATTCCTGTGCCCCGTGGTCCAGCTGAGGCAGCGAGCACAGGACATTAAATCAAATCTAACTTTAAAGAGTCCATAATCAGCTTCTGGTGGTAGCCGCTGCCCTATGCAGAGCTGGTTTTAAGAAGTGAGGACAAGCACACCTTTGTTTTCCGCTGCTCTATATGGGGAGGGGGGGGGAGTGAAAAAAAAAAAATGTTAAGATGTGGAGTCGTCTCAGTCGGGAGACGGTGTGAGGTGAGCTTATGCCTCGCTGCAGCCAGAAGGCCGCTTTTGTCTCCGTCCCCTCAACACACACCGAATATTGTATTTTCCACTCGGGGGTTTAAACAGCTTGCGTCCTCAAAGGCAGACCGGCGCTTGATGATTTTTGTGGAGACATACAGTCTGGGCCTACTGTAAGTGTGTTTGCTCTGCTCCAACACAGTCTCGCCGCGGCTCCTTGTTCACTGGAGCTAGAGGGTTAATTTATGGCTCCTAAAAGGTTTAAAGGGGGGGGCAGAAATAGACAGGTGTAATTAAGGCTAATTTTCCTGCCAATCAATCACTGGTCTTGTGTAAATGGATCAGTAACAATCGTCTCAGGTTGCTCTGCCAGCTGCTTCTCATGTCAGCCTGACCCCTCAAGCACAGACTGCCCACCGACTCCTAATTAACTACCCTCAATTAAACCCTAATAAGCTGATTAACAGACCCTTAGTTGTGCTGTAATGGCCCGTCGTTTCCTACCAGTACCCCTCTGAAATGCATCCTGACTGCAGCATGTTAATCACCGCCCACTCTCTCTCTCTGTTCCAACCAATGTCTCTCCCTCTCTCTCTCTCTCTCTCTCTCTCTCTCTCTCTCTCTCTCTCTCTCTAGCAGGGCAGACACTGGCTTAGCACACTTGACACAAGTGTGTTTCCATCTGGTTGAATTCCTGAGACAAAAAGTTTGAGGCAATTTTTAGATTGACGGACAGATAATCACAGTAAAGAGAGTCATTTGCAGTTTCCGCTTGTATGATCAATTTAAGATTTACATAACGTTTCCTAACAGAATCATGATAAGTGCCTCGGAATTTGGACAAAACTAGCAGGGCAAACCGTAAAAGAAAAATTGCTTTATTACAAGTAGTCACAAAGTCTAAGTCACAATAATTACAAAGAAACATACTCAAACATATGTACATACAGTAACCTAGTAAAGCCACAGATTATTGTTGATTCTCTGGTACATAACAATATCACCTCAAGGTCCATTTAGTAGCTGTTCTGGAGCTTTTGATCTTATAACATGATCTTCATCAGCAGATAGAAGTTGCCAAATTTCCACGGAAAAGAAATTTAAATAAAAAAATATTTCTGATCACTTTGAAGGTTCTCTATATACGATATCCAGAGCATTAATATAGCATCAAACAACACTTTTTTACGTAAAGATATAGAGGTGTAATGTCTACCTGAGCATTACCCCCGCCCCCCCCTCCAGGTTAACACTGTTAGCTCTGCCAGCATTGTTTGCCATCATTTTCACTGCTAGCACTGTGTGAGCCGTGTGGAGGCAATAGAAATGCTCCCAATCTCACATTTAGCACCTTTAACGACTTCTTGTCCATGTTGGCATCAATGCTGACAACATTTGAAAGCTCCAGAACAGCTACTAAATGGACCTTGAGATTATTTTGTCATTAGAGAGTTGTCAAGTTCTCATGTGAACATGGACATGGATTAGTTAAAGGACCAATATGTAATATATTTTCTGTAATAAATCATAAAATGACCATGCTAAATTTAAATACTGGCTTCTCCGACAACAACGCTACAACCAGTCTGTTTTCCAAATTTCCATTCCGGTCCAGAACGTCTGTTATTGTTTTGGATCGGTGAGATCCCGTCCACTGCCCATTTCGACACCCCGTTGCCACATATGAAATAAACACAGCCTTATGTATCCATGGAAGCGAGCTAACGAACTGGATCAACAGAGACAACGTTAACGTTTGATTCTACCCGACCTGAAAAGCACATCGGCACATCTCTCTGTGGTCCGCGTGCAGCCGGGTTATGAGACACACAGCCGGTGAAGCGATTCAGTCTCCCATTCACTGTCTACGGAGCAGCTCCAGACTTTATACCCTATGACATCACAAGTTTAGAGACTTACTTCTCTTGAAAGAGAGAAGCTCATGTTCACAAATATTGATTAATAAATGGAAATAACATACTGGAATTCTTATTTTAGGTGGTGTTCTCCTTTTAAGTATCCAGTTCCCTATACATTTCCATGTGTATTTTAAATAAGAACATATCAAATACCAATATATTCCTTACAAATTGACACCAATCTTTTCCGCAAGAAACCACTTGAGAGGCTGAGATGCTGTGCCACAGTTTAATATGTGTGTATCACTCCGGTCCCATGCCAGTCTTCTGTTCAACCACACCAGAAATAGCACAGCGATGTAGCTTTCTCAATATTTGAAGATGATCACAGTAGAGATCTCACAAGGGAACAACACAGAAATAGAAAAACAGTGGCACTGTCCTGAAAACCACCGGCTTTAATGAAAGCGCTGACAGTTTTCACCAGATGCGTCCTCCATTGTGTAGACCACAGTTTAAAACTCCCGTGCTCCTGCATTTAAGAAGCTGTAAATCTTTTCTGCTGCGGAGGAGCCAGCGATCTTCAAGGCTTCTCTTACTCATCTCCGTCTGCAGCTTCGGGGACAGTCAGCAGAAACGACTCTCGACAGTAAAATACTTCACCGTGGTGGTTTTGTCAAATAAACTAAAGAGTGCTTAGCGTTAGGCCTATATGGAGGTAGTTTATTCCACTTAGTGCTGATAGATAGCGGCATTATGGCAAACATAAAAACTAAATGGGTACTGGTGATTGAGGGGAATGCTCCATGGGGGAAATCAATTAAGTGGAGAAACAGGCTGCCACGCCTCAGTAGTAGCCTTAAATATAAATCACACAACACGCATGCAGCTTTGTTTGTAGATTTTCTATTGTTGGATTTCATAGGAAACTTTATTTAATAGAAAGCCAGCTGAACAATGCCTACAGTCGGATCTCTTTTGTCACAACTGGATTCTCGTGAGTCTGTTTTATGACCAGTACCAACATTGTGATGATACACGGAGGGACTTTTCCTATTTTATTGCACAGATTCCATCTCCAGCTAGTTGGCGGCAGCCACTGTGCCGCGCGTATTTGTTTCTATGGAAATGGCTATAGGCTGACAGTGATTTAGACTTGGTTTGTGAGGCATTGTGTGATCCAACATTGGTCCCTCAGCAGATTATAGGCTATAGATTTCCCTCATCCATCATAATGCCAGAGTGCGCTTGTCTTCGTTTCATATGGAATCATTGCAGTTGTTGCTCCAGTGAGATGATGAAGTGGGCTTCATTTATTTTTCCCACAGTTCTGTATGACTTTAATCTCAACTCGCCGTTAATCATGTACTTTTTTTTTTTTTTTGGCAGAGCGACATCGCCAGTGCAACAGAGAAGAGTTTTTTTTTTTCATGCTTCCCTGACTCTGTCTGCCCTTAAGGTCGCAATATATCCCACACTGAAGCACTTTGTCTGATTGGAACTTCTAAAATCATGAAACTCAATCGTTCCTTGGAGATTAAGAAGGTGCCAGACTGGCTATCAATAAGGGCAGCAGGGTCAGAGCTAATGATTTTAGCATTAATGCTAGCTGCTGGTACTTTACATTCTCGGCGAGGAGTGGGGACGCGCCTCAGGTTGCTGCCTTCACCGTAGAGCAGGCGACGACGGCGCGTGATGAATGTGGCGTTGCATGAGCTATGGGGTCCATTCGGCAGTCTAGTACACTCTATCTCAACTTAATGCAAATGAGTCCGACCAGCTCAGCGAGTTGAGGTCACGAGAAAGTATTTCATATCAAATCTAGATAAAGATGTAGCCTATGCATTGCCTGTTTATTACCACAAATGTTATCAGAAGCATTTTGTGTAGGTGGATTTGTATAAGCTGTTTTTTTTTTGCTAACTTGCAGTGTGGAAAAATCCATCAAATCCCCAATTGGCAGCATTTTATAAGGGTTGTCCTTATGGCTGTCCCAAACCAACAGTACTTTTTTTTTTTTGGCTTTGATGAGAAATATTCGAAGGTATTCAAAGCTTCGAGGTGCAGCAGGCTGAGATGTTCTTCTGTCTGTCTGTCTCCGTCTCCCCCGTTTCAGTGCCCGAGACATTTCATTTCATTTCAAATTTTATTTCAGACATGTACATCATACAAACAAGTGGACGGACAGAAAAAAGTAATATTGAAAAGCAAAAGCAAAAGAAATTGTCAAACACTTGATGCCTTGGTTTACATATTCGAAAAAGAGTGAGAAGAAGTATACAGTTATTTAATCCCACCCCTTCTCCATAAGTCATTCATTGATAATTAACCGGCTTCCTTATTAAGCTAAACATATACTCTAATTAATTTTCCTTAACTTGTCTAAATATGATTATTATGACCTTTTATCTCTGTCATGCAAAAATATTATTTAATTACTGATATAATTATCCTTATCAAAATATAAATTAATTACTTACATATTACACACATGCACCTCTAAACACAACAGAGATATTCTTCTGAAAAGTATTAATAATAATTCATGTTGAATATGAATAATAAATAACGTGGGATTATTCCTTATGTCATGGGCTATTTGGGGATTCATACATTATTATTATTACATATTTATGTAATTTATAAAAACAAAAAAACCAAGCATTCAAACACTGATTTGGAGGTCGATTACCGCGGCAACGGTTGAAGCTTCAAAGCTTTCGGTTCAGTTCCCAGTGCTATTTAACAACAAAACTACGTCAACGAGCGCTGGAGAAACACTTCCAGCGGCGACTCAGTGACAATGTCGCTGGCCATACTTTGTCGCTTTCTTGCTTTTGTTGCTCGTAGTGTGAACACAGTTTAAGAGGCTAATCAGCCCGTACACGCTGCAGTGCTGCGGCCACGGCCGACACCGCTGCCGACAGATGTTAGGTTTCATGTTGTAAGGCTCCGTTAGGACTTAACAGATGCAAAACACACAGGGTTGACATCACCGAACATAATTGTCCCTCCTGTACGTGACAGATGTTCAGTAATATGTGAGCTAATTGGGATATGTCAACACAGGCTTTCTTGAGAGCACATGTGGCTTAACTTTATGTACAGTAGTCTTGCAGTGCAAAGTTGGTACGCACACATGCTTGTTTTCCAACTTTACAGGGTAACTTTGCCTAATTTTCAACCTGGACCCTATTTTCCCATGTTTTTGTGTCTAATGGGGACAAATTCTTTTTGAAATTGGTCCAGTATTGAGGGAGACCGCTGTAACCAACAGCCGCTAATCAAACTGCGAGGGCAAGTGAGCAGCGTCGGTGAACGTTACGTTCACTAAAACTGCTTGTTTTTGCCACTGACGGGTTCAGATTGTTATATAAGTGTCTGACAACATTATGGAAATGACCCTACAGAGAAATAAAACGTCTTTCTTACCTTTCTCTTGATCCGTTCTGTTTGTTATTGTGTTCAATTCCCGCTCAAGGAGAAGTCTCGTTGTGAAATCTGAATATCTGTATACTCTGGCTCAAATAAATACAGGTGGCCATCGAATTCAAAGAGCTCATCCACGTTGTTGAAAATCATCTAAATATTCAGCCATGACATTGGAAATCTATTAGATGACACTAAGCTACGCTTTCTGCCTGGCCGCCACTCACAGCGTTTCAACCATGGATGTGTTCCACTATTCCAGCGTTGTCTTCCGGCAACACGTCACCTCGCCAGATTTCAGAACGAGTTTTCTCCTCGAGCGAGACTCTTTCCATAATGTCAGACACTTCTAATAACAATCAGAGCCTGTGATGGCAAAAACAAGCACTTTTAGTGGACGTAAATGACGGTGCCAGCTTGCCCCAATGGGATTACATTACAACCTGTGAGCAGCTGCCATCTAAAGCGCTCTCCCTCAATACTGGACCGCTTTCAGAAATTGTTGTCCCTATAGAGCGTCCTAAAACCCGTAAATGAGTTAGCATTTTAGCACTTCCGGTTCCCTCATCTGAAAGTCAATGGGTTTTTTGAACGGGTTTTACTTTAGGTGCCTGAATTTAAGGTCACACAAGCTGAATAGATTTTAACGTTTTTTTTTACGACATAAAATACAGTAAATACCTCACTCATGAATGTTGAAGTCTTTTATATGTATTAAAAAAGGCGGTTGCTAACAAGTGGCTAAATGAGACCACTAAACGTCATCACGCCGACTCGTTCGCCTTTACAGCCTCGTTGAATATACTCGCTTTCATGCGACCGTGGTGTAGTTTGTTTAGCCTAACGTTAGCTTTTTACTTCTGCCGATTGCATTTACACTTATTTTCTGAGGATTATCTTGCTGAACAAAACGTGTAAGTATTATAAACGTTGGTTTGCCACAGAGCTTATTTTCTGCAATAATCCAAAACCCAATGGAAAAATCCCATTGGCTTTTTGTCGAAGGAACCAGGGCGATGCTAACTTCCTGGTTGGCCTACAAAATACGTCATCCCTGTAGCACTCTATTAGTCAGTTAGACACAAAAACATGGGGAAAATAGGGTCCAGGTTGAAATATACTGAAGTTACCCTTTAAAATGTGAAGCATCCGCTCCCTGTACAGTGAATGGTGTTGGATGCTAGTGGTGGTTGGTACCACAGGCCTACATGGTTCGATGGGCCACAGCTAAGAAGCGGACCCCGGTGTCCCTTATCAAAATATTTTCTTTACTCTGCCGACTAATCCGGGCGATGCACCCCACTTTAGTTGTGCTTCCCATTCTCCCCAGCCTCTCTGGAGGAGGTTTAGAGCCCCACCCTGCTCCATTCACCAGCCCACTAGTGGAACTGGTGGCCGCTGCGCTGCCTCTTCTCATGCAAATGTGTGCAAATAGAAAACATTGTTCATCAGCGCGGCTCTCCGTCTCTGTTACGCCGCTTTGCTCTGGCCTTTCTCTTGTTCCCCCCCTGAGAGAGATGTTCCCCTTTCAAGTGTTACCTCTCTGTCTCATTCAAGACTTCCTCTTTCCCTTTTGACAAACAGCCTGGAGGAATGGCCGTCGCCGGCTCATTGAGCAAGCTTTTCAGCTCTCGGGTATAGGGAGAAAAAGAGAGAGAGAGAGATGTTCTGCAGGCGTCTCCCTCAGACATCACCGCTCATGTCTTATTATTTTCCCTCCCCTCAGAGGATGACTTATTCTATAGTGGGAAGTAAAGTGTGCTCTCTCTCAATACTCCCCTTTCTCTGAGTGTATGCAGGTGTTCTCCCCTGCAAGTGCATACTTCAGTCTTCTAATTCCACCTGCAGTGATATATATGCCACATGTTCTGTATTACAGAGTAATCAGAAAAAGGCGATGCTTTTGCATCACTTGAAGCAGCAGTAGGCAGAATGTTTTTGGCATCATTGGGCAGAAATTCCATAATAACCTTTCAGCATATTGTAACTCAAGTGTTCTGAGAGAAAACTAGATTTCAGCTCCTCATGGCTCTGTTTCAGGGCTTTAAAAAATCTGATGGGAGACTTCAATCACAGGTCGTTTCAGAGAGAGAGAGCGTTCCTATTGGCTGTTCATTCTACAGGCAGCTGTAAATCACTTGCAAACTCCAATCAGACAGTCAAACAAGGCACCGCTGATCAAAATGATAAAATGTCAGAAAAATTTGAAAAATGTCAGTCAGTGTTTCCCAAAGCCCAAGATGACGTCCTCAACTGTCTTGTTTTGTCCACAACTCAAAGATATTCAGTTAACGATCATAGAGGAGTAAAGAAACCAGAAAATATTCACATTTAAGAAGCTGGAATCAGAGAATTAATATCAAAGTAGTTGGCGATTACTTTAACAGTTGACAATTAATAGATTTTTTTATTGCAGCTTTAATGTGTTTTTTTCCTCCGTTGAAATCCTGCAGATGCCGTTAGGAGCACCGGAGAACACAGAGGCACATGATTTTTATCAGATTACCCGTTTCATGCACTACTGTCAGGATATAGTGACCGTTTTATAAAAATAACTTCTTTTAAATCACATTTGCTCCATTCTACCTACTCCAGCTTTATATAATA
The DNA here is from genome assembly GCF_043250625.1 of Sebastes fasciatus. Lineage (NCBI taxonomy): Eukaryota > Metazoa > Chordata > Actinopteri > Perciformes > Sebastidae > Sebastes > Sebastes fasciatus. Next base: position 5,033,795 of record NC_133795.1, read on the forward strand.
TTGGTGAACATAGCTTGAAAGAGGCTACCATCATTTTGAGTCACACTGTTCAGAGCCCACCTGAAGATGAATATCTGACTTTCTGTGTTTCAGCATGAGCTTGCAGTTCTATTAAACTCTTTTATCAAAAGCATATGTTTAATAACTCGTCTCTCCCATTCGCTCTTTGTCCTCTCCTCAGAATGGTCCACCTTGTACCTGAGGGTTGAACAGGTTGTGTCCACAAATTTGTGTAGATTATGACACACGATAGTGCTTCGGCAGAGAAAATAAAACTGGCAGGCTCAGGAGAAGTCCGGGGACCACCGGCTGAGAGCACGGAGCCCTGTGCCAAGGTCAACGCCAAGGTGTCAATAAAGATACCTCAACTCCCCGCTAACAGAGGGGCGCTTTGATTAGAGCCTCAGCAAGAGTACGTAGCATTTAATCAGAGAGGTATGCCGGCGGACGCACAGTGGCGGACATTTTGTCTGCATCTTGGAGTGAGATCCAAAGAGATTCCCCCCCCTTCGTCCCCTCCGTATTCCAGCGGAGCGCTCGGCCAAAATGCGTGATTGATATGTGCAGGTGGTAAAGGATATCCCCCAGAGGAAGAGTTCCCAGCTAAACTTGAAAGAGAATATTTTCCCTCCTTGCCATCTTATGAAAACAGTAAGCAGAAAGTGGGAGCAGGCCACGGAGAGAAAGAGCAGTGTCATTTAACGCCTAATGTCTCTAACGTCATGCCTATCCCCGGCCGGACAATAGGCCTTTGTAAGCCCATTGTAGGCTCCTTTTTTTAACACCATAAGCCCAAACTGCCTTGGGCTTACTTTTAAATACAAGGAAATTTAGCCTTTTGTCACTAGAGTTTCCACTCTCCCCTCCTCTGCGACAGTTTACCCTGCAAATAAATGGAAGGAGGCCGCGAGTGCCAAGAGGAAAGATGGAAAATTATTGCGGGGTAAAGCAGGGAGCTTTTCCTCCTGCAGAGTGCTGACGTGTTTCGGTTTATATGCACCGGTGGAAGTCAAGGGGGAGGCTAAAAAGAGTTTTGTCAGATTCAGCTGGGACGCAATCACGTACCTGGCACAAAGACGAGGGATTAAGCTCTGGTGATGGTCCAAAAGGAGACTGGATTTGGTTGTTGTGGATTGCTTATAGAGAGGCGAAGGCCCTCCCCTTACGGTGGACCACCATGGGACCTTATTTCGGAAAAAATATTACCGGTAGTCAACGGCGAGAGACAAAAAATGTTTTGATCCCGTTTGAATTGCGCCATGCATCACATATATGATGTTTGACAATTTAAAAGATCATTTTGCAGGTCAAGAAAGTCTGTGTGTCGTAGTTTTGTGTGAAACTCAGTGAACTACATCTCTCGTCTCGCACAATATACGTCACCGACATTAGCTAGTTCAATGCACAAATGAAACGTTATCTTACCTGATGTGTTTTATCCAGCGACTCCTGGTCATTTTATCAGCCGAGATGCAAAAGAATGAGCGTGACGCATTGCTGGTGTGAGTTCATCCCAGTATGAAACACACAGACATCGTATCATAGCTTCAGAGAGAGAGACGTCACTTGCGCGACTTTTAGGTGTGTCGTCTTTCTAATTACGTATTTTCACACAGTTTTCAACAGTTTTACAACAAACTGCGACTTTCTTGACTTCAAAATTATGTTTTAAATTGACAAACATCATATGTGTGACTCATGGCGGAATTCAAACAGGATCAAAAAAATATTTGTCTCTCTCTGTTGATTTATTTTTCCAAAATAAGTTCCCATGGTGGTCCACTGGAAGGAGCGGGATTTTGCCTCGCTATATCTCCCATACCTCAGAATATTTGATATCATGTATTCTGCAGAGGGCCTCTTCTCTTTGAATGTTGGGGTCATGGTAAGACTTAACCCACCTAACCTAACCCTCCTTGACTTCTTGACTTCTGCTCTGTCGAGCTTTGCTTAAACACAAGGTCACCACTGTCTCTCAGATATGACCTAGATCTACAACAGATATCTTTTTCTCTTTTGTTTTCGTATCGTGTGGCATCACTCAGCCTCATTCTGCCAGGACACGCTCCTCCTGGCGATAACAGCACAAGAACACAACATGGAAAATATGAGCGCTCAGGAATCCAGCCACCTGAAGCAGGACTGATGTAGATAAAGAAGAATTTGGCCACAGCACGGGGGGGAAAACGGCATCGCTCTGCTTGCCTTTGAAATCCTGTTGACTTGAATCTTTAGTTTTTAGCCTAGATTTTCTGTCGTCTTTTCTTAAAGAGGGAGAGGCTGAGAAACAAACAAGGCTGGTTTTAACACCGTGGCCTCTCTGCTCTCTAGCTGTGCTATATCAGGCCAGCAGCTGCTGTCTCTCAGCTAAGGCATGCTGACTGCCGGGGCTTGGCTTCCACACACATCAGATCCGACACAAGGCCCTTTATTTTTGGGCTTATGACTTAGAAAAAAAGAAAAAGAAAAAGAAAAGAGAACACAACCCCAGCTCTATCTGTGCTTTTATTAGTGGAAGAAATGAAAACATTTATTCACGTCTGACAGGAAAACCTTGAGTGTCTGGATAAGATATAGTGTGTGCTGCATAGCTGCTGTCTTACCCCGCAGTTGATGATTTAAGCAAGGTATCGCAGGTAAAGGGCGCGCGTTGTGCTCCGCGACTCAAATTCCTTGAATCGGAGCCAAAGAAATGTAAGCCCTCTCCCAGCTGTCCTTCGGTTGGCACATCAAGACAAGACCTTTATCTGATTTTTCGGAGAGTTTGAGTTGGTGCTGCTTGAACAGTATACTGCTGTGGCTTCTTCTGTTCACAGACAACAGCCTTAAACAACATGAGGCCAATGCCGCTGGGACCGCCACCCAGGATAAACTCCCCTACATGTGTAGTAGGGCCAGGGTCTGAAATTGACTTTTTTCACTGCCTGCTGCTGTGGCAGGAGAGTATTTTTTTTGTCTGCCACACTGCACTAAATGAAGGAATAACATTTTAGATCTTTCAATGTTCGATATATTTTACACAAAAACATTATATGCATGATAAATTCCAGTGTTCGAATTACACCGTAGCATCCAGGGAAGCCCTATTTTTGGGGGGGTGGGTGAATACTGTACATGATACTGTAGGCCTACTGTACTTTGCTATTGTCATCTATAGTGGTTTTCTGCATAAAAACACACAATTCAAATGATTAGCAAATCAATTATTGTACTTTTATTTAAATCTTGGCATCCGTAATTATAGTTATGTACTATAAGCTGCTTAGGGCTAGTGATAGGAAGTTAAACAGGTCATAATTCCCTCTCTAATATCTCATTTATATTGCTGTGAAAACATCTCCTTCAAACAACTGGATTTATTCAAGTTTCTTGCCAAAAACTTAATTTTACGAGATTACATTTGAACACATCATGATAAAGTTAGAATTTAACTTCGGCCAATAGTAATTTTTACTGAACAGAGCTTGAACACACCATAATGTAACTGAATGAAACCTCTGTTAACATTAGTAGCTCCGTTATTTAACAAAGCTGGACTGTGCTGCCCACCGGCTCCAAACAGGTAACATTACTAACTCTCCTCCTGTTGATTCCTACACCGATTTGTTGTTCACAGTATACCTTTATCAGGGGGGAAAAGGGTGCGTCCCCTTAGGTTTAGTAGCGCCATGTAGCGCTTTTTTTCTCTCCGCGTGCGTATGCCGTTGCCTTATTATGCACGCGTAACTGTCGGAAAGCATCAATACAGTGGTGGATGGCCTGACGATTTTACCCGCCACTGCCAACAATTTACCCGCATTTGGCTGGTGGCGGGTGCTAATTCCAGACCCTGAGTGTGGCTGAGACGATTATTTTCATTGTCAATTAATCAATCGAGGATTGTTTTAGATTATTTTCTTGATTAACCGATTAGTTGTTTGGTCTGTAAAATGTCAGAAAATGGTGAAAAATGACGATCAGTGTATAATATTCACATTTAAGAAGCTGGACTTTTTTACTCAAACTGATTATCAAAATAGTTGGCGATTATATTAATAGTTGACCGATAAGTCGTTGCAGCTCTTTTCTCATTTTAAAAGCTACTAGATTTGATGGCTGCAATAATATTTTCGAACATTATCACTGCGTGTTGCTGTGGAAATGAGAACCACATGTCTTCTGTACATAAAGGTATAGGTTAAGGGAAATTAAAGCTTCTCTGTCTCATCTGGACCTCCTCCCAGTCCCTTACCTCCAAGTAGCCAACTCGCTCCTGCAGACAAACCACAACCGCAGCACATAATACTGACATACTCCCCCCTGCTACCTAGAAAAGCATTTTGCCTCCTGCAAGAAACATTTCCACTTCCAGAAGTCACATAATTCAAACAATAATTAGGAAATGTTCATGGCAGTGACTAGCCCCAGAGTTCACGTTTCAGGTAGGGGTCAGGAAGAGAAGTGGTTCCAGACTGTTAATGTCTGTCACAGCGGAGTCGGGAGGCCTGTGATTATTTTGGTGCAAAGGTCCAAATAAACCCCGCGCGGGTCGCGACCTCGCTGATCTGAACCAAATGTGCTGCGCTTTGCGTCCTTTGTTGAAAGACTCACTGGTCAGAGTGGCTAATGGATGTTTTTTTTTCCCCCCACTATCGCTGTCTGCCTATAAGCTCTTCTCGGGCAGAACATTCCAACAGTGAGAATGAGGCCGCTCACAGGCCCGACTTTATCCGCTCAGTTTGTTTGCGCAACCTCATTTGTCATGGACTCATCGGGCAGGTTTTTTTAGACAAATACACAAATCCTCACTTGAGCCCAACCGTTTGAAGGCTCCTTCAAAATGTGTCCAGACAAATGCCTTTCTCATCCATCACTTTCCATTCGCGAGTGCTAAATGAGCGGACTCGCGACGCCCGCGGCGGCAGTAAAACTGTGGACATCAGCGTGGCACTGTATGTTACACATTCAAGTGAGCAAACACGGTTCTTTATCGCGGGGATTTCTTTGAAGTGTGAGTGATTCATCAAGTGGCGAAAGTCAACACTTTGAAACATGTTCAAAGCCTGAAGGACTCCTTCGAGCGTGCCGCTTCTATCTCCCTGCTTTTCTACCGCCGAACAATTTACATGGTCCCTCCGAATCTAGTCAATATTTATGTAAGCGTGTACATTAGGGGCAGTCCGACGGAGCTCTGATCAAACGTTTCTTTCATGTGTGACCTTCCTCTGACTCGACTCATGGAAGCCTCTAACCAGGCTGGGGGTAATCAGATGTCAAGCTGGGTGCTCGCCAGGGACTCCAGCACAGCTTCATACATGAGGCTTTTTGCACATCCCTCCCCCCCTGCAGCCGACTGCCCTCGACGTCTCACTTCACTCTGACACATTGCAGCGACAGAAGTTAAATTCCTCTCGGTGTACAGCACCTCACAGGGAATGAAGGATGGGGGCAGGATCGAAGCGTTCAAATCCATTGAGAACGCGTAGTACAACCCAGATTCTTTACAGTGCGATTCAAACGCTTCTAAATCAATTATTCGGCTAGATCATGCGCCGCCTCGCATACACAATGGCTGTAAGTAGTATGTCTTGGCGGTTGACGCTCGTTCTTTTTCTGTACTCCTGTAATTGCAACATCCATTTCTGTAACCATAACTAAGAATAGCTAAAACACGGCTCTGCAGGATTAGAAAAACAAATCTTCACCTTCTTTTTTTTTTGTGTGTGTTGAGAGGAGCACGCCAACACCATGAGGTCAAGGGCTATAAAACGGGCCACCATCGGGTAACGGTATATGGCGTGAGCCAACTATAAGATCTCACGTGTTGTAGGAGTTTACAGACGAGTAAAGGGATTTGCGATTAGAATCGCTGGAAATGTTTTCTCAGATGTTTTTGCGCTCATTTGTCTGGCAGTAAAAACAGCAAAATCACCGTCATTCATGAATGGCTGCTGTGGTTGATGTGTCTCCGTCCTGTTTGAGCCTCGCTTGGCTGTGTTTCGCGGGCCATGAATTAAATTACATGATGCAGAAACTCTAGGGGGCCAGACTGGAGACTCCACTCACTCAGCGGTGAGGTGAGGGGCGGCGAAATAACTCTCCTGGTCGGCCTTTTCCAAGACGATTCTGTGCCATCGCGCTGAAATGACAAGTAGATGTTCTCTCTCTCTCTCTCTCTCTCTGTGTCTGTTTCACTGTTTTTCCCTCAGATGGTTCTCTCCTCATCTTGCGCACACATTTGTTCTCTCCCTCCCCCCAACCTCTGATTAATCAAGTATGACTCTCCGAGGAAAAAATGCAACTCGGTGGTTTTTTGATGCTCCGTTTCTTGTCGGTGTGTCCAAATGCGGAATGCTTGGAGCTAAATATTAAGTCTGGACTTCGGGGGGAAAAGTGAGTGTCATCCCGCCGGAGTGTCCATCGCTGAATAGCGTCATTGTAATCCTACATCCAAGCTGTTCTCATGAATCATTCAGAGTCGCACAGTAAAACCAAACCGAGACCATTAAGTTGTAACTTGACATGCTAAGTTAAAAAGTAGCTACACCTCGGTAATGAAGTGCAGCGTGGTGTGATTTTCCCAGCATGCGTCTGTGGGCTCTCCATAAAGCTCACTGTTTAAAATATTGTGGTAAAGACAAACCAAACTCGCATGAGAGAGAGGTTCAAGTGCCAAGGTTCGTTTGAGGAGAAACACGGCTCAGCTGCATATCATTTACATCACTTAAACGGGGATTACGGTAATCTTCAACTCGCGTCACCTGGCTGTAGTGTCGCCCTGTGCTGCTCCCCTTGTTGTCGCGTCTCCTGAGGAAACCGTTACACGGGCTTTCACAGCTGACTGAGCTGTTTATCCAGCTCCTACACACAGAGAGGAAAAGTCAACTCAAACTGCACCCCCACTCCCCCCCCTCCTCATCATCACAAGAACAAGAATCATCCAGCTGGAACCAGAGGAGGGAACGCTCGCCCACAAACACATGATTCACTTTAGTCAATTAGCTTGTTCATTCAACAAAGCTCTTTATACCTCCGCAGAAATAGCTCGCCTTTGTGTTGTTCATTCCAGAGCTTAATCTGTAAATCGTAAACAAGCATGTCTTCGAGGAGAAGCCCAGGGCCTTGACAGAAGAATGAGGGAGGGGACATGTCAGGAGAAAGTGATCAAGAAGACTAAACTCAAGAGTCAAAGAATGATAAGAGCTCAAACCTTTCTCTTTCTGTTGGACACGTACCATCTTCAACCTGCACCGTTTAGCCATAAATCAACTGTGGAGATAAAATCAAGTTTTTGCCTTGTTGGTGCCAAGTTTTGGTGCCAAAATCTTGGCATGTCAAGTTTAATTACTCATTTGTCCATGTCTTAACTTCAAGGTAGCGCAATATTGAAATATTGTGTAAAGGCATGTCGGAGGAATGCATCATTCAGATATCTGGTTAGCCTGCGTGCGTGGGTCAGGTTTGTAGAACAAGAACAACATGCTCGGCACGGGAGATTGGACACAGTTTTAGAGATCAGGGTTCCCGCGGATCCTTATAAGGTCTTAAAAGGCGTTGAATTCATTAATCTAAAAATAAAGCCTTAAATGGTATTAAAATGTCTTAAATAAATCTTTAAAAAAATCTTTAAAAATGCAAAGACATAGGTAGTGGGATCGTTTTTCTGACATTGCAATTTAAAATCTCAAAATAATTGGTAACCTATATTTTTAAAATAATTTACCGAATGTCTCTGGCATTAATGTAGCGCAGATCAGGATAGCAGAACCAACAACAGACATATTTTATTGGCGGCCGGGATGCTCCGAGCAAATGAACTGTCTGCTAGCTAGCGACGACATGGGGGACTGCAGATCCAATGAAAATTGGCTATTCAACCAAGATTTTTGCAGCATGGCTGAAACCACATGCAGAGTGAGGCTGAGTGTCCATACAGCGTTTTGTTTTTTTCTGAGCGGCAGCATCTTTTTGCAATTGTTCCCCAATGAGGAGCGAGCGTATGCTGCCGTCTAGAGAGAAAAAGCGCTACACCAAGCGTCTTTTTTAAGAGTGTGCCGACATTTTTGTATGGCCACTCCGAGGCTTCTAGTTAGGACTGTCCTCGACCAGAGAAATTCTTAGTCGACTAACACTCGAACAATTTTGCCAATTAATTGATTAGTTGATTTTATTGACAGATCTATAAAACTGAGTTTCGCCACCAAGAATCATACAAAAGCACCACTATCTTGGTTTTTGCCAGAAATGTGTTTATAAGTTTATCGAAAATAAGTCATTCAGCATTACAAAAGCATAAAAAAACAACTAAATAAATCTTAGTTGACTAAGAAGGGGCAGCCCTACTTGTTGAAAATCTCTGAACTTTTCAGAAAGACGCTGGTGTCTCCAGCACCCTGCCGGCGCAAAGCCATAAGCAAAACGCTATATGGACACTCAAAGAACACAAAACTGCCAAGTCAACCCGCCAACTGACGTCAGTATTTCCCAATTTTGTTCTACCCTCTCCTCCACCACACTAAGTAATTTATATGTTTTTTTTCCCTCCAATTTTGGTTATAAAGTTGGTGTGAAATTTAATTGTGAGCGGCACTAATAAAGTCTTAAAAAGTCTTCAATCTAACTTGCCTTAAGATGTAGGAAACCTGAGAGAGGTGCCAGCGATGGCAACAATGAGTCTTGTTTCAAATGGCACTTCTCTCCTCCGATAATGTTACTGACCTGCTTCAAGGTTCTGCAATGTATCACCCTTTGTGCACTAGACTATCAATACTTCAGCACATATTTTTCATGGACTGAAAATCTGAGCTTTTGCAGATGCTAGAGAGGCAAGTTGTTAACATGTTTAAAGAATGCTTTTGAAGAGAAAAGAAAGGAGGAAAAAGTGATATCTGACAACGGGGGTTGCAGTACTCGCTCAAGATGTTGGCTGATCGACAGGAAGAACAGGAACAGGTTTTGTTGAGGTGCAACATTTCCGCTGTGAAGCATTGTGCTAAATGGTCAAGTTGTACACTGATTAGCAAGTGTGACATCACTAGCTTGTCAAGCCTGTACAAAGGTTGTGTTGAGGTAGTGAAAGGAGCTTTGTATACTGTAAAACAAGACGGGACAAAAGAGGGAATGGTGTATGTCTGGTCAGTGTAGAGAAGGCTTGAGAAAACATTCCTGTACAGCTTCCCATCTGGAGCACACGGGTGAAAAAAAAAAGGCTACACAACCATATTGGCAAGAAAATATGAAGGAGACAAAGAGGGGAGTGGAATTAAAACAGGATCTCCCTATTCCTGCTGTTTAATTCAAAAGCCTGGAGGCTCCGTATTGCTCTAAGGGCCAGATCCCTCCGGTTCTGCTTATCTAAGCACATCCAGTCTGGTCCACTTTTTGACCCACTGCTCACTTTCAGCCCCGGTGTTTTCTCCTTTGAGCTGGATGTGTGGTCCATTGTGAGTGTGGTAAAAGGCTGGCAGCACAGGGACCACCGAAGTGAAAGGAAGGCCTCTATCAGCGGGGGGAGACCAGACCGGTCAGGTCTGCCCCAGAATCCAGATCTACCTTTCCCATTAGTATCAGTTATGACCTGAATATCTGGAGGTTGACTGAGGGTTTTTCTTCTTCTTTTAGTCAGCATTTCTCAGCAAAACATATTCACCCCATTTACACTCAGACACTTGATGTTTCATGGGTAGATGAGATGCAACCACAAAGCATTAGAGATAAAATAATTTAGCTCAAACCACTTCCCATGGGCCCACCCTGATTTACATGTAGCCCAGGAAAACCAAGACGGATGCAATTAGATTAGTGATCTTGCGGTACGGAAATATATGCATTTGTGTCAAAGTAACCGCATAAGAAACATTATGCATTTCCTTCCTCATAAAATATATTTGTAATATTTTGGTACTTGCATTTTTTACATTTATGTTTCTAGTACTCTTTGTCTTCCCTGTTTTGTGGTGGCGCTTTGGTGCTGTCACATCAGTCACATAGTGTAAAAACTGAGGGATGTCATGTAGTCCACTTTTCAGTCGATAGATCGTTAGACGTGGCCAGTGTTTGAAGTAAATGCTCTTTCCCATTACATGGCCGATTTGATGTGCTAATAGCTAATGAGATGTTTCTAGCTGAGGTAATGCAGGGATCAGATGACATAATAATTGTGCCTGTCCAGATGGTCACCGTCTGAGATTAGGTGATCATACAGTCATGAATTCATGGAAGAAGACACATTGGATCCGACTTATTGTGTCTTGCCATCTGTCATGACTTGTGTGGCTTATATAGGTGATTGAGAAGGAGGAGCTAGTGACTTCACTGTTACATTGCAGCACCAACAGCATTATTTTTCTTTAGCTTTGCAGTTGTGTATACATAGAAGAGTGCTCTGTGCCCCTACGGGACAATGTCACATAAGGGGACGGGTCATTGTGAGGCATCCAGGATGCTGCATCAGTTGTCATCCACTGTGACACACTGACACGGGTTAAAAGAAGCAATTATCGTGCCTGCGATCCCGTTTGCAATTATCCATATCTTTGGGGTCGGTTCGTTATTGGTCTGATGTCATTTAGTCTAATTCTGGCATAAGACATCTTAAATAACATCAGTAAACTTAGCCAACACTTAACGCTTACAATAAGTGTATTTGTGTTTATTATTTCCTGTGCATCTTTTGCGTGCTTGTTTCCATGTATATGGTTTTCCCCTTGTGCACTTCCCTCATCTCGAAGTCAATGGGTTTTTAGTAAGATGCCAGAAAAATAAGGTCTGTGGTTAACACAAGCTCAAGAGATTTTAACATTTTGTTCTATGACATAAAGCGTGAATTTTGAAGCTTTTACGTATCTGGAAGAGGCGGTTGCTAACAAGTGGCTAAATGAGACTACTATACATCATCACGCCGACAACTATTCCGCCTTTAGTTTCGTGGTGGTGACATTCAAGTCCTGCGACTGTGGTGTAGTTTGTTTATAGCCTAACATTAGCTTTTTACTTCTAGCGATTGCATTTACGCTTCAAAAATCATAAAAGTGGTGGAGATTATTTTACGGAACAAAACGTAGAAGTATCATAAATGTTTGTTTGCCACAGAGCTTATTTTCTGCAATAATCCTAAATAGAATGGAAAAATCCCATCTGCATTTTGTCGAGGGAACCAGGGTGATGCTAACTTCCTGGTTGGCCTACAAAAATACGTCATCCCTGCAGCACTTTGTATTGAGCATGAGATGCAAAGAAAACACCTCCCTGCTCATCAAAACATTGCAATATCAAACCCCTAGTGGTCAAAACTACGCAGATTTTCTTTAAGCTGCACTACAGGCTTAAAGAATCTATGAAATAAACCCATCTTATCTTCCTAAATCTCATGTGTCTCATCCCTGCTAACAGAAGCACTGCATTGCGTGTACTTCCCGAAGCCTTCCATACTTGATTTCCATGATAATGCCCGTGCTTGTGCATATTGGTGATTATTGGATTTTAACATGTCAGCAGTGAGCTTTGGCACGGTTCCTCTCATGCTCAATGACAGATCTGCAGCCATATTAGATTTCCTCCAGCTCACATGCTGACTCATCCAGCCTTCACGGCTCTGGATGGGAGCAGCTGGGAGGCTCGCATGTCGCAAACACATTATTAATGTCTGTGTGTGGAGTGTAATACTGCCAATAGAGATCTCAGTTACCACTGTGTCCATATCTTTGATGTGTCAGTTGGATCTCTTTATCGTTTTGAGTAACGAGCCAGAGACTAATGGATGTTGGGTGTGTGTGGGGGGAGGGGATGAAAAAAGTCCTGTTCTGTTGCCCAGCCAAACATCAGTTCTCAAACTAGATTTGTGTTCATATTTCATCAGCTTGATGTCAGCGTTTCTCGTTAAGTTCATGTGATATCACGATCTGGTATTTCATTTTTGGGAAACCTTGGCGTGAAGTAAAAGGGAATTAAATTTTTTACAAGATTCTTTAAAGAGATCTGTTTTCAGAACTTTGTTCCCATTTTTCACTCCAAATCTTATTTAGTTTGCCTCTTGCTGGAGCGTTTTAGCGCCATAACAAGGGGCTTTTGGTTGCATAAACAGCTGCACACAAGACGCAGCTTTGGAGTTATTTCAGTTTTGGATTGATGGTTTGCCAGTGTGGTAATGCAATCTCAAATTCCGTCTCGTCTCACCTCATTTTTTTTTTTAGAATTGCTCACATAATAAAAGGGAATAATCAAAGAAAATTGGGGTTGTTAGAAGCTGCTGACTGTGCGTGTCACCCTGCAAGCTCTCCCAAATCAAGTCGTCAGTCCTATCGGTGGCGGTGATGACACGGGCCCGTACGACGCCATACCGGCCTCTGATATGCTTTTTGTCCACAGAACAAGAGAGTGTTATTCCACACATTCCTGAGCGGAGCCTCTGTTCTCTCAGGATGACCTTCAACTTATCTCTCCATCAGAGCATGTCTGGGAGGGGAGAGGAGTGGTGGGACAAGAGAGCGGGGTAGGGGTGAGGGGTACAATCTCTCTCACACACACACACACACACACTCACACACTCAGAGAACTGGTCTAGCTTGTTGGAGAGCCAAGAAAACCCACAGGACTGGCTCTGCATTATTCTCTGTTTGTGTTTGAGTCTGTAACTGTAAGGAATTAAATCTTCTGTGTGTGTGCGGTTTATGTCCGTGTGTGTTCTTTTTGGGGTTTTTCATCTTAGTGAGAGCCAGTTTGAGCTTTAGACCTTTGGAGTCTTTGTGAAGTGAAGTCATTTTGGCCGGTTCCCACTTCTGCAGGGTTCTATTTCAGCACTAAACGTCGGGTTTAGGGGCTTAATTTACATTCAGGTTTACCATAGAAGAAGGAATTAATTTGATCATCAACCAAGACATGCAAGCTCTCACATCATGATGTGATAATTCCCAAAATGGTTGAGGTGGCTCCTGTGGACGACTCTCAACTTTCATTCTGGTCGCTCCGGGCTGCCCACACAGGAAGCTGACTTGAGAACTTGGTTGTGTTTGCCAAAGTCGTCCCCCTCCAGTAGAAGAGGGTCCCGACAATTACCGCATGTACTGCTGTAGATCAGGTCGTGGCGGTTTCGGCGGACCCGCGCACTCACGCGCACGTCCGACTGGAGAGGAAACAGTCCTGGCGTCCCGGCTCCAACCTCCTCAGGCTTCCACTTTTGCACTCAAAATGTCAGCTTCACTTTATTAAGTCATTTCAGCCTCATAGGATCCAAGAACAGCACTAAATCTGTCACCCGTTCGCCAACGCGGGCCAAGAAAGCATTGAGCTCGGTTGCTAGAATATTACCTCTCGTCACGGTAATGGAGTCATTTTGAGGGAGTGAATCAAGGTGGCGAGACGGCTGCTGGCCTCGGATCTGTCGGGTTTTGACTCTCCAATCTGATCCGGTGTCTGTTTTGCTGCTGCTTTTGCTTTTGGGCTTGACCAGATATCACAACAAGATTTACTGCCGTTGGCTTATCTCTGCCCACCCAGAACAAAAGAGTAAAGACATTTTGACTGATGAGACGGTGAGCGTGCATCAGAAAAACATTCTCTTACCAACTCTTGAAACTACGAGCACAGTAGCCACGTGGCTGTAGGGATGGAAGACTGAATATAACCTACAGCGCTCCAGACTGCGACCAAAATATGTGCATATTGTATAATTTTTTGTGAGTGTCGGTGAGTTTAAATCTCAAATGGTGAATAAATGCGAGTGCGTCATAATCATTATCAGTGGTGCCACCGTTGGAGCAGAGACATCAGCCACTGTTTATTCCATCCCCACTTCCAAAGTCAAAAACATCAACTTGACGAGTGAGTGAGCGTTGAGCAGTTCAACTTTCCTGAACCGAAAACACACTGTGAAAGAGTTAAAGTTCTGAGATGAAAACATGGACAAATCCCAGACCGGAGAATGCCTTGACCTGTCAATCACAAGGTAGCCACGCCCTAAAGCATCCCCTGCTTTATGGTCTATTTGTCTCTAAATGGGACCATCATTTACTAAGTGAACATCATGCTGTATTGAAGAAGACTTGAAACTAGTGATTGAAACCACAAACTCATGTTTACAATGTTTACTGAGGTAATAAATCAAGAGAGAAGTAGGCTCATTTTCTCATTGACTTCTATACAAACAGAATTATTTTTGCAACCAGAAGAGTCGCCCCCTGCTGGCTGTTAGAAAGAATGCAAGTCTAAGGCACCTCAGCATTGGCCTCACTTCTCAGACCTCGGAGATTGCCCACAGGTCACAGCCTCGTGCTCACAGTACCGCAATTTTGCACGTGAGGATGCTTTTCCGCTCGCGGATACTGTTCCATGCGCTCGTATGTGACGTAGCGGCGAAGAACTTTACGAAATAATCCATTTAGCTGTTACCGTGTTTTAAAAATGAAGCGGCCTAAAGCTGATTATTTTTAAAAAAGCAAAATAAGGAGAGAGAAGGGAAGGCTGGTGGGGAGGGAAACGCCACTGATGATGAAAGTGCAGGCAGGGAGAGACCCACTGAGCCAGTCACTGATTAATACGATGATGTACCAAAAAAAAATGGTGCAACCAAATAATCGTGTGCTGGTGTGACCGACTGAGAAAGTTGGTAGCACCAGTGGAAAAGTTCTAGTCCGGAGCCCTGACCTAGATAAACTTTTACTACAGAAGCTGTTACATTTTTAATAAATTGGACGTGTTCTTGCCACTAGTACACACAAATCTAGCGAGGTTGAGAGAAGCAGCGGTATCAGGTGGTGCTTAGCCTTGTGTTCTTGTTGTTTCACACCAACACTCCAACTGACAGATTGAATTACTTCACACTCCCAGCAACAGTATGCCTGCACAAACAAAGTTACCCAAGAACAATTTCACTGTTATGAGTTCATATTCAGTTTATATAGGGGGATAACAGCAGCTCAGTGGGGAGTTGTGGAACTTGTAATGAACAAGAGAGCACATTATGGTGTACACATCATTAGCTAGATGTGGAGCTCATTGTGAAGTAGAGCAGCTGCTCGGATGCACTTCTCATCAATGTAAATAACTGAATAGATAACTATTACTGCTTCCATGTATGAGTTTCATGTGTATGTGTGTGTGTGTGTGAGGGGTCCAACTAAAGCCCCGCGGACTTTTCACATAAGTCCCTCTTATGGCCCCGTAAAGCCTGATAGCCAAACGCCAAAGGGTTAATTGGAGAATGTGTGTCTATGTACTTGGTTACAGCCGAGGTCGCGGGGTGTCATAACCCAGCTAATCAACATCAACTGCTTGCAAATTACCAACACATGCTGGCTAGTTAGTGCTGGGTGTGGGCCTGAGTAATGCCGGGCACACACTACACGAGAATCAAGCCGATTTTGGGCCCGTTTTCCTCTACCTCCCGGCAATCGCCAGGAAAACCTTGATTTTATTGATGGTTCTAAAAATGTTCTTTCCAAATATTTTTATGGTGTGAGGTATGTTAAAGTGTTTTATACATCCCCCGATCGGCTCGGAAGTCCATCCTGGCCGCACCGATCTCAAATCGTAATTATTAAACAAGTCTGTGTTCTCCACACACAATAGGAGCAAAACTGTTAAACTTAACGTAACATGTCGCTATGTGTGGGCTCTCTGTGTGATGTGGTCCAGCCTTAAGGTGGGGACAGACTGATGAGTGTTCTGCAGAGCAGGAGTGTGTGTGCCTGAGATGCAATCAATATCTTTTATTTTTGATTGTTAGCACTCCTCATGGCTTGTTATCATTACCCATTTTTTGCGTGTGATTGATTGACAAATTCCTTCCCCTCAGAAAATCAGTGGATGTGAAAGACTCTTTTTTTTCTTCTGGACGATCTGCCGCAGTGCAGATAAAAGCAGTTTTCTACTTCTCTCAGTGAAATAGCAGAGCTAAGAAGAGGCCCATTGCCATTTAATATTATGCAGGGATGAGTCCCAGAGCACATTACACATTTGTCAAAATCATGAACAGCTAGTAGCTCTGAGCTCTCTGGGCAGTACTCTGCCTACTGAAAGCTGCCCAGATGGCTACTTCACAACCCCCAGAAAATCGGACTTGGAGGTGACTCAGCACTCAAGTTCCAAACAAAACCCAGCGCGGATTTTAGCACACTTTACACTGCTGCTATAGCTACCACGCAAGGTAAAGAGAGGCTTTTTGTATGCGGCGGTGGACCTACTGAAATCCACACTGTCCCCGTACTGCTGCTCTCCTAATTAGCTCCTCGTAGTTTCAGCCATGATTTAGGTCTGGACCGAAAATCCCCCAGTTCCCCCACCGGAGATCATAAATCTGCTTAAAGCCGACCCAGTCAGAGCGCGGGCAGCTCGCCGACGTCCGCGTACTGTAGTGGTTTTCACGTCCACACACACAGCTTCTAATTTCATTAGCAGAATATGTATACAGCCTCTGTTTCCCCCCTTCCGCCAATCTGCTTGGAAACGACACGCTAATGAAATATTGCATCTGCTCTGGAGTGTTGCTGATTTAGAGCAGTTCTGATTTAGGTACTGTAGCAGGCGGCCATGTTAAACTTGGCAGCGCGGTCCGCGCTGAGCTGTTCTGGGCCGGGGGAGTGGCCGGCTGACTTAAAGCCTGCCTCGGCAGCATCCAGCTGGAGCTGAGCTCATCTCCCCGGTCTGACTCAGGCCTGAGTGAAGAAGCAGATGACGTGTGGGATTGGACGAGGGAGAGGTGTATTTACAGACATCATTAATATCTCGCTGGCCCTGTGTGGTCACATTGTTGGAGTTACACATCATCAGTGGGATCAGGGAGAGCGATGTTTAGTGGCTCTGGTAATGACCTAAATCTCTAAGCGTTTTTAAAACTGTCGCTTCAAATTATGCTCATAAGTACAAACAAAACAACACGGAGCTGTTTCTGCCTGCTCAAATATTGCTTCTTTTGTTGTCAAGTAACTCTTTTTATCTCCTGCTGTAAATGGAGACTGTTTTAAAGCCCGTGAAAAACATATTTTCTTAATCAGCATCTTACTAGAAGTGTTGGGAAAACATAATTTTCTGCCAAAGTTAAAACAATACTGTTCATTTCATGAGATTTTCTAGGTTTTTGGGGGTTGTTTTTTCTCAGTGCTTTTCTCACTGGTTTGAAGTGGGCCGGGCTCTTTTGGAAAAAGGTGACGTCGCCAATCAGAACTTAATATGTGAATTATTATTTGGTATTTAGTTTGCTTTTGTTGCCAGGGCAATGCCACTGTCAATCAAATCTGATCAAACTACACCCACACGTTCCTGACGGAGGAGACTAGTAGGGCTGAGGAAAGTATGCAATATGTGGCAACATTGTTGAATATTGCGATGGGAAAATTACTTGCAATAAATAAACACTGAACTGAAGACTATAGGCACCAATAAAAAAAAGGATTGATAGGAATTTTTGGGGGTTTCAGTTGAAAGAGCGTAGCAGCATATAACTGCACTTTAAAAATGTAACTGAGTGCAATATCACAGTCTTTTGCGATGTGTTTATCGCGCAAGTTGACGCCGCAACGACGATAAAAAAAACAATATATTGTGCAGCCCTAGAGACCAGCTGAGTTTTTGGGTGTTAAACTTTTACTAATTTATAACTATGTTTTTTCAAACGTAAGTTTTGATTGTTTATTTATCAAATAATGATGAACAAAGCAGCGACAGAGTTTTAAGAGCACACAGAGGCAGCAGAATAAGCTGTAAACACAATATTGACATTTTATCAGCATGAGAACGGAAGAACTTCTGGACTGGAAAACCAAAACAATGGCTAAATAAGGCTAAAAAGCTCCATACAGTTGCAGAGTTTGGTGGTAATTCTCTGTTGGTTCGTCTCAAACGATCCCTTTCACATCACACATGGTCATTTGACCGATTGCTAATATCAAAATATAAAAGTGCAGCTTTGTGTTGTGGATGTTTGCTCTAGTTGGTCGTAAACTATCCTACAAGTCAAGGACTGAATTTACTGAATCTCTTTAAGCGAGCCCTTGTACCTTTTGCTGAACAATGGCCACAAGAATGACAATTGGGAGATAATGGTGATTGCTAAAACATAGCATAGTAACACAAGTAGAGAAGAATCGGGGAACTGACTCAGAAATGACAATCACACACCAATTTCTACCCAAAGTTTGCTAACACTAGCCACCGTTAGCTACTGGTCATACCAGACCATGTAGGGCTGTAGCAACAGAACCTCTGAGTGTATTAAATTGCACGGGGCTGAGTTTTATTGCTAATGACCTCAACTTTTTATTTGTAATTTGAAGTTGTTCTATGTTCTCTTTCAAAGGTTCCTGCTCTTGTAAAAGTTACATAAAGCACTCTTGCTTTAAACCCTGACAGGAACATGACATTTATGCATCACCTCGGCGTGACGTCTGGGTGCTGTTCTGTTTTTGGTCCCGTGCCCCGGCGGGACAACTCACCCACTGACAGGTGCCACTACTATACTCAGTGTACACTGCTCCATCATGATCAGTCTGGCATGTTAGCAGCAGGGCACCCGATCAGTGCCTGGGTGTGTTTTTGTCATTTTCAGATGTCAGTTTATCTTTCCGCCAATCCTGAAGTTACAAGTCTGCAGCTGATTCGCACGCTCTCGGGCTGGCGTCTGTGCCTCGCCTCGAAAGAGGAGCTGTATATCAGCCTTTAATTTGGCATGAGAGAAACCGATCTGTTTCATCGCCACGCTCGGACGGCACGAGGTGTCAAAGCAATTAACGTTGGTTCGGAAACTAATAGCGCTGATGAGCACATGGCCGTGTAACCTCATCTCCAGCCTGCACATGCCTCCATGTGGATTTACGCTGATAACCACCTGCATAAACTAGTGCTGAGTGCGTAAAAAAAACACCAAGAGGCAGTGCGACGGCTCATAAACAGTCCTTATTAATAGCCAGCACTTTCAGATGTCGGTATTCCATTTTGCACGGGACGCGAGCAGGAGGTATTCTGGGTAGTTTGCCTCCTAAAACACTGGCATGCTGTTCACTCCATAGAGCAGACATATAAACCTTCTCCTCTACCGCCCAGCTATATGTTTATCCTGGATTAGGTCATTTGTATCCTTACACCTCGGAGGCCTGCTTTTAGCAGCGTGGCTGAAAGTGAGAGAGGGCTCTGTCTAAACGTTTCAACTATTTTCAAATTGTTGTACAGTGACAGACGCGGTGTGGCTGCCGTCGCTGCTCAGGTCCTTCTTGTGTTGTTTGTTTATGTGATAAAGTCCTGAGTGGCGTGCCGCTCACATCCACACATCCTGCATGTGACATTGGGTTTTAATTATGAAAAGCTGCCCTTTTTCTTTTTATGTGCGCGCTGTTTTTCCGACTGTGCCTACCTTCATGCCTGCTTGTGTGTATCTAAGTGTGTATGTGCGGTTTACTCTTAAAGGTCCACATTCATCCAGCGAGGCCCAGCGGTGGCCAGGAGCTCGCCAAGCGTACAACAGAGCGCCTGTTGTGTGATTGGTCTGAAGCTGCGTCAGCTCCTTTGGGAGAGACGTTAAAAAAAAAAAGAAATGCCTCGGACAAGAATCCAGTTTCTGTATGCAACATTTAGTCCGCCCCCGAGCTCGGATTCGGATGGTACCGAGTCAATCATCAGCGATTTGAATGACGGTTTGCACAGACTGAACAAAAAAAAAAAGCTTTGAACAAAATAGTTTTTCAGCTTTTATTCTTTTAAAAAGAAACCTGTCGTACCACTCATCCCTGCCGCCAAGCCTCAGGAAAAGGAGGAACACAGCATCTTAAGTGATTAAATCTACAGAGGCTATCATTAACGTGATTGATGAGATTAAACTGACATCTCATTTTAAAAAGTAGCTGCCAAATCCAGGTGTTAATTTTTCTATTTTTTTTTTTTAAATCCCTCGCCAAATATTGTCATTGATCTCTCTCTTTTTCATTTACTTTAAAAAGACCGATTTGTTATTGCAGCGGAGATGTTGTTGGTTGTCACCCACCTGTGCCAAACCTGAAGATAATCTGAATGAATCTAATTATTCACACGCCAAGGAAAAGCAAAGATTCAGCAGAAAGTGAGGTGTTTTTAATCAGGTTGTGTTTACACTGGTAATGACCTCACTTAGATTAAAGCACCGACATGACAATCACTGTAATTGCCTTGAAGATGTAGAACATAATTACGCTCTAATTTTTTGGGAAACTGGGACGCTGAAAACCTCACACCTTCATAAAATACATACTTTTTTTTATGGCTGGAAAGTTGAGAGAGTGTCTGTCAACTAATTGATTAAAATAGTTAATCGTGATTAATCGCAAAGTAATCACGCATTTTTTTATCTGTTCAAAATGTACCTTAAAGGGAGATATGTCAGTTGTTTAATACACTTTATCAATATGGGAGTGGACAAATATGCTGCTTTTTGCAAATGTATGTATATATTTATTATTGGAAATCAATTAACAACACAAAACAATGACAGATATTGTCCAGAAACCCTCACAGGTACTGCATTTAGCATTAAACAATATGCTCAAATCATAACATGGCAAACTGCAGCCCAACAGGCAACAACAGCTGTCAGTGCGTCAGTGTGCTGACTTGACTATGACTTGCCCCAAACTGCATATGATTATCATAAAGTGGGCATGTCTGTAAAGGGGAGACTCGTGGGTACCCAGAGAACCCATTTTCATTCACACATCTTGAAGTCAGAGGTCAAGGGACCCCTTTGAAATGCCAGTTTTTCCTCACCAAAATTTAGTACAAGTTTGGAGTGTTATTTAACCTCCTTTACGACAAGCTAGTATGACATGGTACCAATGGATTCCTTAGGTTTTTCTAATTTCATATGATGCCAGTATCTTCACTCTAGCTTTAAAACTGAGCCCGCTACAACCTAGAAATCGCAAGTTGCGTTAAAGAAATTACCAGCATTAAAACAAATGTGCATTAACGTGTTATTATCACGTTAACTTTGACGGCCTCACTGTCATCAGAATCAGTTTGCAAAGTCCCAACCAGGACGTAACAAGGCCGCCCCGAGTAAAGTAATGCAAGACAGAGACAGAGTTTTACTCAGCAAACATCACATCACTTTAACTAAGCCGTCTGGCAACACGCTGCCGGCTGCAGCTACATCTTAATTTGGTCAGATTGCTCATAAGAGGGCTGAACTCGGAGGCAGGGCAGGGGAAGCAGGAGGGGAGACTGATGGAGAAAGGCAAGAGGAAAATAAACAAAGGAGGAAAAGTAAGCAAGCCTCTGCTACTTTTCATTTTTAAGGGCAGGAAACGATGTGAGCACACAGAGGGAAAAAGACTTGTATAATTTCAGTTTGTACTGAGTTGTAAAATCTTATTTCTTTCATTAACACAAGTGAAGAAATCTGCCTGTATGGGAAGTTTCCTCAATGCAAACTTATTTTAAGAACTTCTCTGAGTCAAGTGACCTTTTCTCAATATTAAGTCATCTGGCTTCCTCTGTCTTGGTGCTAGAAAATCCCTGAATCATGTGGCACTGCGTTGGGTATAAGGGAATAATCTGACCCTTCTCTCAGAGTTTTTCAAAGTAAAATTCTGCGAGAAGGGACCGAATATGAAAATATTTCCTCAGTCAGACATTGTCGCAGTGCATATTTTCTATTATGCATTATTCAGAGAAATGTTGCCTCAATCTTTAATCAGATTAAGATCAAATGAGGCATCCAAACTTAGTCAGTAGCAGCACGCCGTGCGCGATGCCTCCGAAATTTGCAGCTCCTCCAGTTTTCCGTCACTGTTGCTGTTTTTTACAAGAGCGCTTTCTCTTTTTTTTTCCTCATTCTTCTTCCCCCATGTCCCTCGAGGTTAGATTGGTATTATATCTCCCAAATCCACAGCTTGCTACGATGGCATAACTCTTCATGATGGCTGGATTTGGGCTAAAGCTGCTGTCAGAACAGGATATCTTGCTAATGTGTTGAGCAGGCCTTGTCCCAGCACAAGAGAGGAGGGAGAGAAAAGAGCAGAATTTGGAAATACAATGACAAAAAGTTTGGCTTTAAAGTGATGAATCTGTCAGAGATGTCGATGCTTTGATCTGAAGTAGATTATTTTAGGACAGCACGGCTGTTTCTTCTCCCTCCCTATCACTCTGTTTCCTTCCCCTCTCTCTCTAGTTGGCCTGACAACAGCTCACAGCTGCACCCACAGCTGCGCGGCGGTCCACAGCATACCCTGCTCTTTATCAGCTTGATTGGTCACATGTGGCGTCATTACTTCCACCTCGGCGTTGTCCAGCATGTAGGGCGGAGGAGGAGCAGGGTATAGGTCGGGGGGTTGGAGGGGTGGTACCTGATGTAAGGCTTTAGCTAAAAGCAACATGGCTCTGTTTGTGTTTGCTGCCCCCGCCGCCCCCCCCGCTGTTTGTTTTTGCCCTCGGTGCCCTCGAGGTCTTCCAGCACACTGGGCCCAAAAATTGTCTTCAGTGCATCACTGTTTCTTTACTCAGAGGTGTATTCTCTCGGGGTCTGATACACGCAGCGTTGTGGGGAAATTGCCAATTTTTCAACTTGTTAAGTGATGAGAACGCAGAAGCTAATATTAACTCTGTCTTTGGTAGATATCCAGTGCTCCATGCTTAACGTATTCTCAGTCAACGGTTCGACAGACATCTTACGAAAAAGTTATTCCTCCTTTTTTGTTTGTTTTCCTACGAATGTCCAGCAACACATGTCAGTGTCCGCTTGTTACATGCATGCAGTCTTTTCAATATAAACTTCTGTCTTCACAGGAAACAACTTTCTTAGGTTGAGGCAACAAAGTTAGGTTAGTTAGGTTTAGGCAACAAAACTACTTAGTTAGGTTTAAGAAAAGATGTGAAAAGAAGATACGTGACAAATAAATCTACGTTGACTTCTGGTTTCACACGGGGACACAAACGCCGGTCTCCTGGGCGAAAGTTTGGTATTTTTTTACCCATCCATCCACCCAGACCTCCTCCCTACACGGCGTTTGTCGCTCTTTTCCTGGATCAGGATTACGTGGATTACACACAAATTGATTTTGTGTGATATACATGAATTACAGTGCATTACTTTTCGTAGGTATAGCTATGAACAGTATGTGAGACCAGCCTGTCATGCTAACTAGCTGCATATCAACCATCTATACTTTACTGAATGAAACATGCCCCTAGCTCTGAGTATCACACAGTGCCTAGTACCAAAAATGCTTAAATTAGATTTGTACTCTTCTTATTCTTCCTCCAAAGTTTTTTTTTTATTTAAATCAGAAATTTGCCAATTTTAGACTTTTTTATTTGGCAGAATTTTAAAAGAAATGTGGCTGTTTTAAGGATGTGTTTAGACAACATTTACCATTTGGGAAGTTTGGCATTTATTGTTGCATGAAAAAAAGGTCTTGTAGAAATCAAAAGGTTTTCAGTCTGGTATTTGTTCCAAAACTGGTATTGTGTCTGCACTAGTATAAAACAATATCTAACGAGTCGTAGCCCCGGAGAAGCAACGAGAACACCAAAACTAAAAGTGTCTTTGTGTTTGCCTCCAGTGATCCGTGCTGCTAACACTTGTTGAGTTGACTGATTTATCTCTAAAGTGAGAGAAATGAGAATCTGTAGCAACTCCACTGCCTAAATCCAGTTATATTGAATTCACACTCTGCTCTCTTTAGGCAATGCTCTTGTACGGGTTGCTTGTGTTTGACAGCATTTAACATTTGAGGAGTTTTTTGTTTTTTTGTGAAATGAGAAAAAAGGGGGGATTTGTAGGAAAACATGTTAAGCCCTAGTTGAGCGCTTAGAGCACAGTTGGCTTCATTGCTGCATGCTAACACTTGTTGTGTTGAGTGATTTATTTTGAAAAATGAGAATTTTGTAGCGTCTCTGTGAATATACAGGGCCGTAGTGCTGGAAGCTGACATCGACTGCCTGGTCCGATTCATCGTCTGGTTTACTTATTATTTGAACAAATAGTTCTTGATTTTAAATCCATTAAAGTTTTGATGATTTTAGACTGGATTTTAGAGGCTGATATCGACATTTGAGTGTTTAAAAAGTCTGATGTTTTTTTAACTTAAACTTTATAGATATATGGTGATTTATCGATCTAGCTCTAATTTTCTTGAGGCAAAGTTCTTATTCGGCTGCTTGTAGCCTTTGAGAAGTTTGGCTCCTTGTGTCGAAAGACCTAAAGTGTTTTTGTAGAGAAATCAACTCATATTTGTCAAAGTAAGTTATGAAAAAAGTATTGTTTTTGTATTGATAATGAAAATTAGGGCTGCAACTAACGATGATTTTCATTTTCAATTAATCTATCGTTTGTTTTCTCGATTAATCGATGAGTTCTTTGGTCTATAAAATGTCAGAAAATGGTGATCAGTGTTTCCCAAAGCCCAAGATGACGTCCTCAAATGTCTTGCTTTGTCCACAACTCAAAGATATTCAGTTTACTGTCACAGAGGAGTAAAGAAACCAGAAAATATTCACATTTAAGAAGCTGGAATCAGAGCATTTTGACTTTGTTTTCTTTAAAATATTACTCAAACAGATTAATCGATGACCAACATGGTTGGTGATCATTTTAATAGTTAATAATAAACATCTAATTGATTAATCTTTGCAGCTCTAATGATAATGAAAACAATTCTAACAATACCCAGCCCTAATGCTAACTTTCTGTTGCTCTGTTTTTATTTTTAAAGTGAGAGGAATTATAAG
The DNA here is from genome assembly GCF_043250625.1 of Sebastes fasciatus. NCBI lineage: Eukaryota > Metazoa > Chordata > Actinopteri > Perciformes > Sebastidae > Sebastes > Sebastes fasciatus. The sequence goes on from NC_133795.1 coordinate 5,058,458, forward strand.
CAGCTCTGGCGGAATCCAGATGAAATATGGTGCAAGAATAACAAAAGCAAGAGACGACTTGCTCTGTTTATGTGGGAAATGCCTCTGACGCAGGCCTCTCTCTCATCCTCCCTCACACAAAAAGTTTCTTCATTTTCTGGAGAGAAGCCCCACCGTACCTCACACCCTCGGAGACACACAACCTTTATTTCCTCTCCTGCGCCACTCGTAGTTGAACTCGGCCCCCGCGGTGAAGTGCCAGGAGCTCGCTGCTACCACAGAGCGCGCTGGAAGGCGTTGCGAAGCCGCCTAGAAGCAGTGAAAACAAAGCCAGTGACAAATAAGATCAAGACCGGTGTACACACACACACACACATACACACGGAGCAGCAGTGTGTTACATGGAGGCTGAGTAACAAAGGGTTTTTAAACCTCCCCAAACGCTGCGTAGCCAGCGCTAACTCTCTCCACATGTGCTGCTATCCCTCCGGCTCTGCAGCAGCGGTGGAGTTGTGATCCAGATGCAGATACAAGGCTCTGAACTGAGCTGACCTCTCGGTGGCACGGGGATCTGCGTCGACTCGTGCCCCGACTCTGTGATCACTGGGAAAGTGTTACTGGCAGGAGCAGCGCCCGGTGACGTGCTCCACGGGTTGAAATGCACCAAGTGGTGACTGTACATCAGCCGTCATAGCTGGATGGGCGGTGAGTGAAGTGGACGGCTGTTCTGTCTCTAAAATCTTTCTCTTTATTCTGGGAGGACATGGAGTGTAGCAACACACACACACACACACACACACACACACACACACACACACACACAACCACCCCCCACCCCCCACCCAGAGGAACCAGTTTCCTGCCATGCCTCCATGCTGAAATCAGATCCCAGCGTCTCTCCCAGGCCTTGTTTTTCTTGGCAAGGGCTGCACACAGACACTCACACAAGAACTGAGGCTCCCGACCATTTCCACCCACCATCACACTACCTCTCTTTTCTCCACCTCTGCTCTCGTCTTCATAAATTTACAAGGAAACGAGGCCTTTATCTGCGTTCCCTCTGAACCAGTTCTCACACTACCGGAGCGAGTAAATGTCTGAGCGATGAAGCCGGATGGCTCACACGGCGAGCGTTGTGAGAAGATGTGATGAGGATAGATGCTAGACTCGCATGTTTCTCCAGACGTTTTCGGGGCTGTAATTTGAGCCCAACCCGTTCAGCCAGCACATATTTTAATGACATTTAAACATCTCCAGATGTAATTGGAAAAAAAAAAAAAGGTCCAAACAAATGCCTCATGAGGCTTTAAGATGATATTTTTCTCTCTGCAGCCGACCGATGCCTCTTGTTTTTAGAGATAAGTTTTACAGGAAAGTTGCTTGCTTTTTTCCGAAAAACTCCTCAAAGGCCCGTCTTTGTCGAGCAGGGCAGCATTCCACTGAGTTCATGCACCTCTAGTTCGCTATCCTCAGCCTGGCCCGACTGTGAGCCCGAGTTGACAGAAAGTGAGTGATGCAAAGTGTAGCGCATTGTTTTCCAGCAGTGCTCTGCGGCTTGTGGGAACGGGGTTGTAAAGAGGGTTTGAATGACAGAAGCGTGCACTCTGGTCAGTCTGCCTCATTGTCGTCTGCTGTTTACATGCCTTTGGCCCTCACACCACTGCCATGGCCCGAGGCAGTTTAACTGCAGAACCCCATGAGTTAGTGCTGTCTGTTGAAAAGGTGCTCTGTCTCGGGGTCCTGGCGGTGTGGTGGAGCGCTGAGTATGTGTGCTTTTCATGGATGGGTACACAACCCTTACATTCCCCCCCTGCCCCGCCCCCCCATCCCCTGCCTGTGTGCTTGTGTTTGTGTGGTTATGTGTGTGTACGCACATATGTGGGCAAGATGGGGGGGTGCTACAACAACAAACTGAACTCATCAGTGACATTAAACAGTCCCATATTTCGGGAAGAAAGCAAACGGAACTCTCTGTTGGTCTGCATTTGCACTTATTACAAGTGCACGCAAGTAGAGATGCACGGATACTAGATCAGATATCGGGCCGATGCTGACTCAAACAGCTGGATCGGGTATCTGTGACAATGGGGCTGATCTATTCAATTCTATGTTTCTATACTCCATACATTATATACTGACATTTTAATTCCTGTTTAAGTTTTGACCAATTTGTTACTGCATTAAAATGGTTTACTATTGAATTGTAATTCCTGTTAATTTTGAAGATTTTTTTTGTGCACTCAGAGAGCGCAGACCTCCGGCAAGGTCTGTAGTAAGAAGTATGTCTTTAAGGGCGATTTCATGATACACAAATGATCCAAACTGTGCCCTCTCCTTTCAGCTTTCGCCATCATCCACATGTGTTTTTGTTTATGTTGAGATCATCTGTACGTCGCGGAGCAGCATAGCGGGGCATCGAAAAAACACTTCATTGCAAGTGGACAGAAACAAAATAAAACTCACCTAGAGCGTCGTCGGCACTCTTTGCAACAGTCACCAAGTGTGCCTTGGTCGAAGTAAACAGTATGTCATCGTGTTTGATGAGGAAAAAATACAGAATCAACAGCAGTATCAGTACATGTGCATCACTTTTTTAAAATTAAATTACACTTGAATTGTAATTCCTTTTAATTTTGAAGATTTTTTTAAACAAGTTGCAGGTGCACGATTTATTATCTTAATAATAAATGATAAGTCAAGCCTGATGTTGCCTTACACATTAAAGAATGATCTCAGTCTCTTCCACACAGTGAGGCATACAGCGTATTAATTGAACACTGGAATCGGATCGGTATTCGGTATCGGCCGATACCCAAAGACCAGATATCACTATCGGTATCAGGACTGAAAAAGTCGTGTCGGTGCATCCTGACACGCAAGTCAGCCGATCCCACGAGGAAGTCTAGAATCGAAGTCACTGATGGAAGTTTTTGAGTTATCTCAGGCTGTTAACTCGTCTCCCTTCTTACCTACAGCAGAGCACAAATGAAACCCACATGGCAATCGCACACATGCATCGTGAGTTACTGAGTCAAAAGATGAACCTATACGCTTGGGTTTCCATCTATTCGTCATGTGATGTTTTCCACTGAGGTGCAGCACACAGAGAGAGCCGGGTGGGGGGTGGGGGAGGCAGAAAGAGGAGCCCTCCTCGGCTGTTCCACGTCACCCGCCCAGCCGTTGGAGTTATCACACAATTACAGCTGTTTAAATAGACAGACATGCCTTGTAATGTAGCTGACATACACTGACCACAGCGCTCCCCCCCGCCCCCCTCTACACTCCCCTCGCCCGCCTTACTGGAGCCATCACGTGTCCGTCCCTCTGCTCATTACGCAAGGATACAGCTGAGCCTCCTTTTCTTTTTTTTCTCCCCTCTTCCTCCTCCTCTTCTCTGCATTTTTTTTTTGTGTCTGCGCTCCCCTAATTTAATTCCGGGCTCAGCGGATGTTACAGCTTGATCTTTGCGCATCACAATGTCTCGTTGTTGTAAAATGCTGTTGTTTTTCCCAGTTTTCCCATGGCTAGTAATTAGAGGCGTGTGATGTGTGAGCTGAGAAAGGGGAGGGAGGGTGAGCGAGGTGAGGTGGGATGTGATAGTGGGGATGGGGCAAGGGGCTGTCTCTCCCCCTCTCAACCTCCTTAACCCCCCCTACCCTACCCCACCCCACCTCACCCGCCCCTGGTGTGTCTCTCTCCAGCCAAGGCCAAATTAAAAGCCTTCGCAAGTTGCATTCACATTCAATTAAAAGCTCCCCTCTGCGGCCGCGGAGAAACAGCTGCAGAGACTCCACGCTGTCTGTTCTCCTCAGTTGTTGTTGAGAAGGTCGCGACTCGTCTCCCGTCGGAGGTTTACACCCCCCCACACTCCCTCACTCCCCCCCGACACACACACACACACACAGGCCCACGTTAGACGCTGACACAGAACAGCTAAGATAGCGCAAGCTCAAATCACATCCAAATGTTTACATGAGAGGCGGTGTTCCCGTTTCATCGTTCCCCCTTATCGCTGCGGCATAATAAGGCGCAATTACAGAAAAGATAGCGTAATGTGGACGACGAGCCAGCGAGAGAGAGAGAGAGAGGGGGGGAAGTGAGTAATAGCTCGTAAACAGATACTCTCCGGCCCGCTTTCTTTGATGGAAAAAAGACGTGTACCTGAATGAGCCCCCGTCCGCAATTATGCGTCATTTGCTGATTTGAATGCCGGTCAGACTTTCCACATCAGAAGCTCTGATAAGACATCTCGCTATTATCATTACCTCTGATTGAACTGCTGTTTGCACACTGCACAATCAGATGGACAGCGGTTCATTGGCAGCGACTTCTTTGTCTCTCATTTTTCTGTGTTAGAGTGAATGCAAAGAAAAGAGTTGGCAATGAAACCACCCTGTGTCTGTTTATATATACAGTGGAAATTCAGTTGGTGGTCTAGAACTTTTAGAGTATAATGTATACAGTATGTTGAGATTGTGATTTGTAGGTGGGAAGTACGCAATTTTAAACCACAATTACTCAAAATGAGACACGGGAGTTAAACATCGCAAATGTCCCAAAACACATATTCATCAGCTTTATGCAGTCAGGCTTGTGGCAATATTTCCGGTAATAGTTTTCATAAGAGAAAATGCTTTCACTTAAAGCTGCAGTTAGTAGAAATGGAGCAAATATGATTAGAAAATAATATTTTTATAAAACAGTCACTATATCCTGACGGTAGTGCATGAGACACTTAATCTGAAAGAAAATCATGTGCTTCTGTGTCCTCCGGTGCTCCTAATGGCATCTGCAAGATTTCACAGACCGGAGGAAAACAACCAATCACAGCCGAGCTGGAGCCTTGCCGTCTCTGAGCAGCTGTCAATCACTCAAGAACTCCAATCAAATGGTCAAACTAGGCAGCGCTGATCAAATATTAATCAATATTCTGTTACTGTAATGCCTATTTCTCTCCTCAGATGTTCTCAGAAACATCTTCTACCGTACTGTTTAACTGTTAAATGAGAAAGTTTGTGACCTGGCCATGTTGAGATCTGCTGAGGAAATACCAAACACCGCCCACCAGTCAGAGCACAGCCAATAGGAACGCTCTCTCACTGAAATTACCTGCGACTGGCCAAAATCTCCCGTCACGCGCTAGATTTTCTAAAGCCTGAAAACAGAGACATGATGAGGTGCAGAAGTCTAGTTTTCTCTCAGAACACTTAAATTACAATATGCTGAAAGGTTATTATGGAATTTTTGCCCAATGATGCCAAAAACATTCTGCGCCTACTGCTGCGTTTAAATTCACCGCTGCACCCGTTATGAATAGGGTCCTTAAATTCAGAGAGACTTTTGGGTGGCCGCGTCGTCCTCGCTGAGAGGTGAGGAGAAAATGATAATGCGGTCGGCAGCGATGGCTTCCACAAGTTGCTCGCCGGCTGGCTGCGAGGGCGAGGGCCGTCTGATCCAGCCTAAATTTAAACCTGTGGACAGACGAGTCTAGCCAGCGGCCGGCTTCATTCCAGCCGCTGATCGTCCACGGCGTGGAGAGAGAGAGAGAGAGAGAGAGAGAGAGAGAGAGAGAGAGAGAGAGAGAGAGAGAGAGAGAGAGAGAGAGAGAGAGAGAGAGAGAGAGAGAGAGAGAGAGAGAGAGAGAGAGAGAGAGAGAGAGAGAGAGAGAGAGAGAGAGAGAGAGAGAGAGAGAGAGAGAGACACACACACAGCCTCGGGCCTTTTAAGTTTGTCCTCCTACTCCTCTCACTCCCTCCTCTGCTCTCCCTCACTTCCTCATCTGTTTTCTCCCTGCTTTGAAATTATACTTTATAACTTAGGCTATGTTCTCTTCTCCAGCTTCCAGACTCTCCAGAAGTGGGCGAAAAAAAACCAACTGTATATATTATAGTACTTAGAGCATTGTTGAGGTGAAATATAGTGCGCCCAGTGGGATTCACTTGCTATTCGATCCTTTCAGAACTGTCTTTTGGTTTTGAGAAGTCGTAATTTTTAACTAATTATCCACATCGATCTTCAACAAATACATTTGGCTTCTTCCCTGTGATGGATCTGACACAACGGTGATTCAATTTGTACAAAAGCTGTTTTCATTTGCTTTTATGAACACCTGTGAAGATGTTTCCCAGAAGAAAAAAGAAAACCCTCAGGCACACTGTAAGTGATGCAGTTTATAGTTTCAGCTGCAACACAATTGGTTTGTTTGGAGTAGCAGTAAATAAAATATGAAGCAACATAAAGCGGTGATTGTCACCATGCCCGAAGAGAGAAAAGGTCGGCCCCAAGAGACAACCCATCATATGTCCGTTCTCTGGGTTGTCTCTTGGGTCGATCCCAAGAGACAACCCAGGGAACGGACATATGATGGACCAGAAAAGCAGCAACGAAGCATGTGAAGATTTTACAGTAAATACAGTCATTAGCAAACTATTGGCAGCTTGTTTCCTCATTTGATTTTTGAGTGTACTAGTGCAGTGCCCGTTCATGGCGTGGCGTTCAGAGCGCCGGTGTTACACGGTGTTTGGGCATACACCGATTATATTACTTGTCCACCGTCGTTTGGCTTTTTTTTACAGAAACAATAAAAACCCATTTAATTCATTTTTGCGTATCAGCACCGTGTCATCAATTAATAGTCGGACAACAGACACTACAATCTGAAAGTGAAAGTGTCTGCTCCGTAGGGAGTCTCAGCTCAGAGTAGCAGGTGTCAGATTTCACACACCGGACGAGAGAGAGTTGACGGACAAGACGATGGTGGAGGATTTGGTGTCGAAGTGAAAAGCAAAAGCGCCTATTTGTCAATATTTCTGATTTAAACCAATGCCAATGCTATAAGGGAATCATAACGTTAATGAGGTAATCGCCATGCGGTCAGAGCCGGTGTGCACGGCACAGCACAGCGGCGCCAGTTGGAAACTTGCAGGCCTCGCAATGAAAGCTCCACCGGAGAGGCCAGACGCACAGTTATCCAACGATAAAAATTAAAGTAGGCGCTCTACATGTATTGAGCGTCATCTTTTTTATCGTAAAATGTCCGGTGTAATCGGTAACACCGGTGTTGTCACGAGTTGAATAACCAGTGGGAAAATTATCTTCACCGTGACATCCCTAGCTCCCGGTAGCCTCCTGGTATTGCTGCTCGCAGCATTGTCGGGGCCATGCTGCTTCCAGCATTGTCGAGATCTGCTCATCGCTTGTTGACTCCAGGGAAGTGAAGAAGAGTTCGGTTGTAACGTTGGTATATTTAGCAGCAAAAGTTAACAGCAGTCAAGGAGCACCGGTCTGCCCGCTGCTGTTTGGCAGTCTTCAGAGCCTTGAAGCCCGGCCCCCGCTGCTGCACAGTGCCGCTGTGTGCTTGATTATTCAAAGTTTATTAATATTGAACGTGTCCAAATTGCACCAAATTTGGCAAAGCACTCCTCTGGGTCCCCAGCAATACACCTGCTAAGTATGACGTCGATCGGATGAGCGGTTCTCGAGATATGAGAAGGACACACAGACATGACATGCTGACACATTGTACTGGACATACTTGTTTGAGGTTATGATAATAATAGCCTGTTGTCCTGGAAAAAATTGGCTCACTCTCCCTGACTCTTCTTATCTCTCCTCTGAATGCTTTGGCTCCTCAAATCTTGTAATAAATGGGAGACGGTCTCAATGGAAGTCTGGAAAACACACACAGATGTTCACAGAACAGTGCTGCTATTATGCTACATTTGTCTACTTGGTTTTTATTGCCGTCCTGAGAATCAGTTTATAAGACAATGGAAAAAGAGCTCTGAGCACTGCGTACGCTGGCGTGCGCCTCGTACTCTAATGCAGCAGAGTCCCACATGGCTCGTGTCTTCCGGGGCTGAGCTGAGCCAGAAGAAGCATCAGCTGGGAGCTAAACGGACCTCACAAAGCCAGACAGCTCAAAGACAGACAGACTAGATGTGTTTCCATTCTGGCTCTGTCCACCTTCCTTCCGTCCTTTTCCTCCATCCTTCCTTCCTTTCATCCCTCTGTCTTTCCATCCTGCTCTCTCTCTCTCTCTCTCTCTCTGTCTCTCTCTCTCACTTCATTCTTCTCCTCCCTGTAATCAGGGCTCTTTGAAGTGGGCCGAGGAGACGGATTAGAGTGGGACCTTCAGGGTCTTTGACCTGGGGTGAGCCGGGGACGAGTAATTAGACAGGGAATTAAGAGGAAGCCCAGCCCCTCTCTCCGGCTCTCTCATGAATTGTGTGCCCGCTGTAGTGGAACCATGCTGTTTCTATTCAGAGCTTTTATTTCTAGCAGTAGCATTTTCATTGTTTCTAATTACATCTTAATTAACAAAACCAATGTGCTACAATCAGACATAGAAGCAACAAAAAGTAACGCCATTAAATACCACAATAACATATATTTAAAAATGAATAAAATAGCTATCAAAAGAAATTAACAAATACAACCAAATAGCCACGAAATATGACCAAAACGTTATTTTATATAACATTTGTTTCATAATAAAATTTGCCATATTCTTTTACAAGGATTATAATGAAAGTAAGAAACAATGTCATAGAGTTTCCTAACTTTTTTGGGGGGGCAGCGCAACAAGCTGTTAACACAGTATTGACACACACACACGCATTAACACAAATTGCGTTTTTGGGTTGTGGTGGGCTCAGTTTTAAATCTAGAGTGAAGGTACTGGCATCATATGGAACTACGAAACCTAAAGAATCCATTGGTACCAACCATGGCATACTAGCTTGTTGCAAAGGAGGTTAAATAACGCTCCAAACTAAATTTTGATGAGGAAAAACTGGCATGGCCATTTTCAAAGGGGTCCCTTGACCTCTGACCTCCAGATATGTGAATGTAAATGGGTTCTATGGGTACCCACGAGTCTCCCCTTTACAGACATGCCCACTTTGTGATAATCACATGCAGTTTGGGGCAAGTCATAGTCAAGTCAGCACACTGACACACTGACAGCTGTTGTTGCCTGTTGGGCTGCAGTTTGCCATGTTATGATTTGAGCATATATTTGATGCTCAATGCAGTACCTGTGAGGGTTTCTGGACAATATCTGTCATTGTTTTGTGTTGTTAATTGATTTCCAATAATAAATATATACATATATTTGCATAAAGCAGCATATTTGCCCACTCCCATGTTGATAAGAGTATTAAATACTTGACAAATCTCCCTTTAAGGTACATTTTGAACAGATAGAAAATGTGCAATTAATTTGCGATCGATTGTGATTAACTATGGACAATCGTGCTTTTAATTGCGATTAAATATTGTAATCGATTGACATCCCTCGTTATGTTTATTCATGCAAACATCCAACACCATAGATGCAACATCAACTTTGGTCCGTCCAGGTTTCCCCTCAACCCGTGTCTCACGCTCTCATTGGCTGTAGCTCCTGGCTGGAGTCCCCGACAGGTCCAGATATTTAGCATGCTAGATATCTGGAATGTGTCTGTGATGTCTCGTGTCTTTCAACAGTTCACACGTAGCGCTCGAGCAGCGAGCCAACGCCGAGTTGCCTCTGATCTTGGGGCTTTTGTCGGGGAGCTCCAAATACTGTCGGCGAGCGGAAAAATCAGGGCTGAAGTCGTGTAGTGTGAACTAGGCATTCGCTGCTAAATGCTCCACTGTGATCACCAGCTAGTCTCTAACTGTGTCTGTCTGCCGTTTAGCGCACGGCAGGCAGTGTGCAGCGGGCTTATCGGAGCGTCTTTGCCGCCTGCTGCTGCTGGAAATGAGGTGGAGAGCAGTGAGAGTGAACCGACGCCTTAAAGATCCGGCACGAACATCAATAGAAGAAGTAGTAGTGTGGTAACAGTTACCATAATGAATAAGAATGGTAAAAGCAGTTGTACCAACAAGCAATACTCGTAACTCTGCAGTAGCATCAGTAGTGTTTGACACCGACTTTACTCATGTGAATCCCGTCCGTCGGCCTGTGGTGTCTGTGTGTTTGGGCCTGTTGAGGATAAGAGTTAAACTGTGGAGAGAGAGAGGAATGATGCCCATCAGCCCAACCAGCCGAGACCGGGCCACTGTGTTATTAAACAGAGACCGTCGAGAGGAGCGCCCACGTGGCCAAATATGGTCATCCAGTCGCCCTCTCCGTCTCCCTGAGGGAGACCAGAATGAACCCAAAGCAGCTGGCCGCCAAGTGACATGAACACTCTGCGCTAAAGAAATCCACTTAACATTCTATGTCTCTCTCTTTTTTTTTTTCTCTCTGCAGGTAAGAACGATTTCCTGTTGCTATAAAAGCCTTTGTGATCTGCCATGTAAGTAAAGTGTCACAATTTTAGGCTCTCTATCCTGTCCTCCTCTTTCCTTCCTCCTTCCTGACATCTCCTCCCTGTGTGTGTCTATATAATGTGTGTGTGTGTGTGTGTGAGTGTGTGTGTGTGTGTGTGAGTGTGTGAGCTCCCCAGGGTACCTGTTGTTGTGACAGGCTCTTGACTTGAGCGGCGTTAGAAGATAGCGTGTAAATTGTAATCTGGGAGCTCCCATTCCTTAGCCTGTGTCATGCTAATAATGCCGTGCGTCAGTCAAACCTGGGCCGCTGATTACAGGCACAAGCCGATGCTATCTCCCCCCCCCCACCCTCTTCTTCTTCTTCTATTGTGCAGGACGCCACAAAAGGAGCCATTTACCCGTGGCAATTTAGCGCCAGGAGGCGAGTATTGGCTGCGCGATAATAGAGACTTAACCTGTATTGACTTACTCCTTTGCATAATCCTTAAACTAGTGCTAAAGAGTAACTTCCCAGTCGGGAGCGTGTGATTATTGCAAGTTAATAGCGCAGGGGTAAACAGATGAGTGACACTGGCTGTAATCATTACTAAGGATTGAGCTCAGGCTCGAAGATAGAAGGGGACAAGGTTAAGGAATTAATAAAACTTGGTCTTGGCATTGTCTATCAGAAATACAAGTGTGTTTCGACTTCCTTTTGTCTTTTTCGGTAGCTCTTATTTTACTCTTTGCCCAAGCTACATTTTGTTATCTAGAAATTAGGGCTGTCTATCGATTAAAATATTAAATTGCGATTAATTGCATCTTTTTTATCTGTTTAAAATGTACCTTAAAGGGAGATTTGTCAAGTATTTAATACTCTTATCAACATGGGAGTGGACAAATATGCTGCTTTATGCAAATATATGTATATTCTTATTATTGGAAATCAATTAACAACACAAAACAATGAAAGTATCGTAGAAAGACTAAGAATCTCAGACTGAAACACACCAGCACCTACACTCATACACACATTCACACACTTGCCAGTAAAGCCATAACTCTTGCTTACATAACCCACCTGCCTTTCCCCGACCCTCAGCCACATCCTGGGAGCAGCAGGGGAGCGGAGGAGGGGTGGATGACAAGGGGCTGTTAGAGATAAGCGTGTTTACTTTGACATTGTGGGGAAGTTGTAGACATCCTTATCATTCACAATGAACAAAGTCAACAATGGAAAGAGTTTAATTTTGTTGTATTTGCAACAGAAACAAGCAACACAAAGGAGACATCAACATTTAGGAAAATGGGAAGCAAATAAAGAAGTTTGTTTCTGGCAGATAAAGTCGCTGCACAGCACAGTAGCGTGGCTGGTCAATGCAAGGGTGACGTAGTGGTGTATCACAGTCGGAGCGGTAAATCCCGATGGTGCCGTCTGTGCACAACCTCAAGAGCAGAGGCGGAAATTACTGCTCTCACCACAACACGTCTTTCCATTCAGAAGAAGGTGCCAAGCACAAGAGCAAGAGCGCGGCACTTGCGCTGTAAAGAACCCTTGTTAATATCCTACATTCTAACCTCTGATCTCACCGCATTTCAAACCCGGGGACATTCCTCCGCGACCAAACTCTATCCCCGTGTTGCCTGCGATGGCTGACATCATCGCTGTTTTGCCCATTAGGTTTGCTGTTTCTTGAGAAGAAACAGCTGCATCACCCAGAGACCGCGTTGAGGGTGTATTTCGGTTCCTCGGCTAAATAGGACATTTGAACTCGGTTCTCTGGAGGGCCGGCCAACCCGACCGTTGGGATCGAGGAACAGAGCGTGTTGTGCAGTCTCACATTCAACCTCATTTCCCTTCCAAACCTTCATCCACTTTGGCCAGACCACACATCCTTAACCGTCGATAGCTCTGCTGGCTTGCTTATGTTCTCCTTTACACACAACCGCGCAGTCACGACCTCAGATAGGGATCACATTCGGCCTCGCTTGGCTGCTAACTACCCTCAATTGCATTTAGGGTACAACCGAGCAGAGCTTGAGGTACCCCTCAGTATTTATAAACAGTTATGATCGCATTTGCTCAATGAAATAATCTCAAATTTATTATTTTTTTTCTGGGAGGTCAACAGAAACATGGCTGTCGAGCAGACCGAGTTTGCACAGCACATTTCTGAAGACGTGCTGTTTATGCAGTTTGGTGTTGGCCGGGCTGCCAGTAAAAATGCACCGTGGATGATGGGTTGAGCAGGAGGTTACAAAGGGCTGCAAGCAGCCGTGATAAAACGTCATGTGGGCAGCTGGTAAAGTGCAAAGCCTGGCCCTTTTAGGACTGATAAATCCAGGCCTGTTGTGGGGTGTTGAGGGCCCAAGATAAGGGTGGCTAAGAAGGTCGTGGTGGAATCAAGAGATCCTGTCATGCAAGTTTTGAGCTTTAAAGCGGCAGTAGGTAGAATGTTTTTGGCATCATTGTGCAAAAAATCCATAATAACCTTTCAGCATATTGTAGTTCAAGTGTTCTGAGAGAAAACTATACTTCCGCACATCCTCATGGCTCTGTTTTCAGGCTTTAAAGAATTTACCCCCCTGACAGCTGGCCAATCACAGGTCATTTCAGAAAGAGGGCATACCTATTCATTCAACAGAGGCAGCTGTCAATCATTCGCGAACTCTGATCAAACGGTCAAACTAGGCAGCGCTGATCAAATATGAATCAATATTCTGTTACTGTAATGCCTATTTCTCTCTTCAAATGTTTTCAGAAACATCTTGTAGTGTACTGTTTAGCTGTGAAATGAGGAAGTCTACTCCGGCTGGTGGGCGGTGCTTGGTATTTCCTCAACTGATCACAACATGACTGCCGGGTCACAAACTTTCTCATTTTACAGCCGAACTGTACACTACAAGATGATTCTGAAAACATTTTATGATTCATATTTGATCAGCGCCGCCTAGTTTGACCGTTTGATCAGAGTTTGCGAGTGATTGACAGCTGCTCAGAGACGGCAAGGCTCCAGCTCAGCTCTGATTGGTTGTTTTCCTCCGGTTTGTGAAATCCTACAGATGCCCTTAGGAGCACTGGAGGACACAGAGCCTCATGATTTTTTCCAGATTACCTGTCTCATGCACTACTGTCAGGATATAGTGACCGTTTTATAAAAATAACTTTTTTTAAATCATATTTGCTCCAATCTGCGTACTCCAGATTTAGAATTGAATTGTACCTTGTGAGGTATGTAGTGCAATTGCTAAGGCTACGTGAAGACAAACAGGTGGGTGAATTCCTTTTCAGGTGAGGGAAGAGACAAAAAATTCAGTGGCAATGTTGAAAGTTCGCACCTCACAATATCGACACATCTACAACAAATCGAAGGTGGCAAATCAGATTGAAAGAACTTTTTTGTTGTCGTACTTGATTTCAGATTCGTTAAAACGTAGTGATTTATTTTCTGTCTAATTGCTGAGGGCAAAAGTGTTG